>NC_140475.1:15700714-16294416 GCF_051167445.1 Perissodus microlepis
GTAATAGCTTGTTTTGTCAGTTTTCTATGTATCATACACTGCTGGGCTGTGACACTGCAGATGCACTTAGCCTTGGTTTACCTGCTACAGCGTTTGTTTAGCCCTTCTTTCATTCACTGACACTACAGAGAATGTACAATAGCAGCTTTATTTAGGTTCTTCTGTGGAATTTCTACCTTTGAGTACAGAAGCATTTGATTTAAACAAGCTGTGTTTTAAATGTGTTTCGTGAGTTTTTAATCGTGTGCACATAAATGCCCAGCATTCCACTCGGCTCTGATACAAGCCGTGGTACAAGAGGTATTTTGGCTTAGCAGTGTAGAAAAAATGTCCTAGTTTTAAATTCAGCTTTACAGGCCATATTAAATCAACATTTTCAGTTGGAGAGCACTTCTCTGTCCTTGTTTGCACACCTCTGAAAGACATTCACTCACTCACACGCACACGAGACGGTAACATACTAAACAAAATGTCTGTTTTTGTGTGTATGTGCTGAAAAGGGGCCTGCAAAAACTAAATATGTGCGAAAGTGTCTGCACATACACAAACGTCACGCTAACCCGCCCACGTTCTCAGTTAACACTTCTCCCTTTCCTAAATGTCCTGCCAACCTAAACCAACACACACATCAGCAGACACATGCATCTGACAGCAAATCCTTGTTGCCAATAATGAGATGAGCAGACTTTGAACTACTCTTTTGCCTCAGCTGAAAAACTCAGCAGCAAAGTGATGAGCCATGTTTTGCTCAAATGTTGTATGGACTTGAGCCAATCTGTTTTTTATACTTTAACTTAATGTCAAATGTCAAGAATTACTGACTTCTATTTTGTGTTTGGTGTGCTCTGCTAGTGGTAAATGCGGAAATTAAACATGCAGTAATTGATTTCTTGGGTAATAAGGGCAGCATAGCATCAACTTTTAAATTGATGTGGTAACTTGTTAGTGAACAGATGCCTGTTTACCCTTCAGTAGATAGTTAGCAACATCATCATTTATTCCGAGTCAACTTCTGGCCCCCTGATGAATGTAAATTTGATATTCACTCTCCTTTTTAGTTCTGACTTTGGTTAGCATTTCCCTCTGGGAAATCTCTGGCTTCTTAGCTGCTAAAAGTATTTTCAGCTAGCCGCTACTTCTGCTTGTCTGCCTTTTGTTGCTGAGCAGTTTGTGAATGTTGGGTGTTTATGGCATCTTCAGAGGAAACAGCTGAGTCTCGTGACCAAAAACAAAGCAATGAATTCACTAAGAGTGAAAACAAAACAGCTGAGCTGCTGACTGGAAAACCAAAACAAGCTCAAAGACAGAAGATGAGGGGAGCAGAAATATATGGATCGCTGGCTTTGTCACAAATAATGACCAGCTTTCACGTTCTCATCATTACTGCTCGGTCCCCAAATATTTTCCTCCTTTTTTGTACATCATATTGTTTCCTCTTCTATTTGAGTCTATGGCAGCTCTTAGAACTGTATCATAAAACAACTGAAAGGCACTGTTGCCATCTTGGATTGTGAAATCGAGGATTGGCGAGTCTTCTCTGGAACACCACACATGCCAAATTTAAAGAAGCTATGACCTCAATTTCTGACATTTTGGATCCTCAGCTATAATGAATTATATGAAATACTTCATATTAAATATTGAAATATTAATTTTTTCCCACAGGTAATTATTTTTTCCAGTCTTTGCCTCTGATTAAGAATGAAAAAAAAAATTAATCCCAAGCTTAAGACATGCCACCTTCCATAATTCTCAGTTTTCTTTTCAAGCTTCTCTAAAAGCTTTTTCCCAGCCTTTACCAGGACTGCAAAAATAATCTTCAGGAAGGGCCTGACAAAAAATTAAGAGATTGATTTTGTACTTTTCAAAACCCTTTGCTTTTCACACACTGCAGTGTTGTCAATATATATATATATATAAGTTGAACAAAGGGTGCCCTGTAATAACTGTGATTAGTGTTTTACGTGTTGACATGATCTGATCACGTTGACCTGGCAGCTGTAAAACAGCTTACAATGAATATAATTGTTATGATTAGAAATACTGTGTGTGCTTCTATCTTACTACTACACTCTCTATGTGTTTGCTTGATAAAACTGTGTAACTATTTTGACAATTTTCAAAGTACATGTATATGCATGAGTTTGTGTCCAGATGGGTCATTATTGCCACCCTCTCCTCCATTCACAAGGACACGGAGAGAGCAAGAGAACCCAACTGCATGCTAATCACTTTCTAATCAGCTTCTGTGATTGGCTGCCTCGCTAATGAAATAATGGTGACTCATTTGCATAATAAAATAATTAGAAGGACTTGATAAAGGCTCAAGGGCAGAGAGAGAAACAAAACCACACACACTTACACACAGAGATACACAGAGGCAGAGGGAAACGGGACAGCCACTATCTAAAAGACCGTTGAATGGCATCAGACAACATCTGCCACCGTCACTCAAAATCATTTTGTGGTGATTTTTGCATTGACCTCCACCTCTATAAGGTGAATCAGACAAAAGTCCTTTGACCAAAACTGTTTGAAAACACGTGTGCAGGCAGACCCCAGGGGGTCCCTTGAAAGGAAGAGGCCCATTTCTCAATTACTAGTTAAGATCGAGATTATTAGCTGGCATTGGCAAAAACGTGAAACAATAGACAGTTTGATTAGCTTTTGCTTTAATTTGATCTACCCGATCTGCAGAATAGGCAGTATTAAATCATATCTAACGGCTAAAGTCTGCTCAGATAAAAGTCTCAGGGACATGTTTAAATCAAATGAAGGTCTGAGATGGTTTTTTTAATATGTTCTCAAGATAATTCAGGAAATCTTGTTATGACAAAAGAAACCAAGAGAGAAATGATTATCAAATCAGTCAATACGAGTGTCCTTGTAACAAATTTATCCTCAGCTGACAAAGTTTCTCTGAAAAATGTGAGAATTTAACAGTGCAGGGTGGCCTTGGTTTTATTTAATAGTGTCAATTCAATAAACAACTAGAAAGTTGTTGTTATCAGTTGTTGTCAGTTGTTATAAAAGGCTGCATGATACAAAAACTAACTACGCGGTCTGAAATGTCTAACTAAATGTTTGCGGATTTTCAATGCCACTGAACATTGGGCTATGTTGCAATTTCTACAAAAGTCTTACAGACAGGTTTTGTTTGACTGCTGTCTCTATGGATGGATGTCTGAATCTTACTATGCAAAAATCTCTGTATATTCGCCAGCTCCTCAGATACGATCAGAAAATCAGAAGTTGAGCAATTAAAACTGGCACAAAGATACAGCTTACATATTATAACATCTTCCTATTTCCTAACAGCCATGTACCAATGAGGGAAAAAGAACCATCTCTAGTGTTTATGTACCGGTAACACCTCTTAAAAGCATTTTATCAGTTCCATTACAATACCACGTCATTTAGCAAGTACTGAATGCACTCATTTTATGTATTTAATATAAAGTAGTGAACTACACATATGTTGCTCTCATATTAGGAAGTTTCTAAAACTTAGCAGTGTTAATTTTGTAAATAAATGAGGACTTAACCACAAATAAAGACAAAACAACAGTACAATAAATGCCATTGTTCCTGTACAGATATAATGTTTAAGGTCTGTCACATCACATAGTATCATATCAGGATCTACATAAGGCTGGTTTTACGTGCAGAGTTCTGCATGCAAGGCATGCACTTTGTTTCTATCTTCTTACCTGTTTTATATTTCAGCAGATCAGAGGGCCATAACATCGCTACAGATCAGGTGGCCCTCTGATCACAAGCTGAAATAAAGCAACATAAATCTGCTCAGGAATGTATAGGACTTAGAAGTTCAAGTGGTATCTTGGCTCTCACTAAGACAAACAATATACATTCTTTCTCCAAGGTACATGCAACAGAAGTCTTGATTCCACTTCTCACTACTAAGTCTGTCTAGTATTTATCAGAAGAGCTCGGTTCCTGTCTGCAGGGATAGATATTATCACCAGAGAGGAGATAATACAACATGAGTGAAAGAGGGTGAAACAGAGGGAAAGGGTATAAAGATATGAAGGGAAGTTGAAGAGACGATCTCAGAAAGAAAGAGAGAAATTAATTTGGGGGAAATCACACCAGCCCTATTCAGAAGAGAAGAGAAGAGAAGAGAAGAGAAGAGAAGAGAAGAGAAGAGAAGAGAAGAGAAGAGAAGAGAACTGTCTATTCGACAAATGGAAATTATTATTTTCAAGGACAATAATTACATTTACATCATTAAAAACCAATTCCAACCACCAGTAATCCTGTTTCCCACCAAATCATCACAAATTTGGCTTAGTCCAGTTAATAATTACATTAGCTCACCCGAATCTATAATCACATGTGGCGTTGTGGCACATTTCATACCAATGAATCACTACAGTGCTTTCAGTTTTTAGCTCTAATGTGCCAGAGAAGCTGAAGTAAAAGGAGGAATTAATGCAAAAGAGGCAGCATACCATCTATGTTGTAGTGTTATACAAAAAACCCTTTATAACATGTTTTTGGTATTCCACTATGATAAATTATTTTCCTGTTTTTGCTTTTAATCTGTGTGCACTGTGCAGCCCTGATGCTTACCACCTCAAGGACACTAATAAAGTTGTACCTTATCATTTACTTTCTCTGTGTCTTCTCTACTTTTTTTGTTCTCTCGCTGCCTCTTGTTCTCTCTCACCCTCTCTGAGAATAGGTGAAATTAGCCTGAAATGATACAAGGTGACATCAGAGAGACTGACACACACACACACCACACACACACACACACTGGCTCGTCACGGTTCAGTGGCCCTTGCAGCGCAGCGCGACGCCATCAAAGCCGAGACCCATATACACACACCTCGACTGTTAAACATACACAGTGGCACGCGCAATCGCGCACGCAAACGCGCACGACTTGTGTAGCAACACACAGGCATGTGCACACCGTCACACACAGCCCGACACTCATGCATGCACAAACTCAGAGCAGTAGTTTAATTGGAAGTGCTGAAGGCTGAAGAATTTCTCCTTCATCTCACAATGCTGTAATTGAATCTGAGACGTGTGTGTGAGTGCGTGTGAGTGCGTGTGCATGTGTGTGTAGGTGTGTGCGTGTAGTTGGGTGTCTGTGTGTGTTCAGCTGATTCAGGAGTTTCCTTTGACAGTAACAGTAAAACAGAAATGTGTATTTTTCCTTCTGTGAGGAGCAGGTCTGTCCTTCCAACCCTGACTATCTTCTCCTCCCCCCCAAACCCCTCCTTTCTTGGGGTTAACGCTAGCATTCAGCTCAAATTCAAACCCAAGCAGTTTTCAAAAAGCCACATTATTTCCCACAAACTGATGATTTGGTCAGCTGGTGAAAGGCAAGATGAGGCATGATGTGTGGATGGAATATATTTTCGGCAAAAGTAAATATAACCTCTAGAGCCAAATGCTAATTTAGAGTTGTATTCTGTAAAACACTTTCTGCATTTTGAGTGCTTTTTGTGTAAAGTTGTTATTACAGAGACTTTTGCTGGTGAATGAGCCTCTCACTGCTGTGCCGTGAGACAAAGGAAGTTCAATTTGTTCCTGAAAACACTCCTCTGCTTGGACAAGTCCAAACAAAAAGAACTATCAGCACACAATGAGGCATGAACAACGTACTAATGACCTGCCATCACAGTATCACTGTTACACAGCATAATAGGAAAAGGAACAGAGTAACTTTTTTTTTTTATATATATATATAGTTGCCCTTTATTAAGGAAATCATTTGGTTCCACATGGCAACCTTATCATTAAAAAGCTTCAGTCTCAAAATGAAAATAGTCTGCTGCTCTTTTTCTGTGATGTTGAATCACACTGTCTGGAAACGCTTTTATTATTGCCCTGGGGCAAGAAGGTACACACTTGATATGAATTAAAGGATGTCAAGTCTAATCTCGACATGTGTATACGTGTATGTGACGGTGTGCTGTTTGGGCAGTAATTGAAGACTAGAGATTTTACTCAAAAGTCAACTTAATTGATGTTTTTATGCCCAAATTGCTGTTTTTGTTTTTAAGATTTTGTCTCATCTTAAATGTATTTTCTATTTCCTTCTGAAAATATTTGTTGGCATTCACCTGTGACAACATGGTTATGTTTTGAACTGTTGGTCAGATATTTTTCAGTCGTTTTTGAGCTCTTTAATATTGAGTGATTAATCAAGAAAAAAACCTGCAGCACACTCACATGGAAGAAGCTGGAGCAAATAATGTCTTCTTGATTATTCATGCAATCATTTGAGCACTAGAAGACTTTCATTACAGATTATTAAACTGCTTTTTTTTTTTCAATCAACATGTTCATTATTACGTTTGAGACACCATAAAATAATGAATAATACTTATCGCAACTTCCCAACATAGTTGGGTTTTTGGGGGGTTTTTTTGGGCCTGGCCAACATCTGAAAACCTAATCTGCTGTCATATATAGACCACAACAGTAAGCAGTCCTTAATCACTGCAGAGATTTGTGCCAAAGTCAAAACAGTGCAGGTAACTGTCTTCTGCATTCAAAGCTAGTAAGTAATTGTTTACTGGCTCCTGCATGTTCTAATCAGGCACCAATATCGTATTTCCAATAAAGAGAATGTCACTGACATGAATTCTTTTAAAAACCCCTGAAAACATTCTGGTCAGATTCCCCCGAGAATTTTCGTAGTTGATTTTTGAAAGCAGCATTAGGTCTGAATCCCTCATGATGGCAACATGATACCTGCACCTTAAGTAAAACACACTTCTTTGAGAATATCTTTTCTTTTTCTGGGCAGTACAGTGTATGTGTGTGTGTCTGCATCTAGCTGTTCGCACTGTTAGCTGGGGTCGAAGTCTTCCACAGACACTATCTTTATGATATTCACCTCCCTCCTGGCTCTCTTGCGCTCTCAGTCTTAGGCTCTGTGTCTATCTCAGCATCGTTAATCTCTATTCCTATTCAAATGCTGACATTTAAAGTAACTTCCCATGCTGATTGACTGGCTGGCAGATAAGGCAGGAGAAGGAGAGGGCAGGAGCGAAGGTGGGGGATGATAGAGACGGAGCAGAGAGCTCGTCGTTCACCGGAAAAAATTGGGAAATCCTCCTCACCTCTTTTTTACCTCCCTCCCTCTTCACGCCTCCCTGTCTGTGAATGAGTTCACTCATAAGCCCAGAAGAGAGTCAGATTTCACTCGTTCTCATGAAAGCTAACCCATCCCCTCCTTTTTGTGTGTTTGTTCACCCATTTACCTCTCCCCACACCCACTACTCCAGTTACTGTCTCCCTGTCCACCCCTTTCTTTCCGTCTCTTTCTGGCAGTGTTTTGTACACGAGGTGCCCATTTAACAATTTGATAAAAAATATAGTGCTCTGGGAACACTGACACACTTCAGCTTTTTGTCAAACATGACCGGTCAACTTTTCTTTCCTCTTTTGTAGCAATAGGAAGTTCTGAAAAACTGACTGAGAAGCTTTATGACTGGCAATTAAGTGCTAGGATGACTCTAGACATTGGTATCCAATAATGTCACAAAGAAACTAACCCATAAACCATCGGCACAATCAGATCCCACATCAGCCTGTGTCAGTCTGAATGAGTCATCACTAAACTTTTAGTCTGCGTTGAGCTCAGTTTAGACTTTAAAGTACAGCTGGAAGTTTTTCTTTTGAGTAAGATCCTCACACAACAAGTCTCAACTGGTTCCCTCTCTCCACCCTTCACCACACACTTGACCTCAAACATGCTGACTGGATGATTCACTGTACACACTAAGCCTGCATAAACTTTAACCAAATTATGACTCAAAGTGGGGAAAAATTCGGAAGGCAATTAATAATTTATTGCAGCACTCCACACCAAGTTTCTAAACATGATGCGAGTGATCTGTTATTCATAAGATCTAATGACTACTAGGTTTTACTATACTATACAGCTCAATGACACTTCTCAATGAGACTGAGCCTAGATGGACATTTCCCATCGAGTTATACAAAAGGAGGCTGAAATGAAAAGGAATCAATAGCAGACAGAATGGGGTCAGAATGATTGCTGGCAGTCGGTCAGCTGCATTTGGGCAGAGCACAAGCAACTCTGCACCTGTATGTATCCACATGCCACCAGAGCCAGCAAACCGTCATTACAGTGTGCCGCTAAAGCATTCATGACGTTACCTGATAACTAACTGATGAATTACCAGGAGAATACAATCAAATAATGCTTTAGCCACTGTAGGTGATTTGAATGGCCCAATCACAGGGGTGGGCAGGATGCAGTTTGTTTTTAAGCCAATCAGGGCACAGCTGAGGTTTTGGACTGGAAAGCAGGTCTGGTGTGGATGAGATAAGAGCAGAACAAACACACATTAAACACCAACCCCCACAGACATGCACACACATATACACATACTCTAACAGGCACACACGATAACTAAATCCAGATGGTGAAGGAAATTTAGTAAAAACAAAAGTGAAGTACATGGAAGAAGACTGCCAAAGAAGGGAAGAGGTAAAGAAGTGGACAAGTAGGAAGAGAAGGAAACTCAACTGTGAGTTGAGAAAAAAAACACCCAGAGCTATAAGCAGGTTAATCTAAAGCAGCTAGCTTAGCAAGTCAGCACTGTGGATGGTGACACACTGAACTGCCTGGCTGACTTCCCCAATTGTCCAGCAAGCTGGTTCAAACGCTTGCTGACTGATTTACTGACTGACTGACTGGCGGGTCGGATTTAGCCTATCCTACGTTTGTGCAGCAGAAGCACTTCTGTTGTTCAGCCTGTCGGACAAAAAGCAGTTCTACCCACGACACACAAAGAACAACCTGAAACAGCACTAATACTGGAGAGACCGGCAGAGACGGAGAGAGAGAAAAAGACAGACAAACAAATAAACACTTTAAAAAAAGCTTCTAAAATATCCAGCTTCAAAGGAGAAAAAAAGGCGCCTAAAATAACAATTGGAAAAATGTTTCTGGGACTTCTGAAACCAATAAAAATCAGATATGAAAAAAAAATCTCATATAGAAAAAAATAATGTGTCAAAAAATCTCTTTTATCTGTGCTTGTGACACAGTTCTGTCGAACAACAAAAGATGCCTAACGATAGCATTTACTGTCCTGGAGGAAATTTACTTTTCAGTGCCAGCACAGAGAAAGAGCACATTACACAGCAGTGGAAACCATAGAGACCCAAACAAAGGGAAGACATACAATTGGGAATAACATGCTAACAGGCCAGACAACTACCAAAGCACCTAGTTCTGAGACTAAAACACATTTTACACATTTCTGTTTGTGTGTCGAGATGGCTGTGCTGAGGCTAAAAACTGATATGTGAGAATGTTATCAGGTCCACAGCTGTATGCCACAACTGTCAAAGCCATGTGTATAGATGTAAAACAACACAGACTAATATTTACAGCATGGGATGCGCAGTCATCAGTATGTTTATGTCAAGAGACAGGTGTATATTAAAGGGGAATTCTGTTTAACGCAGCCTGAGAGTTATTTCGAAAGATGGCCTCATAGACAACAACAACAATCAAATACAGAAGCATCTTAATACCGATACTCGTTTAAAACAAACCTCATCTCTGGACAAACGTATGCATAGCATCAAGAGATAATCTGCAAAGGTATGTAAACTGTCCGTTGCACCCACAAGGGAACATTTAAAGACCAAAGATGTGTTTCAAATACAACCGGTAATACTTGCAATAGTTGTGTGCACAGTTTAACAGGTTCACCCAGTTTTGATGTCCAGTTAGTAAATAAAGAGTAAATTGTTTGCTACTTTAGAGTCTTTTGGATCAGCTATGACTCACAGACATCTGTGCTAAGCTGGGTTTAGCACCAACGAAAAACAGCTTCCTGCCTCAATCACAACCTTGTTCAGCCCTAAGCTTATGGTGCTTTACACCTGTGCTGTTTAGTCTGTTTACAATCAACTCTGATTTAGTTTCCCAATGGTGCATTTGCAGATATGTGCATGGTAACTGTATTCAAGTGTGGACTAAAACAGTCACACAGAGACCCACTGAAGGACCAGTAACAAACAAATTCCAGAATGATTTGTTTATGGTGAGAAAGTGATCTGACCCAGGTACCAAGGGAGTTGCACATTTGAGCTAAACACTTTAAGCCAGATACGCTTTGCGTTCTGAGAGGCAGCAGAGTACCACAGATATACAGAGTACACAGACTGGCCATAAACACATGTTGAGAGTACACAACTAGCCGTGAAATGAATGTCAATTGTCCATGTTAGGCAACAGTCCAGAACACCACCTTCTTCCTGCAATTAATTTTGTTACTCTGAGGGACATGAGGTTTGTAGTCACGCGTTTTGGTTCGCTTTGAGTTATCTCTGTGTGAAAGGAAACCAAATCATGGGAAAAAGCTACAAGTTTACAAACTCCTCAACTGATTCAGCGTAAATGAACTACAAGTTAAACTCTGTGGTTCATCTTTGACAAAAGTTGATGTTGTGTGCACAACCAACATGCCTGGTTCCAGCTATACTGAATTTAAACATTTCAGAATAATTCTCTTCTATTTGTTGTTTAACTTCAATAATTACAGGTAACAATGCTCAAATCTCAGCAGTTATTTTTGTGAGGATGCTTGGACGCTTCAGGATTTACCAAGATCGAGATCACTTTTGCAAGAGTGGAAAAAATCATCTCACTGCAGTGAAAAGAATGAAAAAAATACACATTATTTAGAATTTCAAGTAAAACTTGAAGTTTATTTAATATGGAAAAAGGGAATTAACTCAAGCAAGAAAGTGTGTGTAGAAACTAGTTGTTGTAACTTAATAAATTATGGTCAAGACCACAATACTAATACCAGTTCTAGTAAACCAGTAAACCTTTTATTTATTTATTTTTACAATTAATTTATCAATATTTTGAACTTTTACTCTTCAAAGTAGAAAAAAGTAAACTGGTAATATAATAACACTACAACTTTTTCTCTTTCCCCCTCCATCCTTCATAAACATCCAATGACAGTCACAGGCTGAGGAGAACAATGTGCATGAATATGAGTGTGTATGCTGTCACCTTCAGCTGTGAAATGTGGTCAAACCTTACTTAGGGGCTGAAAAAATAAAGACAGAAAAAAGTGACAAAGCGAGAGAGAGAGAGGGGGGGCGAGAGAGAGAGGGCAAAATGCATGTTAAAGAGACCTCCACTTCTCCTGCGGGTTCACAGCATGCGTCTATGCATGCATGTGTGTGTGTGTGTGTGTGTGTGTGTGCATGTGTGTGTGCGTGCGCTAAATGAGTTTTGGGAGTTGTCGTCTCTTTACGAGGGCTGTAACTGGCCCGAGGACAGCTGTTATTACACTTCACAACAGGGAAATACTGTATGAGTGAGTGTGTGTGTGGCAGAGCAACAGTGCATGTGTGTGTGTGTGTGTGTGTGTGTGTGTGTGTGTGTGTGTGTGTGTGTGTGTGTGTGTGAGAGAGAGAGAGAGAGAGAGAGAGAGAGAGAGAGAGAGAGAGAGAGAGAGGAGTTTTAGAGAAAGTCATGTAGAAACATTATCGGTCGTGTACTTTGTACATGCTTTTGATAAAAGATTTAAAGATGGGCTACATTTGGAAGCCATTTAGAGGAAAATATACATTCACCTTGATTCAACTACTCACCAGAGTCTAGTTATGCAAAACCTTATGTTTCTGTCATTGTGTGTATGTGTGATTATGTGTGTCTTGGAGCAAAGGAGTAGCTCCTGGGAGTGAGAGGCCAGTTACCTACATGGGAGTGTCATTTTAATAGACAAATGAGTGTGCGCATGTGTGTGGCCACTGTTAAATGACAAAGCCCTAAAAAGCAAGTGAGTCCAACCAGTTTCTGACTCATATTCAGGTTACAGAGCAGTGCCTCAGGCTTACTCAGGCTTCGGCACGTGCACGCACACACACACAGACAGATACACGCACACACTTAGACACCAGACACCATTGTTAAATGTGTTCCTTCTCGTGTTTCTTCTGTCTGCATTTATAGAGGTCAATGGACAAATAAATGGGCTGGTTTGAGACTTTGTGGTCAGACAGACTATTGGAAGCTTGCTGGTTGCATATACCTACACACACACACATAACTACACAAAAAGACGACTGGACACCATGACCTGCAGTTCATCGGAAACTAGAGACTTTCCTTTAGAAAAACTTTAAAGGCCTTGAATTTCAGAGCAGAGACTATCCTTTAACACACTCACATAAATTCAACACTGAGATTGAAAAGCAAAATAAAAATAAGAATCCCATCAACTAAAAACAGCACAAAGCCTGTTATCAAAATCAAACTATTGACATGTTAGCTATAAAGTCCCAAATTAAGAAAACAAAATCTCTTAAATAAATTTTATTATTAAAAAAAGACAATTTACATTAGGGCCAATCCACATAAAGTAACATTATTTTCTAAATATAGGGTCTGAGGAGAGGTATACTGTATACTGCACAGCCCTGGAGACAAAACTGGAAATGCAGTATTGTGCCTATATAACTGAACCTGACTTCTCTTGACTACAACAGACTCATACTGAGAAAAGGACTTCCTGCACTGTTAGTAGATATACTTGTATCCTGTCAGTGTTGTACAGATATCACCACCACTTTTACTGCAACTGACAACAAACGCTGGCTTTTGCAAGCAGAAAATGTTCCCTGACCTTGACAGAAAGACTGACCATTGATTTGAGGACAGCGGTGCATGAATGACTCTCTGGCAGCTTTCCGGAAATTGTGACGTAAAATGCCAAATAAAAGGCGATTTTTGAGTTAGTTTGAGAAAAAATTGAGCTACAAGCATTCTGCATGACCTTGAAAGCAGTCCAAAATTTTGACTATTTGTAAACAGTTCAAACTAATGCAAAAATAAATTGAATGACTGTCACTAAATAGGTCTACAGAAAGAAAAGCTGACAAAATTTCAAGAAATTCTGAAAAGATTACAAAAAATACTGCCTCAAGAATATCGGCCATGAAGCTGACCCCATAACGTCCATTTCATGGTAAGTATGTGTGTGTGTGTGTGTGTGTTCTGAGGGGATGTGGTTTATTGCTCTAGGGCATCACACCCTGTTTTATCAAGCATGGACTCACTCTAAGATGGACCTTTAATGTCAAAGCCATGGGAGGAGACATGTAAGAGGGCATCAGTGAAGCATGCACGCCCATCCCCAAGGCCCAAGACCTAGACACAATGATGCAAAGGCTACACAACAGCAGTGCATAATGTACTCTTCATAGTAACATTGATTACTTTCATAACATTTACTTATGCACCACAGGAAGCCTATACTCTAACAACACTAGCCTGCATTCCTGTCATGTTCCTTCCCAGAAGAAATTAATTGAGGAATTTGATTCTAAATGTGAGCTTTGACTGAAAAATATTGGCACGACGGTGTCAATTTAAACTAAGACTGTAATACTTTACTGAGTCTTACTGGTATATTTATTTTTATATGAACCCCTACAGGCGAACCAGAGGTCAATATTAAGCGCAGAACTGGATGTAGCTGTTAATGAATTACAAATTTACTTGAAGATATGTAAACAATTCCTTAACTTAGAGCAAAATTCAGAGGTATTTTGATACAATATTGCTAAATAAGACATTATATAGCTATTGTGTAAGATTTCTATTAGTTTAAAAGGTTAAAAATGAAGCTACATCGTTTTCATTTTATCCCCTTTTTCAGACTGAACGGATAAATGTGTTTGTTTAAAAAAATTGATCTTCAACAGAACCCCTTTGGGACTGAAGAGCATTTTTTTTCTAATTTTCAGGATATTACCGTGCACCACAGTAAATTATTTCCATGAGAGCAGATCACCTGCTGTAGTCCAAGCAGTGGAGTTGGATCCTCTCAGACCACAAGTTGAGAGACTCACTAGTGAAGCAGCTGAATGGCATTGAGGATCTCTGCCACAGCAATCTGACCAGCATGCAATTACAGACACACTGGGAAACCATAGAGACCAGAGATGGATACAGTGGGCCAGAACTAGTAGGTATGTGCCTACTGAACTTTCAAAATAAAAGTCTACTTTTCAAAAGAAAATTGCGGATGAATGAAAAAAAAAATGCTAAAATGTTTGGCCAAATATATTTTGGCAGCCATTAATAACAATGAAGTCTATGTGTGAAAAACACTGATATTGTTAAGGAAGCACCAATTATGGAGAAAGATTTGCGTTCCAATTGGAACAAGAGTCTGTAATTGCTTATGATCATCCATGTGCAAGTGTTGCCCTACATCTTTTAAACTTTCCCACAATACTGTCCTTTTTCTGTTTCCTCTCCATCACACATATAAGCTTTCTTCCTTTTGTTTAATATACATGCACACACATTCACAGACTCGCTCCCTTTGTGGCACGTACACCACAATGTGTGCCAAGTAATTAATGCTGTTTGTGTTTGTTCTGTGAACAGTTTGGAAACTTGATAATGGAAAACAAGTGCAGACTGGCCACATTTCTCCTTATATATCCATCTATATCTTTCCATTCTTCCCGCCTCCTCTTGATCACATACACACAAACACACACACACAGACACACACACTATCACTTTCCTTCACCTCCTCCCTCCATGTCAGGGCCATCGCTCATGGCAGCCAGGCAGAAAATGCTGGTTCCTCTCTGGTTTGTCGCACAAGGAAACCATTGGTTGTTATACAAGGACCCAACAATCATTGCTCTGTTTGGTTGTTAACTTGCATCTCAGCTGAACACACATGCACACACACACAAACAAACTCGGTCAAACTCCTTTTTTGTGACGCAAACACACAGTGCAGTCTTTTTCTTGCTCATGTTAATGTAAGTAATCAAAGTGGACAAGGGGCTTTGTAATGCTGAGAGAGCAAGAGGAGAGAGAGAGACAGCAAGAGAACAGAAGAGAGAGCAAGGGGTCATCTCCTTTTACTGTCCACTCCTCTCTGCCTCCTGTCCTGCAGAAAAGGAGGACGATGAGGATAGCGATGCAGACAGAAGAAACGTAGATGTGATGAAAGTGAGGATCAAACTGGTATCCCACTTTTCCAGCATTACCAGCCCAATATCTCCAAACTGGAATTAGGCAATCACAAAATGTTTGTTTCAGAATAAACAAATTCCTTGGTGATGCACAGTGTGTACCCTTTACTGATCATTTACACCATAAAATCCCAGAGATGGACTGTAATTTTCTCAAATCACTGCACAACATTACTGCAAAAAGCATCAACTAGCAGACGCCTGCAGCGCTGTCCTTTGATTTACCGTGGATCCACATCCACCAGTAAAACATACAGAATGTGCTTTTAAACACACACAAAAACACACATTTACAGGATAATTGGATGGGATACTGTTTTTGGCAGGTGAGCCGACTGATCTGGCTGTTTTGGATGTTTCCTCTTACCATCTCTGCTGCTTCAATAGAAAAAGAGGCAACCAGAAACTATGTGATTGTGTGCGTGAGGACTTGGGTATTATTATGCCATGCCCATAGGAGCAAAGATCCGTACAATCAGGCCCTAAAATGTGTGCTGCCACATGTCTTTGTGAATGCATGTGTGTGTGTGTTTGATGTTAAGCCAAGGGTGTTGTGTAAAATTCACTCAAACAAACAACTTGAAGAGTGAAAAACAGCTTCCTTGGACCAAATGTGTAGCCACGGGCAATGTGGCTATGCGGAGTGCGCGCATGTGTGTCTATGTGTGTATATGTGTGTGCGTTGGCCTGAGGCAGCGTGCGTGTGTGTGGAGTGGATTGCTTCATGCCTGGACGAACATGAAAGGTAGAAAGAGAGCGAGAGAGCATGCCCACACACATACACAGACTGCAAACAGGAAAAGCCTTTTGCCATAGTTATGGATGTATGAAAAAATACAGACAATTGAATGCACCCATCTCCTTTCAGTCCAAACCCAAAGGATGCAATTGCACAAACACACATGATTATGAATAGAGGGTTTTTTGGTATTTTCTAAGGCGAGGGAGGTGAAAGTAGAGGATTATTAGCATCTTATCCCTTTGGGTTTAGATCGTTGTTTTGTGGGGGATAAGAACAAAAAGAAATGTTTTCTTTTTTTAACGTAATTTAGTATTAGTTCATTTTAACTTATTTTTAGGCCAACGATGGGAATATCCTTTTTGACCTAATTCATGATGCTAACACTGTGGTACTGTTTGTCAATGAACAATAACAGCATATAAGATAATATAAATAAGAAGTAGATATTATTTTATACATGCAATCATAAGTCCCTGGAGTTGAAGAGGACATATTTAGATTGATGTTTCTGTATGCAGAAAGCAGCAAACCCACACATGAAAAGAAAAAAATGCAAATATCTGACTATTTGTGTAAAAAAAAAAAAAAAGATCTACTAATTCAGTCTATTTCTCATTGGATTCAATTCAGTTCGATTCAGTTCTATTTATTACATAGCTCCAAATCACAACAACAGTTGCCTCAAGGCACTTTATATTGTAAGGCAAAGACCTTGCAGTAATACAAATCTGATGTCTTTATACTTTTTGGATTGTAAGCAGAGCTGTAATGGTAACAAGTATCAACTTTAAACTAAAAGTAGTCGTGGTTAGCCCTTCCAAAGCGCACCAATAGTTGGCGTGTATCTGCTCACACTGATCTTTAGAATATTAAATGGGCAAATCTGTCTGTAACAGCAGAAAGGCTGAATTGAGCACATTCCTCCATGCAGTCTGGGGCTGATTTCATTATAGATAAATCAGATTCATCTATTCAATCTCTCTTTCTTTCTATCTGTCAGTCCCTTTCCATTTCTCTCCCTTTCTTTCCCTCTATGTGTTTCTTTTCCCAATTTTAGCTCCCTCTGCCTCTCTTTTTAGAGCCTTCTCATTACTTTTTACTCTGTCTTTCTCAATTTCTGTCACTCCCTGTATCACTCTCGTTATCTGTGTAATATAATAAGTATGCACACAGATGAGGAGGAGGAAAGAGAGAAGAGACGAGAGTAAAAAGTAGTGGAGAGAAACGGGGAGGGTGTGTGTGTGGGGGGGAAGAGGGGAATAAAAAAAAAAGAAGTGCCGTTTTAAAAAGCTGAGTCCACCAGAGCAGTCACAACAAATTCATCTCTCCCGCTCTCTCCATTCTTTCTTTCTCTCTCTTGCTCTTTGATACAAGCTGGCCTCAGTAATACAATAAAGAAGTTGGCTCAGCTCTGTGCGTCTGCATGCATGACAGTGTGTGTGTGTGTGTGTGTGTGTGTGTGTGTGTGTGAGGTAGACGACACCTCTTACTCCCAACTCTCTGTCTCATCATTGCAGCTGTTCCACAGAGGTGTGTTTCAATATATTACCCTGACACGCACACATACACACACAGACACAGTCCCTGCTTAATAAGCGGTATTCAGAGCTCCTGGGTTTATAGAAGCTGAAACTGCACTCCTGCACAAAACTGAAGCCTTTCTGACTTTCTTTCAGTACACATTCATTTCTCTCTTTATGCCGTTCCTTTTGCTTATTCATCCTTTCCTTTGTTTCCGTTTCTTTCTTCCATTTGCTTTTATTTCCCCTTTGGTTACTTTTTTTTTACTGAGATTTGTAGTTTTCTTCTTATTAATTTATTCTCTTTCTTTAGAACTTCATTTCTTAACTTGAACCCTGACATTTCTTCAATGAGTCTTCATCTTTGAAGCAAACAGCCCATTAAATAACACGACACAAATAGATCTTAGCCTTTTGTACACATAAATGTACATCAATGGCTCATTCAATGACCACCCCGTAACCAGAAAGAAAAGAAAAGAAATCAAACATGCCTAAACATAATGAGTAAAGCCCATGTATGTACAGGCTTCTGTGGCCTAAATTTCCACAACTGCTTTTAAAACTACCGGTTAAAAGCAATTCATTTGACCTAAACTACATAAACAATTTCTGTGCAATTTACTTCTTACTTGACTAAAAGAAAATGGATTGGCAGTCCCTTCTTATTCATCTTCACCTAAAAAAATTTATAAAATTATGTGTTGGTAGCATTTTATGGCATTTTATGGTAATTTTGTTCATTTAACCTCACTATAAAAATCACACTGAATGTGAATATCTGTAAGCAGTCCAGTGACTTTCAAATATGGAAAAATGGAGAAATTAAAACAGAAAAGAGATAAGAAAAAGGAGCCAGAGAAGAAAAGTGGACACCTGGATGAGTCCTGAGGCTCTGCGGGAAGGAGGGGAGGAATCAAGGAGGGAGGGAGGATGGGCAGAAGGGTGGGCAGTTTCTTTCAGCTGTTCCTTCGTAAGGGTGTGTACGTGCCGATGTGTGTGTGTCTGTGTGTGTCTATGGTCCATATGCGCATTAGTGCTGGAGGAGTTGAACAGGGGGTCATACCAGATGGACACACACACAGATGACAGATTCCACCCACTAGCATCATGTAACCACAGTTCGGTCACTCTCCTGCATGCATGGAAATAATACATAATTCTCACTTTTAAAGTCGCATATGAGCAGAATGTGTTTTGGCAGAGGAAACTAAAGTAAGACTTTCCGTCAAATATGGCTACATTACTGTGATTTGTTGGTCTTTGTCCAAACTGTGCTTGTGACACATTTACTTTAAAAGTTCACTTAGACAATTTGTTGTTATCAAACTGTGCATCAAAGCAGCTGCTCTGTCTCTGACTGCAGATGCAACACACCTGCTCTGACATCGATGGCTGGGATGAGGCCAGAAATGCAACATTTAAGTTTTAACTCACACAACAGTGAAGGTGTGTGTTTGGTGTTTTTTGTAATCTGGTTTCATTTTGAAGGGGAAAAAAAGCATTGGTGTTGGTCCACCTCTAAGTTTAAATGTTCCTGTTGACATTGTTGTTGGGCTTTAAACATTAATTGTCCTCATTTGGTCCCAATTTTTGCTGATTAAAGAAAGTAAAGCTGAAACCTTAAAACTGGTACCACGTAGAGTTAGTTCTGCTGCTGGTCGGGTCTACACAGAACCATTTTTGTTAAGAGTTGATCCCACAAACCTCTCAGAGACAAATTACGTCTATTGACCCCGATCAACCTTTGCCTCTCCACACAGCCACAAAAACTCACAAACGCAGACTCTCCCTCACTCTCTTTCTCTTTCACACACACACAAACACACTTCACTTAATATCCTGAGCGCTTCGGTCTCCACTCCATTCCTCATCCAGTGAACCAGCTCTTTGTGTGTGTGTTTGCTCCTCTCTTTCTTTGTGTTAGGGTGTAAGGTTAAATGATGGCCATTAAGATTCATCTCTGAGTTCACTACCAGCAAACCAAATACCCTCTGACACACACACAGACAAACATGCACACAAACACATAAGCAGATGAGGGTGGTCAGAGTGCACCAATTGTCTCTCCTCTTCTGTTTGTCTCTCGCCTGTCATTTAGGCCAATTGAAATCACTGAATGCATAATGAATTGCAGTAATTGTAGCACTAAAGCGGGGCTGGAAAATTTGTTCACTTTGTCACTTCTTCTTATTGGCTTTAAATTCCAAGTTTATAGAGTGATTTTGGGCCTGTGTAAATCACCATAAATCACTTTCTTGTACAGCTGACCGTTTCTCGGCAGATCTGTTGTGGCATGCTGTCGACACATTTCACAAGATTCACTCTGTTTGCTCTCCTGCTGCCTCCCAGGACAGATGAACGAAAAAGAGAAGGATGAGGACAAGAGGGTTACAGATCGAGGGGACAACGAGAGATGAATAAAGTGATGATTGAAGTCATTCCATCTTCACACCTACAGATTGGAAATCACCAGGCAATTTCCTACTTTCAGTTTGTTTATCACACAAAAAGCGTGTGTGTGTGTGTGTGTGTGTGTGTGTGCACAAGCACCAGTATGTGTAAGCGTGTTATTCGCATCTCAGTTAATCCTTTTCTCCCTGACAAATTCACTGACTGACTAACAAGGAACTAACTGACAAACTGCCTCATTTTCTTCAATCTGAACTTTTGCACACGCGCTTAAACACAAACACACTGCGTGATGACTGAGTGGACCCTGTGTCAATCCCAGCATGCCTCTCTGCTCTGAGGCAGGAGATTCTGTCATCACCACAGTGACTGTCAGAACGCATCATCGGCGGCCTTGGCAACTAATTAAGACCTGCCTGTCAGGCCTGTGGTCCGTGTGCGTGTTTGTGTGTGTGTGTGTGTGTAAACATATACCAATGGACAAAAACATGAGTGTAATCAACTACCTGTCATAAACACACACGAGCGCACACACGCTTTATAGCCAGAGCTACTATATCTGCCAGCAGGCATCAACGTACACAGTGTGTTACTCACCAAGACTCACCAGTCATTAGTCACACAGAAAAAACACAAACTAAAATTCCAACAGAGACTTACTCATGCATGAAATTCAGTGGTTTTATGCATATTTTTTTTTATTATTATAGCCTCCTATTTTCCAATGAGGTCCCTACAGATGCATGAAAATTCATCAGAATGCATTGTAGCAAATACTAGCAGTGAAGGAAATATGAATTCAAATCCAGAATCAAGTTGTTGAAACACTAAAACTTGTACTTAAAAGTTTATTTACAATGTTAACGGCGAATGAATGAAAAATAACAGAACAAAGTCCCTGTGTGTGTCAAAGCATGCAGCATTCTTACTTTGATGCTTTAATATGTACAGCCACAGTCACAAAGGTTGCTGGCTGTCATCGAGTTATATCAGTCACAAAGAGGGTGCTGCACCAAAAACCTCCTTGAAGCTGCTTTGATCAGCAGAAGAGTGGCACAGTCACCCATAATTTGCATTGAAGAAATGAGCATGGAGGATAAATCATGTTGGTTGCAGCAACTATGTACTTTGTAGGCAACCATTTTTGATTTGCTTTGCACTTTTTCAAGTTTCACTATCACTTGGCAAGGATTGTGTGAGTGTTTTCATACAAGTTGACATATTCCAGTGCAAACTATGGGCAACATCAGTGACCAATTAGCATCTATGGAGGCAATGGAGGTTTTTGGTTCAGAACTGTATACCCCATTGCAAACAATTTCACATGATGGCTGCTAGCAACCACTAAGGAAATGCATGTGTTTTCTTAGTGCTTGACTGCCAGGATCTCTAGGCCTGGGTGACTGGAGTCTAAGAAGTATTTCAACATTGTAGTTGGTCAAGATTTTTTTTGTTTTATTTTATTTTTAGGATTTTTTTAAATAGTTTTTAACATCTTCAGATAAAGCCAGTGAAATGTAATTAACCAGGAGTTGCATGAAATGAAAACACTCATTTTAAAATGATGGGCAGAGTACTTTTTATCCTTGATCTCTCTTTACTCTCTTAAAAGTGACTAATACTTTACAGTCCCATTAGCTAAACAACATTAAAATCATGTTTCAGGCAATTGTTCACCCCTTACACACAGTAATAGCAGTGAGTGCTGAATTCATCCTCACCACATTAAGCAGTGATGCAAGTTCACTGACTGAAAACTGTGTGTGTGTGTGTGTGTGTGTGTGTGTGCGTGTGTGTGTGTGTGTGTGTGTGTGTGTACAGTCAGTAATGAGGTGTGACTAGTGTGTGTCAGTGAAAGTTGACTGATCAGCGTAATGAGCAACGGAACATAGAGGAAAAGAGACGGCAGACAGGACGAGGAGAAAGTCATGAGATGCAACAAAAATGAGTAGGAGGATATATTAATTTCTTTTTCATATTGACTGATTACACATCTAAAGGCTGTCGGTGTCTCTGCAAGTTGCTTTTAATACTGCTGGAAACGTGACAGGAGAGACCAAAAATATAAAAGCACTTAAGGGAGAGGCCTTTTTTTCTGGCTTAAAAGGAAAAGATGTCAATTTAAATTCAGGTTGAAGTTACACTGTATGTTTTCTCCTTAATTTCTAGCCGTTTCAGGTATAATTGAATAATGTATTAAATCTTTGAACAACTGCACAATATATGAGTCAAAACAATAATTTTATTGGTATAAAGTCTAATGCTGGGCAATTCTACAAATGCACTGTAGCTGTATGTACACTTGCTTCAGTAAGATGACTTTTAATAGAAAAATTGACATTGGGTAGGTGTTGCACTGTCTGAGTCACACTGTATTTGCTTATCAGGTGAACTTTATTAAATTAAAATGTGTTTCTCCACTCAGACAAGTGCTTACATAAAGTTAATTGTTACTTGTTTACATGAGTAACAAATTACTTGTTGACTTTGAGAAAATATGACCCATTTAGAGAGAAGATTAAAACAGATAATGGGTCACTGCTAAAAAAAAAATCTAATCTGACGCTTGATCAAAACATTAATAATATAACCTGTAAATCACGCATCACAAATATCGACCAACAAACCTTGGAACAGAATTTTTTACATAGATATTTTTTACAAGTAATGGATGTCCAGTTGCTTAAATAGATGCAAATAATCTAGTCTTTACTTAGAGGACTTTAAACACACACAATGTGCACTTCCCCAGATCTCTCTGTAGCATAGTTATTAAACATCATTTTTGCACTTGATTTTAATATGTGAATTGGACTATCGGAGGTGCAGGTGTGACAGAGGCTGTTTTTACCTGTGTATATTTGTGCTTCAAGCTGACTAACCAGAAGTTGGTCATCAGTCAAGCTCTAGATTTATTTATAAATGCATAGCAAGTAATACTGAATGTTCCATTTACAGGCTGTTTCAGCTGTTGACATTTGTAAAAGGGTGCAGAACAAAACAGGAAAAGGCCACCATGTCCTGCTTTAAAGACATATTTTCTTTTCTTTTTTTACATTTAGCACTTTCCACTTGTTCCACTAAATCCTAAATCCAGACATCTAAATCCACGTTTAAACACAGTCTTAGACTACTTTATCTAGTCTGCCTTCCTCTCTATCGGCCTGGTTAAATCGAAACAGCTACAGCCAAAACCAGGCCTCCTGAAAGATAAACAGGCTGATTTCAGAGCAGAAACCTACCAATCACAGTATTGCACAGTAATCCAGCCAGTTAGAAAAGTAAATACACACAGATAGACAAAGACACACATGAAAGAGGAACAGAGGCCAACTCTCAAGGCTCTGCCTCCATCTGTGAGAAAATGGGTTAACAACTTGTACTTGTCCACTTTGTGCTGGTCAAAGAGAAACCTAACTCCTGCAGTAAATGAGAAAGCAGGTCAGTGCATTCTGTTCCCTTTTCCAAAGGGATGCAGTGAGTATCGAACCCAAACAGGTCGCAGACAGAAGTTGCATTGCAGAACAAGCCCGGACAAAGAAAATCCTACATACAGAATTGCATCTTATCAAGCCAGCATAACTTTCTCTCTCTTCGCTGGTCTCTCTCTCCTGTTATCAGCAGATACGGAGGAGGTATGAAAGAGTGCAGCTGCAAGTGTTTGTTGTGTCAGTCTGCTCTGGTCTGCTCCGCTCGTGTGTAGTTGCTTATCATACTTCAAACAGCTTTTGCTCCTTCTCCCACACACTTTTCTCCGGCCACTCTCTTCTGTATCATGTACTCCCATTTCTTTCTTTTCCATTTCATGAAGGATTATAACCCAAGTCTGTGTCACAGGTCGGGGCCTGTAACGTGTATCTAAACAGCTTTTATCATCATTATAATCTGTCACACCAATCTGCTCTTTTCTTTTCTCTTTTTGCCAAATTCAAAAACAGATCTCTGTATATCTGCAAGGTATACCGGTCCTTAAGCATCTGTTACTTCCCAGCAAACTGTAAAATGGTAACAAATTGGAACTTTGCAAAAGTTAACAGCCATGGAAAAAACAGACCGGCAGCAATGCAGCCATGGTTTATAGTGGTGACATTCAGGAGGGACCTCATCATGGTATTCAATTTGTATTTACAGGTCTCGTGATTTTAAGGCGCTCCAATTCAGTGCATGAAAACTCAAAATGAAGTACCACAGTTCACGGTTAGATCTTTTAATGAATTCATTCATTCTTTCATTTTATCTCTTACACTCGTGGACGATGTCTAACAATACAAGCCAGCAGATTTTCAGGGCTCCAAATAATGAGAGCTTTCTAAAATAAAGGAAAATGGTATTATATTTTCAAGATATGTTAAGCTGCGTCATTTCACTGAATTAATACAATCTGGTATCACAGCAGCCAAGAAAAATGATTTACAGTTCTCGGAGGAGAGCACTTGTCATAACAGCCACAGTTAACGAAAGACAAAACATAGCCTACTGTTGAGCCCACTCTTTGTTCACAGTGTCATTTAGAAAGAGCTTCTAATTTGTTCTCACATGTAGGTGGAGTTTCTGCACTGTTCTGTGGTGCGTTGGTTGCAGGCAACATCAGACTGTTTTTCAGATTTTACTCTGGGAAAAACGGGCAATATGATTAATGTGAGTCATAATCTCAGGAATGCATGGAGAAGATGAGTACTGTGCGGTACACTTTACATGCTGAATACCCATCTCTGGTGTAAAATCATCCCACAAATATGAAAAACAGGCCAAATATTTTGCGAAGGATATGCTTAACGTCTTCACATATAGATATGAGCGTATAGCCATGATTATGAAGCATTAAAATCTCGATGGATCAAATTAGAAATATTTGATTTTATACACATTTTTAAATGAGTATAACATAATTACCTAAAATATGCCTCTGGGATTTAAACTCAAATTACAAGTTGTGTGTGTGCGTGTTGCCGCACAACATGAGTCTATGCCTGACTCACTAAGGTTTATGGGTTTAAGATATATAATGTAACATTTTAATTAAACTATTGCAGATTTGCAGTTCATACTAAATCTAATTCAATAAACGTTCTATATCTTTGTGTTAAATCAAGCAATCGTATTGCGATTCATACTGCACTTCACACGTGCTTTTGTGTTCAAACACTAAAGACAAAAGGCATCAAAAGGTCTAAAAAAATCTCTTACAATCTACAACAATTGAGTAACTTACAGTCAGTAACTTTTTTAAAAAGCAAAACATGACTGTGCTTTGTCTATTTGAACTTCAGTTGAGCTTAAATGGAATCCAGCATCTTTGAAGTGCAAGAACACAACAAAGAACAAAAAGACATGTAGACTTTACTGATTATATAAGAGCTGCTGATACAACTACAGCTCTCCAACAACTGTACAGTATCACATAAGATGGCAATTTAATATACTAAACATTCAGCCTATCTATATCCGTGAGTTAAGTCATGAACATATTCATGCAAAGAACGTAAAATCGTCCACTGATATTACAAATGCACGTATAACCTAGAAACACTCAAGAAAATCTCAAGTATTCATAAATTCATAAAAAAGAGACTTTTGTAATGAAAATTGGTCTGACATTTAAGCATTTCTTTGTGGTGGAGTACAAGAGAATTAAATTGGATCTGTTATGTGTGAAAACAACATCCCACTGGACAAATACTGTAAAGCAGGTTCCAGTCTGATATTAGCAATAAAAGACAGATCCTTTAAGAGCAGATTATTTCGTTATAAGCCTACATAAAGTGAAATCCGTGCCATGACCCGCTTTATTAAGTCCACACATCGATAAGCTTTAACGTCAACAGCTCAACGACACTGTTTAGGATTAAATAATCATGTTAAGTTTACATACGCAGCCAGAAGTGTATTCACTATGACCTGCAGTCATGCTTCTTCTGTTTCATTCCTTCTCACACTTCTGCTGCTACGATTAAAGTCGCTCTCCCCTCTTTTAGTTTCTCTTGCTCTCTCTGGACCACTAACCTTGATTCACTGCTTTACTCGACTCTGCCTCAGGCTAGGACATATACACATACACACACTGAACATAGAGACATGTACAGACAGGCAGATTTACAAGCATTCATACAGCCGTATAGACTAAATGGGAGATATACACATGTACTTGACCATGGTAAAGTAGAAGTGGTTAGTTTGGGGCCAGCGTGAGTGGAAAGTGCGGCTAACCGAAACCACATGTGGCTGACTCGCTCTCTCACTGCGTCCAGAGGTATGTGAGGCTTTGGAGCGTGTGTGTGTGTGTGTGTGCATGTAACTGTGTGACGGTGTGTGATAGAGAGCAAACATTAGAAGAAGAGGCACAGAGGCAGAGTGAGCTCATTTCTTGACTTTAACCTTTATTTGTCCAGGGAACAGCTGCATTTAGCAGACATGTAGTTCTGTAGTAAGACTACATTCACACAGCAGCACACGGAGGAGTTGTCCCACTTTAAGTATGCTTTTTACTCTTGACCCCTGCAGCAGTGCCACAATCAGTGAGGTTAAGCTCTTTGTTCAAAGGCAAACCTGCCACAGTTCCTGCACAGTCACATCCTAAACCTGAAAAAATCCAGTTTGAAAGAACTCTGCCCAAAATACTCTTTTAAAATGTTTTTTTTCTCTGACAACCACAAAGAAGGACTGACCCTCTTCTGCTTCAGCTGATTAGATTTCAGCCAGTTACACACATTCTCTATAAAGAATGTGTGTTTGTTTCAGATCAGCCTCCTAGCCAATGAAACTGCTTAAAAATGACTGCAAAAATGTATAATCACTGCATTTTGAGCACGAGTTTGTATGTCACACTTTGTAGAGAAGTATGTAAAAAGAAAAAAGCAACACGAGTGTTTTTTTGGCCAACAATCAAATATGCACAAACTCAATCAGCTCCACAAAAATGATTAATTTTGTTGACTTTGTCCCTTGCATGAACTTGAATGAAGTTGAACAGAAAGAAAACAAATCCACAAAGACTACATGGAATCTCAGGGAAAACATGTTAAAAATAAACAAGGGTGTCAAGTACTGTATCCAACTGATGAATGCCGAGCACACAACGTAAAGAAAGTCACGAGTTTTTTATTCAACAAATCCACGTAAACCGCAAAACATCAGCATACACAAATGATCGTGCACAGACAGCTGTAGTTCTGTATCAAACCTGCACTTAGCTTCACTTTGTAGTGAGGAACTAACCCTACAAGACAAAGCAATGCTGTGTGTTAACATACCATTGTGTGCATGTGCGCATGTGTGTGTGTGTCTGCGTCCCTGAGGTTGAGTGTAAGAGACAGTTTATGTCATGGGGAGGTAGCTCTGTATCTGCTAACCGTTACTCCAACAAGACAGCTCGCTTAGCTCACACACACACACACACACACACACACACACACACACACACACACACACACACACACACACACACACACACAACGGACACACACAAGTTTCATACACACACACACACACACTTTATTTACCTTTGGCCCAACACAGACATAGTGACAGTTAACCTAGCCACTTAATACAAACGGACAGTTTCTTCTACAAGGACTTATATTTAGAGTGTGTGTGTGTGTGTGTGTGTGTGTGTGTGTGTGTGTGTGTGTGTGTGTGTGTGTGTGTGTGTGTGAGCTTGAGTCAGAGTAAATCTGGCTGAACTGAAAACAGAGAGGAGAGAAAACACTAACAAAAGCATTCCAGAAAGTGGGTGAGAGAGATAGTGAGACACAGAAAAAGAAGGAGAGAGAGAGACCTTGAGAATGTTTCGTGGCAGCATAACACTGTAAAGAAGAATCTGTACTTCACCTTTTGAGCCATCAGATAAAACCATAAATACATCTTATACATCGGCAATATGAACTGACAAAGTGTGTGCAAAGTTGCTGTTTGGGGTTTTTAGCTAAAAGCTGAAAAGAAAACATTTACAAGTCTGTATATGTTACATAGAACAGGAGAGAGGAGAGAAAATGCATTTGCCAGTTCATTCTTTTTTCATTGCACAAATGATCTTAACTTAGCTGTCTATCAGACAAATGAGCTCCCATTTAGCCTAGACTGGGGTTTTTTCTGTTTTTGCTGCTTTATATGGTGAGAAATGAAACATGCTTGTGCCTTTAATGTTCGGGAAAATCAATATAAAGATGAATATGCAAAACACGGGCCTTTTTTAACTATTTCTTGACAGGTGTAAGTGATTTTAACTATGTGTGGAGTTTTTAAGACAATGTTGACAAGTGAAGTGAAATGTTGAAACAGCATTTTTGATACAAAAATCACTTAATTCGCTTTAAACTGACTCCAAAAATATCATTTTACCTTTATTTTCCAATCAGTCCAGTATTGTTCGAGTGTTTAAGTAAGGATAACTACATAACAACTGAAATTTCCATCTTAAATAGAATCCACACACTTTATCCCATGTAATACAACACCATTCGGTCTGGATTTGGAAATCCCACCCTTTCTCTTGTTATGGGGGAAACATGGGAACTGGAGAAACAGGGGGGAGGAGAGATGGGAGAGAGGGGGGAAAAGAAGGGGGCATTAGATTAGAAGTCAGGGGTAGGGAAAGAAAGTGTGTGTGTGTATGTGTGTCGGGGGGGGGGGGGGGGGGGGGGGGCAGAGAGGGGGTAGGGTTTGATAAACGTTGTGTTACTCTGTTTAGGTTAGTAGGCCATAAATTCCAAAGGGGGTAGGGAGGTAAATGAAGCTTTAGGATAGAGTTTACGGATAGAGGCTTACTTGGAAATGCTCCGTGAGAACAGGCGAGAGAGCTTATTTGACTAAACTGACTGAGTTTGTTCTGACTTCACCAGACATGGTGGAGTCTGCATAGTATCCGCATCGCAGGGGAGTGTGCATATGTGTATGTGAGGGAACATCAGCTTAAATAAGACTTTCAGGGCATCCTCCCAATGAAGACCTTGCATGTCCTATTTTGGAGCTCTTCATTTTGTGTTGCTCTGAAGCTGTCCGTTGGGAATTTCACTGCACTACCTTTTCTTTTTTATCACTTCCAGTGAAAGGCCACATTATTTGTTCTGAGAGGTAAAGTTCTGTAATCAAATCAGCAGAACCCATGATCAGAGGTTGCAGCAGATGAATCGGTGCTGCTCACTTGTGCTCAAACACTAACAAATGCCTGGGGGAGTAACGGTCTCAATGGATGTTTTAAGCCTGCAATATATGGAAACCGTGGAAAAACTATTGTTTAGTTTCATGAATGCATACATATAAATCTCAAAAGGTTGGCCTTTAGGAGGTTGAAACTCAGCAGGTAGCCTGGCTCCTCTCAGTTATAGCTGTTGGAGTTGCTGCATAGCTTAATTTTGATATACGACACTAACACAGCGCTATGTTTACAGATTCTAATCCCTGAAAAGTATGCATTTAAGTTGTAATTGCTCATAGAAGATTTTTGTGAAGAGCACAGTTTAGTGAAGCCTTCATTATGGTTGATTTTATGGGTACTGTAACAGAACCCGGTGCTAAATTGTGAAAGACCAAAGTACAGAAAAGCTCCAACATTTCAGTTCTGCTCTTCGCAATGGAGGTTGCATTACGCAGGGTCAGCTTTCTCTTTGATATGTTGAAGAACAGTGCAGCAGATACACAGAGGCACTGCTATTAGTGTCAATGGTGGAGAGAATTAAACATTCGAAAGTGTGGTTACACTTTACTAGAGTCAGTGCTGACAATGCTCACTGCCACAGCAACAAGTGGCAGAAACATGAGCAATCTGGCAACTATAAAAGTATATTACAATAAAAAGGTTCCCAAATTAAAATCTTTAGAGATGGGAATGTATTGATTGTTTTTTTTGATTCTGATATCCATCAAGTGATACCCAGTCTGCACCCATGAGTACATTGGTTTCGCTTGCTATATTTATACACCCTCTTCATGAAAAGTCCTTTCAAAATGTGACATGTCTGATGGAAGAGCAGGGTTGTGAAAAGGTATGAAAGCCACAGATTTACTGTATTACATGTCAGAAGCTAGGAAAAACATGTCCATCACTAGGTAACATCTTTGCAGTGCAACTAACATTCGCAAAATCCAAAGACATTCAATTTACAAAGCAAACAAATCAGCAAACGCTCACTTTTAAGATGGTAAAAATTGGTCATTTTAGCTTGTTAAAAAGCTTAAACAACCACAACGTAATAGATTTTTCTGTCATTTCATTTGATATTTATTCATTGCTTAATTAAATGTTTCATCATTTCTATTTAATTTAATTTGTCTGCCCTTGGGCTCAGATTTCTGCAGAATATCTTTCTAAACAAGATAGCGAAAGCATTATGACTGCAAACATTAAAGGGTTGGGAGACACCTACTTATCGCCCACTTAATTGCAGAGTTTGATTTTCCTTATACAAATGATATACAGTAGTTTTAGAATAATTTCCCTTAAAGAGTAATGATAACGGGTGTATGTAAAATATGTAAAGACTAAATATTAGCATATCACGTTATCACAGGCGATATTTTGAAAAACAAGGCTAAGATGACCCAGCTAGAAAACTGACAGACAGACAGATGTTCAACATTTAAATGTCTGTCTTCAGACTCCCACACACAGTCTGTCTGTTAGCATGATTGACTGTATGATGTGTATACGCAGTCACTGTCACGCTGACCATGTGTCTACAGTCATCTGCAGTAAGGAGAGACACACACAGGCTGGCAGGCAGACAGACAGACTAAACGTCAGATTAGAGTGGCAGACAGACAGATTTGACAGGGGAAAAAAACATTGTGTACCACTATTTGGAGGAAAAAGATAGCTCGGGAATATCTCCCGGAAGATTGAAATCTCTGTTCACACAGAGGAGCGGCAGTGTGGGGATGTGAAGATACATGGTCAGGGATGGAGATGATAATCTTAATGGACTGGTCGTCTATCTGTAAGCCATTGATTCACACACAAACACGTAAGGGAAGGTTTAAATATCTCAAAAGCCTTCTCCAACTTCCGATCTGAAATCAGCTTACAGAAGGGAGGAGAATTATTGGAAATGAATTTGAGGACAGTGAAAACACATCTCAATAATTTTAGGACATATTGTTAAAGTGATTGTAGCAGAGTATCCCGTAGGATTTTACCTAGAGATAATACACACAGATAAGCAATAAGCCTTTACATGGAATATTGCACATTGACGGCTTATGACTACTTTTGTGGGCATTTGTGTGTTCCTGTGTGTGCATTCATGACAGATGTCTTCATAACTGGAATAATAGAAACCACTTCTGCCAGGCCCCAGAGCTACACAGGCACATACACACAGGAGCCCTTTGGCTATCCCATCCACCTGAAGGCTGGCATAATCATGCATAACACACACAAAGTTGGGCTGTCACATCTACTCAAAGTACAGGTTAACTGCGGCCTTAAGCAAAGTCTGTCTCATTAAATATACTTTGTTTACATAGCTTAAGTTTTTCTTATAAAGCATAAAAGATAACAAAACTACTTTACATTTTTTAGGGAAGATAACTAACTGCTGTATAAACTAACACTAAGAAGTAAGAGAGGTTGAGAACTTAAAATGTGCCAGATTAAGACCATGGGTTACACTTTAACCGAGAGTCATCGGGAAATCCCAGACTCATCTATTTTAGTCTTCTGTGGGTTGACTGGATCATTAAACATTTACTGAACATGAAAGGCGGGAACTGGTCACTGTGACAAGAGGAACAGTGGAGATTTGCTGTAAAGTTTCCACCCCAAAGTGAAACGTGCCATAATCAGTTTGTAACCTTATAACTGTACTTCAGTGCCACCTATATACTTATAATTAAGAGTTAGTTAATGAACAGCACTTTCTGCAAAGACCCTTTCCTTGCCAAAAACCACCTCCAAAATTTAAATGAGTCTTCCTGGGAAATGGGAAAAGGTGCTTCATACAGGAGTGACCCTGAAAAGCACAAAACGAAACCATGACAAGCTTGACTATGTTTAATATAATATTACAAAGGACTCTGACTTTGAATTATTACTACCATTAACAATATAATATAATATATAATACAGTATAATAACAGAGTACAACTATGATCCGAGCCTAAGGCCTGCAGACTTTGCCTTCATGTTGCCAGGAAGTTTAAAGTGAGCAACAATAAAGATTACATTAGAAAAAAGCATTTAATTTCTAATGTAATCAGTTTTGTTGCTAGAGGATAAATACATTCCTGAAAAGTGAAAACAAATACAAAGCATCATGTCTCACAATCAAGACTCTCTATTATTTGTGCCAAAAATTGTATTTATTTAATGTTTGCACAATCGAGTGAGGAACCTGAAAAGGGTCTGATACTAAAATTACGATTGATTAGACACTTGTTTGCAAGAGTATTGATACCAACAATGTTATCTTCACCCCACACAGCAACATACAGGCACACCTGAACAGCAGCACATCAAAACTTGGCAAAGCATCTGACACCTGAGAGGAGAGGTCAGTAAAGCTCCCATTTCAGCAACATTAAAGTATTAAACAGTTATCGTAAATGTTAAATGCTAACACTATTATGACAACACAACCATTACCTCACCTCCAATAAACCAGCAGCTTACTAATCCGTTATAACAAATATTCTTCACTTGGGGCCTAAGTTCAGTGAAATCTACAAAATTCTGCCAGAGTAGATGTAGAATCTGCCAAAACCATTTTAAAAAACTTGTACTCCTTAATATGATTTGACAGTATTTCTACCCCACTGGGCATCCGATTGGTCTCTATTATTTTTATACTGAATAACGTCTGCATTGGAACATAGCATTCCTACGTTAGTTTTCAGGGATTGATTAAAGTGGCACTCTACAAAATGATCTATCTACCTATCTGCAGTGTGAAGAGTGTGTAGCATATCTTACAAACTTGTAACCTTCACAACCAAAGGACAACTCCCTTATTAAGGAGAGAAGAGAAGAGAAGAGAAGAGAAGAGAAGAGAAGAGAAGAGAAGAGAAGAGAAGAGAAGAGAAGAGAAGAGAAGAGAAGAGAAGAGTGTGTTTAGCTACTGAAGGAACAAAGTTACTCAGAGCTCTTTTATTAAAAAGCAGGCTCAACTAAACAAACAGCACCTGGAAACTTCAAACCTCCCGACAGCTGTCTAGCTACACAGACAGACAAGCACAGGAAGAGAGACACAGAGACAAATGGCACATAGATTAACTGACAACCAGGTTGGCAGAGTCACAAAGACAGGTGACAGCATACCAGTACAAGAGTGCTTCAAATATTTAATCGATTCAGGATTGTCACTGTAGAAATTTTTTAACAAGCAAAATAACACTAGACATGAGCTGAAGGTTTATGAAACACTGAAACTATCTGACATTGAATCAAATGGTTCAGAGTTCTTCAAACATGTTCATACTGAGGAAGGTCTAAATATTACTACAGTACTTTAATGCTGGCTTATCAAGGTCAGGAAAATAAAAACCCAAAGAAAGCTCTACTGCCATGTCAAGGTGAGTTTGATTAAATACGCTAAAATAATTGACAAGCACTTAGCCCATGATTAGTAAATGGGATGATTAGTAATGTAGCTAAAAGATGGGATGACAATGGATGACAAAACAAAGCAACATCACTACAACTAATGTCTACACAATGAAAAGGGAACCCTGCGTTAAGGTGGAAGCTATGGGGGAGTTACAACAACATTAAAACCATGAAAGATGAAGCTCGGCTGGCGACTCGTAACTCACCCTTCTCAGCGCGCCCCATGTGAGCTGGATCCAATAGAAGCAAAGCAGAGAATAACAGCACAGAATTAGGTTGGAAAGCATGCACAGGTTCACAAACACAAAAGAGATTTTCATTACATGTTGTTCTGACAGCAATTTTCTCACTTTACGCATTTTTCTGGTCTATTCTGGATAAACTTCTGCTTTTATCTAACTAAACAAAATATATATATTCAAGAAAAGCAAGAATGAAGTAATCCAATATTGCCCCATGACTTTCTTCAGCTTTGCATCCACCCTGTTCAACAGCAGCAGCAACAAAATCAATGCTTTCAGGAATCATATATAAGCAGCTACACTCCAACAATGATTTGTAACCTTAATAACACAGTTGAATGCAATCTGTTTAAAAAATGCAAAGGAAAGAACAAGTCTGAACTAACACAAGTTCACACAAACTTTAAACTTTATCCAAAACACACCCAACCTCTGCCTTCACCCGCTTATTCAACTAATCCCCATGAACTCCAAAAGTTAAGACTGTCTTCACCTGCTACCACTTGCACCAATCTCTCACTCCTTTATGCACATGCACACACGAGTCATATCTCTGTTGCATATATCATTATCACTACACACTAAAATGCACAACTGGTGCTGAGGCTGCTCATCTGGCTGTGTGAGTGTGAGGCAAAGGGTGTGTGCTTGTGCATGCACTGTAATATAATTAATCAGCTGTGAGTGTTGATTACTTAATCTGTCATTAGCCAGCCATGCGTATAAGGGTGAGTGAATGTGTGTGTGTGTGTGTGTGTGTGTGTCAGGCAGCAGCATTTTTCAAGGCCCCCTTGTACCAACAGCTGTGACCAGAGCCAAACAGGGCAGAGCAGAGATTGATGATACAGGACTAGCATCATCATTCATCAGGGATGTGATGTTTCAGGGATTTGGGATGTGTGTTGAATGTGCTGCCTGTCTTGGTTTCCAGTGGAGCGCTATCACTTTCTTGGTTCGCTTTCTTTGCTTGATTGGTGATTTAAACCCACCGCGACCCAGTATTTAAGACTCAATCCTCTTCATGACATTATTTAATTTACTGTAGGTTTTCTCTGAGTACTCCAGTTTACTCCAACAGCCCCAAAACACGTGTGTTAGGTGAATTGGCAATTCTAAATTGGCCGTGGCGTGAATGTGATCATGAATGGTTGTCTTTTCTATAGTCTCTTTTTCAGTAGTACCTACTCAGCTCAGCTCAACTTAACTCGGTTTTCAGAGTTTTCCTTTATGTGGTAGTACCTGATGCCAAAAACATCAAGCCAAAAAAGTGACGTCAACAGACTGCATGCCACTGATTGGCCACGGAGTGGCTGGATGACTCACGAGGCTGAGTCCTTTACAACAAACCTGCCATTTTTGAGACCCAGCAACAAGGGAAATCGCTATAAACCACCGCCGTGGTCGAAGGACAAAGTGCAGACATTTACCATCGGTTTAGCAGCAGGAGTACCATCGTCTCAATGTCACAATGTGAACTTTTGGTTCACGTTGCTATAAAAACACCTCCCACATTGAGGTGCTACTCAAATGTAATGGAAAACGACAGAAACAGAGTTGAGTCAAATCAACTTGAGCAGCTGAGTAGCTGTTAATGGAAAGTAGACTGGCAACATATCCAAGGATATGCTACCTGACCAGCATGTCATACAATACAATACAATGTAAATATACAGTTTTTGCCAATACAAACTGTTTATGTCACAAATTATTGTGTGGGAATATATTTGTCATCTTAAACAGACATAGTGGTGGGGGTTTTGCGTTATGAAGTTCTAAAAATGGGTAAGAAGTGTAGAAAGTTAGTAACACTAATCAGTAACCAGTCTACATTCCAGCTCTATTTTCATCTGCTTATTATTGTATTATGAACACCACAGATAATAACTGATATAGCCCATGTCTGCAGTCAAAAGTTTGTATTTTCAAAAAATACAAACTTTCCTTTTAAAGTCACTTCTTCGTGTTTTAAGTTGAGCAAAGTCTAATTCAGTATCCACCCTCTTTGCAGTTATTTCGCTTTGACATTATTGCATCATCACTACAAGCTGCAGAATTTCTTTGGCATTTTATGGTCTCCGGTTGCTGCTTTGCTGCTAGTCTCTCTCTGTTTATATACCCCTTTGGTCACAGTGAATCAGAGAAGAAAAATATACTCATTAAAAAAACAAAACAAAACAAAACAAGAAATCAAATACCATCCTCTTTTGGGAAGCAATGAGTCAATCAGTGTGCAAAACACACAAACATTCCCCGCACTTCCACATACAGAGCATTAAAAAAGGCAAAAACAACTTTGTTCATATATTTTGATTCTGCCTGTGTAATAATAGTTATTTTAAACTGTTAAACTGTACAGTTACATTTTCAACTTGTTTTAGGTAAAGTACAGCATTTTGTGAAACTTCAGTTCTTGACGAAGAACAAATTTTTACATCAAAACATCGTACCTTTCCAAAGCAGAAAGGGAGCTTCACTGAGAGTCATTTCAAAGTAAAGAAACCTGCCACGATTTATCAGTGCAAATAGCGCTCTGTTTATTTTGCACGCTGTCACATCCTCTTGAATACGTCTGCATAAACTCATGTAAACAAGAATTTCTTTATATTTTATTTTGCAAAAGTGCCCAAAACTTTCACCCACTGTACACACTTAACCCTCAAACTCATTTATGCTCACGCACACACACACGCACACAGTCTAATGAGGGATTAGCTAATGAATTCTCTCAGCAGATTAATTACATTTTACAGACTTCCTCCCCAAACAGCTGAAGAAATGAGCCAGCCACTTTCAAAGCAATGGATTTTGTAAAATCTATCACTAAATTGAAATCCGTAGAAACAGATTGGCTCTAAGCAAAGGGACGTTTCATTTGAGGAGAAGACATTAAGATGGATCTGAAGGACTGCAGACTGAGGCATTACTTTTAACGAGAAATAAATAAAAAAGCCTTTGATTTGGCGCCATTTTACATGGCATGAGTAGAATGAGGAGGCATTTTCACATGAATCGAAATGAGAAGCAAACATTTCAGATGCTCGTCTTTTGTACCACTGTACTCCGGAGGGCTTAAAAGCATCGGCCTCCCTCCTTCTCTGTAAGCGACAGCAAAACACATGAATTGACACACACGTTTGCACTACACACAAACACACATACATGAGACATGACAGACACACACAGTGATTCACACGCATACACACACACACACACACACACTCCCTTCTGCCGTTTTCACAGTCTCTTGAGTGGAGGAGATGCCCACGGCCAAAAACCAATGGTTTCTTATTTGTCCCCCTCCTCTTCTCTTTCTCACTGTCCTTCCATTTCTTTTGCCTTTCTCTATTAAAACACACAATTTTATTTCATCTCCTAAATGGGGCGGAAAAGTAATTATAATTAAACTAACTTGGTTCTAATGTTCGAAATACTAAAATAATTTACAATTCTAATTAAACCAGCTCAGATGCTGTGTTCAGTGGCACTGGCAGCCTTTTAATTCGTCTGGAGACAGTGATGGAAAACAATTATTTCACTTCATTAAGATTAAAGACGCCTAGAATCTGTGTCACAACTCGATCAGAGAGGAGACAGATTTAGAAAGTTGTAAAATTAACATAAACTCGGTTACTGACTTTGTAAAGACAGCTTGTTCAGATTTATTACACTGACTTTGTAAGTGATTAGCCAAAACAAAACTGTGTATAAAAAGTGATAAGAAGAGGCAAGAGGCAGGCAGATTTAGAGAAATGCTTTAACTTGCAGTTTGACTTTCTAATTGGGAAACTAGAATAGATTAAAAAACTGAAAGGAGACAAATTTAGTGAGAATGCATCTCAGCACGGACTGAAAATGACTTCTTTAGTGCTTAATGGATGGTTTTAAAGTCTTGCCACTAATATTTCTTGTCCTTGTCAGTGATAAGAGTGTAGCACCCAAACACACATTTCCTTCATTACTAACTTTTGGTCTTATAATTATTGCTTTTTCTCAGTGCCAAGGCATAATGGCTGTATTAATTATCAGCCTGCAAACCTTATCTGCATCACTGGCTGGAGATTTTATTGAACCGGTGCATAAAAATGCTGCCAGTGATAAGTTTACACAAGCTGAACGGTCTTAAGGTAACATTTAAGTTAATTTCTTGTATGGTTAGCTGGTACAGAAAATACATGGAGACATATGAATGTTTAGTAAAAAGGTGTGCTTGTTAATTGAAATAAAGAAATGTTCCCTGTACTGATTTGCTACAATTATTCTCACATTTGCATGCTTTTATCACTAAATATGTGGCTCTTTTTCTACAACAAAGCCAAAGTTCTCCTTCCGATCCCCTTTTCCACGCTAATGATAGCCCACGTCTCTGTGAAGCGGCATCCAGTCACTAGTATTTACTTGCAAATTAACAGCACTTAAATTCCCAAAGAGGCCTCAGAGAAATTCCACACATTTGTTACCCAGAGGACCAAATGGCAATGGGTGGGGGTATGGGGTGGGAAAGAGGAGGGGTGGAGGCAATAAAACCTCCTCAGATGAAGCTGGAATTAATGTGTAATTTTAATGCAAATCATTAACAGGGCTATTGTGAACACTGGAGCGTAAAATTCTGATTTTATGTGTGGCGCGTGATGTGTTCTTTGCTGTAACTTTAATGTATGGTTGTGATTTTGGAGGTCAGCTTTCAAACAGCTGTGTGAGCCTCTCCTGCCTCTCTGCGCGTCGGAGATGAGAGTGGAGCAACGGCTGAATGCGGAAATAAAACGCAAACAGGTACGAGATCGAGCGATTACAATGAGAACGTAAGGAGTTTGGTTTCTCGGAGCTCGAGGAATCGTTTGTTTGTTTTGTAACAGCGGATAACTTCCGCGAGTTCATTTAGGCGACTTGCAAAAGCATCGTCCCAAAAGTGGCGAGCAGCACTGTTGCAGCGTTTTTCCTGTGCATACGTGTTTCTGCAGGCGAGACGGACAAAAGAGCTTCAAAGGCTCACTGCGCTGCGGGTTACTGTTTAAACTGAAGTCCCGAAGTCAAGCAGAGGGGTGGGCTTCCAACGCATCCCCCGGAAAACGAGGTTTAAAGTATCGCACTCTGCGCGTGACCGTTTTGATGGGAAGTTTCGGGCAATTCGCAAAAATCACGCGTAACTTGATGAATGTGGTAACCAGAAACCAGTTACCGAAAAAGTATCTCAGTCTGATCTCTTCACTCACGCAATGCCAAAAAGCAATACCCCTCTTTATCAACATGCAGACGTGCAGACTGTATTCCCAACCATTAGGTTTGATTGCATGCAGCGAGAATAAAGTTGGAGCAGAAGCGGCTCATTTGGTTTGCAAAGCGCCAGCAGCTCGTGGCGCTCGCAAACCCAACTGTCCGCTGGCTGGAACAAAAGAGCAACGCTCCTTTAGAAAGTACTTTTAACACATCACAGAGCGCAGGGTGATATTAAATAAAAAGCTCGCAAGCATTTAAGGACGATAAAGATCAAAACAAACCAATCCATCATGCAATTAAGGTGACACATTAGCGTGTCACGGGATGGAAAAACAGCAAAGTGCACCAGGCTTTTAATAAAGGTTGTACAAATCAACGCTGTCTTGCTACATAAATATTATTATACAGTGATGTCCGGGCACACAGGAACTTTTTTTCTCCATTCATGCGCTGCGAGACTGCACTGCTTCACGGCCAAGCTCGGCTCTGCTTGAAATCTACAGGAATAAACGACGCTCAGCGCAAAAAATGTGAAATCTTTCCACTTTAATCCTACTTGCTCATAACTGCAAATGTATGCAATGCTTCGTTTTATTCGTAAATCAGAGGCATAGTAACTCGCGGGTCTGAAGACCTGCGATGCGAAGAGCCAAGCAGAAATGCAGCAACTTAAGTTTTAGGCATTTAAGATAAGAGTTGGCGATCCAGGTGATGAGTGAGATTACTTGTTCATATAAGACAGCGCAAACAAGGCTTTAAATGGGCTGCATTCAAAGCATCGCACACAGGCGACTTGCGTGCGACGAAGTGAGCATTTCATATTTTAACAATGTCAAAAAGGCATCTCCACCTCATGAAAATTACCATTTCCACGTCCGCCGACATTTAAAAAGCCCACATATGTGATAAAACAGGCGATACGGTGCATTTTCAACACCGAGGCTAACTTTTCTCGCACACCTAAACACACCTGTCTGGAATTTATGAGCTTAAACCAACGAGGAAAAAGAAATTGTCGCCTAAACTTTTTCTTCTAACACACGACACAACACAAACCACTTCAAACTGTCGTGTTTTTCTTCTTCTTTTTCCTCTTACCTGTCGGTATTTGGCCAGAGACGTTACCAACTATCGAACAGAGAAGCAGGAGTCCCAGGAATACAGAGAAGAGTGTATCCATGTTTAAAGCCGTGGCCGTGCGAGAGTCTGTAACAGTTTCTCCCCCCCTGAAAGTTTTTTTTTCTTTTTTCTCCGTCTCCAGTCTTCTTTATCTATTTATTCAGCGGGTTATTATTCCTCCTGTTGTGATGAATTCAGCGGCCCCATTCTCTTTTTTCTCTCTCTCCCCGTTTTCTCTCTTTTCGCTTCCTACGGGCTCTCGCGGACTCCACACTTTGTTTCACGCGGAGTGCAGTGAGGGAGCGAGAGGGAGAGAGAGAGAGAGAGAGGCAGGGAGGGGGAGCTCAGCAGAGAAAATGTGTGACGTCACAAATCAGGAGTTTATTGAAAAATAAAAAAATAAGGAATTAATAGAAACGATGTAACAACAGCACCCTGGTTTTCTATTATTTTCTATTATTTTATAAGTAATTAGCATATGTAGATTGAGTTTTTTTTTTTTACTTTATAGTATTATGTTATAACTCTGCAGTATTGGTGACATGTTTATGACCCCCATGCCATTAAGATACGATTAAATTTTAGATTAAAAAAGAAAGAAAATTAACTTGATTTATCATCTACTTGACCTTTTATGTTCTTTCTTGCAAACTCTCTGGCTCGCTCTCTTTCTCTCTCTCTCTCTCTCTGAGAGAGAGAGAGAGAGGGGGAGAGAGGACGGTGCATTCATTTTCCCGGAGTCGTGCCCTAATCCTAAAACTAAGGTCCCTAACCTTAAACCGAGGCTTCACCCTTCTTTTTGTCCCAACAGATGAGTCGGGGTCCTCTCAATCGGACTGCGCAAACAGATTAGGTCTGCACAACATGAGTAACGCCAGTACCAACACACACAGAGTCATAACAATGTCAAGTATGTTTCCCACTGCCTTATTTAAATACTTTTATGTAATCTAGCTGTTGCTTTTATTTTCATTTTAACTGATCTGACTACAAGTGAAGAAAAGAACTGAAGAGGAGAGAAAAAGAGAGCGCAATGTCTTGCAATATATTTAATTCCTTACTGCTTAGTTATTTGTCATTATCAAAAAGTCATTGTTTCATTACAGCCTTCTCTAAGTAAGTACTTTTTTGCATTAAATTGCTAAAATAGTAAAAAGAAAAAAAAAGAAAAAACACAGTGGGAAAATGAACTTTTGTGTTGTTTAAAAACAAACAAACTGAATTCTGAAACATGTTATGGTCATAAAAACAATGATAAATCTCAAAATAAATAGCCCTGATACAAAAATATGCATAATTCCCAGCACAAAAAGGGACGTCTGTCCAACACAGGTCTCTTCAAACCGCTTCCACCTCCAAAGAAAACCATTCTAATAAAGGAAAATAAACAGAATAAGAGGAGAGTAAATGAAGGAGCAAAGAAGCACAATATATATTAAAGTGCTCGTGTTATATTGAAAGACATTTACAGTGCAGAAAGATTAACCAAATTAGAGTTCTGCAGTATAAAAACCATCCTCCAAAGACAGAAACCAGAGCGGTAAAGATGAATGTGCAAAGTCATCAAGATGTACAGCCAGGAGCTGCTTCCATTTGATTTAAAGGAGGCCTTGTGGACAGTTGGTGGACTATGACCGAAAGTGAACTCTTTTTTTTATTTTGAGCTGAGAACCTTTTTGTCAAAGAAAATTACTGCAGCATCCTTGATGACCTTTTACATCTCCCACTTCACTCTACAAAAGTGCACCACCACTAAAAGAAAAAGTATATTTATCACATTTTACTTATATGCAACTGTATGCTAGTGTTTCCGGTTTCTGTGTGCCACAGTTTGACTTGAAAACATATCATTTACCCACACTTCACCAACAGCCAAGAGTTGGTGACAGTATGTCAGAGTGAGGCTGGATAACATCATGACAGACCTGTCAAAAAGACAAAATAGATGTGATTTGGTACACAACTCAGCTAAAAAATAAAAATATGTGACATGGTTGGAAATGTATGAGCAGGGAACAGGTGTGCATCCTCTCTGTGTGTTTTGTCTCTCTTAGTGCCACATCTCCCACATGAAAGGTGTGAAGAATCTCCTTTCCCAAGTTTCAGCCTGCGTGAGACGGGAATATTCACATAGGCATCCCCTGGTTTCTGCAGAGAAAATAGATGTAGTGCTGAGTGTTGCTGTGCTGGTAATTACATGTTTCTTCTTACTGTCGTAACTGTAAACTGTGGCTAGCTAGCCTATTGTCCTGTATGTAAACCTGTGTATCTGTCACCAAATATCACTTTTAGATTCAAATCTCAACTTGCTAATGTTGCAAAGTGTTTGTACCCTGCCATTATACGTAGATGGCCGTGTATTCTCACTACTGCGCTCACTGAAATCGCAGGTTGCAGGTTGTTCGTTGCGGTTATTCGCTTGAACACAGTTCTGTCATGCCATATTTTTGCAGTATACACTGATGCAAAAAGCTCTTGCATTTGCAGTGTTTGTATACAGCATGGGTGGAAATCATTATAGCATATGTGTACTCTCTGCGATGTCGCATGGACACAACTCTATATGCAGCTGCATTATAATGTTTACTGACTCTAAGCTGTATTTATAGATAAACAGATCTTTTGTGCATTGCAACACACACCATGACAGATATGTGATATTAAAAGTGGATACTTTTTCATAAGGATTTGTGCCAAAGCTCATATTTCACAGTGTACTATACGCTCTGATGTGCTGTGGATTTTAAGATGCTTCTCTCCAGTCATTGTTTTTTTTTATTTATTAAAATTTTTTTTTATCCCTCACATCAACCGAAGTAACGGTGCTGCATTTCAGGTGACAAAAGACAGCATACAAAACATGGCATGTAGTCATCGTTGTGTAATAGTACACCGCTAGACTGAAAGTTAGTCTACAAAGGAAAATACACTATGCTGGAAATGGACGGCAAGCATAAATAGATTTTTTATTTTGAAGCACTCCATGACCCCTTTCGATCTCCATGCAGGTACATTGTTCCTGTGCCGGCAATTTTAAGCAATCTAACCTGTCACAGCACTCACTGGAGCTCAATGGTAGCTCAGTGCAATTTTAGGACCAAATGTTCCATCTAGTATCTGTTGTATGATGGATTGCACAAGAGGCCCATGTGCTTTTTAGCTCAGCAGACAGGAACATCTACTCGACAATTCTTCAAAACCATATTCCACATGGGAATATACATATATGTATATATATATATACATATATATACATGTGCATTTGGGTAAAGTCTATTATATTATGGTAAAGGTCTGGGTAAAGTTAATAGATGAGATGCAAAGTCAAATCTCTACTCCACAACTCAGTACGCACCCATAGTCAAACTGCTCCCTGTAGATGTGGCAACACAATGACCCTGAAAGTGCCATTTTCAGGGTCCCAGGTTCTTGTTTTCAAGGTTTTGAGCTTTAGATTCCTCTTTGCTTTTGTGATCTTTTCTTGCATTTCCTCTGGTCCGCAGTGTCTGCTTTGTCTTCTCTGTTTGTAAGAGATGCCATCGTACTGTTTTTGATGTCCTGCTTTATTTTTGAACCAATTTTCTGACTGGGTCATCTGTGTTTTCCCTCCTGTCTAACAGTCTCACCTGCCTTATTGTTGCCACCTGTGCTTTGCATCCACCTTTTTCTTTCCCTGATTTTTTTATGCTTTCTGTTCTCATTTTGAATTCCTGATTGTTGGGATTTATATTACTTTTTGAACTTTGCAACAATTAAGAGGGGTTTTTTCCCCCCCATCTGTCTTCTTGCCTAGTTTATCGTTATATTGCCTATGCCACACACCAATAAAGTCCCCACAGTCAGTGTTAGTACTTGTCCTCTTCTCCTCCTCCTCTCCTCAGAAAGAAACTTCAGCATCAGCACTGGTAAAGGTGCAGAAAAAGTTAAAAGACACAGCAAAGAAATCACAGTTTTTCTTCTTTTTCTGAAGCATCTCATCTTTTCAAACTGTTGCAGCATCTCGCTCTGTAAATTCTGGGAGTTGATATATAATTAAAATGGTAAAGACTGGCACAATCATGAATTCACGTGCACTAGGTTCTCAAAATGTAAAAGTCCACAAAAAAGCCAAAACAACACCAAAGACACACCAACATCGTTTGGCACACATCACATTTTGCAAGGGCAGCAACTGCTAGCATAAACCGAGCATTAGCGTTTTGCTTTAGGTCTGTTCCACCATCATCCCTCCGCTACCTGATATAAATAATAAGTTGAATTGTTTAATAGAGTTGTGCTTCTAGGTGATGCTCATATTGGAAATTCTAGTATTAAAAATTCTAAAAATTAGTTTAAAATACTGTGTATAAGAAATAAACTTTACTTTTCTATATATTTTTTAAATATACCTTTAGGAGGTTTAGTCTTTATTGCAATGGGATAGTGGAGAGAAGACAGGAAAGCTGGGAGAAAGACCAGGTGAAGACACAGTAAATGGCCTTGTACTTGCATTCAAACTCATACAAATGTTGATCCTGGCACTTTTACCGTGTAGTTATTTTATTATAAACTAATGAGGCTCATTCAGCCAAGCTTTACGTTTACTGTTGATTAGCCATTTTTATCGTACTAACACGCTAAACATGATACCCTTTAAAGATGAGCGTGTTGACTTCATCACCGTGTGCACATTCGCATTTCACTCAAACACCACCGTATGAAACACCAACCTCGCACAGGTGCCAGCATGGCTCAGAGACTTGTTTCCTCACAGAACGATGTACGGTGTACACTCATCTCTGGGTCTTTTCTTGTGTCTCTCTGGCTACTGCTGGACTGACAGCTTTGTGATTTTCTTACTATTATATATCTGCCTGTAAAGGCAGAACAGCTCTGTTCTTCACTGCCTGCCCGTTGTTTGTTTTATCGAAGACAGACCAAAAAAGTCGAGACAGGCTCTGGGTTGTCTTCTTGGTGTGTGTGAATTTTAAAAGATTGAAACAGAATGGAAATGTGAAATCAATAAGGTTTCACCTGAAAACCCCTGGCTGCCCTTCAAACAGTCACTATACTCTATAATCTGAATTTGCTGACAGTGATAACAGCTTTTTTTCGTCTTTCCAACAGTGGTTTTATTCAATTTTAACACAATACAGCCATAAATCAGCACATCTTACATTTATAAAATGATCAGGCTGTATTACCACAACAAAAAACAAACAGACAAACAACATAAGCCCCCCCGCACACATAATAAAATGCTCCTCATTTTAACAAATGACATTCTAATCTAAAAGCGATACTAAGCTGCAAGGTGCATACATTCATAAGATGACAGAGCAAAAAAAACATATTCATTTTTCTGGTCCAAACTGCAGCTTTGCTGAAAGAAAACAGGAGAAGAAGAAGTGGAGATAAAGAGTTAAGGACTGCTCCTTCAACTTGCTTCATCCAGATTCTTGATGAAGTGATGAAGGGCATCCATGTGTTTTTGAAAAGGTCAGCTTCTTAGCTTTTACAATGTATCTGTTCTAATGGTAATGATAGCAACATTTATTTTATCCACTGGTTGGTGCGTGATCTGTGACCGGACTTCCATGACAAAGCAATACATTCAAACTGTCAAACTGAGATGCATAAAAGTTCCCTGATTTCTGATTATAATAGCTTTTTTTCCAGGCAGAGTCTCATCAGGAAAAGTACTGGATCCATCAAGATAGAGAGAATTTGTTTTAATGACCAATCCTACCTAATCTCAGAACTTTTTCATTTCCCTCCCCTACCACACACAATGACATAATGAAACTTTAAACAATTATCTGGTATAAGTTTGTATTTTATTTATTCAATTCCACCAGTGTCACATATATCTGAAATAATCTTTTGCATTGGATTAATTTGAGATAAGTGCTAATCAATTTAGTCTGAGCATTTATTGTGAGCACTAGCACAAGTATTAAGTGTAGACTGACATGAATTAACACAGACAACCTTACTTAAATATATTTCTTTCATATTAAAGCATCAGCTGTTTTCTATAAACAGTGACTATGAACAGAAGTAGCTTAAACAGTGATGAGAGTCACATAAATAGTCAAAAATCTTTAAAACTATACACTTAAAATACATTTAACTGATGTTGGACATGACGAGTGGTTATTTCTGAGTTTGGGTGCCGTGAAAGACTAAAAGAAAAAAAAGAAAAGGAAAAGGAAAAGAAGGAGAACAAAAAAGATGTACCAAGCAGGAATCAAGGTCAATTCGTCTGATTTTTTTTCCTTTTTTTTTGCTTTCATCCATTCACAGTGTGAACAGAAACAGGAATTTATTATTTATACATTTTTTTTCTCATTTGCAACCTTCAATCTTTCACGGTGAATATGCTAAAAGTCTTTCAGCATTTGAATCCAACATAAAGAAAAACAAACTTGCTGAACCGAATTTAAGAAGGACACAGCACATGATGTTCCCGGGGTTTTGTCCTTTGATATATAATAAATAATTTGCAAAAGACATGGGGACCGCGATAAGAACATCCGACAAAACATATGAAGCACAGAGAAGCCTTGACAGAGCAACATTCAAAGGAGGTCATGACAAAGAGTTAAATAAATACATAAATAAAGTTCAACTAAAGTGCTAATAAAAAAAAAAGATACACAGATACACACGGGGCATGACATGGTTAAAATATAAAAAGCAACAATTTAAATAGAGTGACTATGGAAACAGCAGTAATAATGAATTTTCTTATGATGCTTAGCGAACAAAACATACCAACACTGTTGTTTTGTAAAAATATGTTACATTGACATTAATTTGGAGTCTTGTTTCTTTTTGCTTGATGAAGATGAACAATGTCATCCTCTACCATGGTCATATTAGTTCCTTTGTTATTCTCATCCAAGGAAAATGTCTGTAGTACAAGTTTCAGTCATGTGAAAAAGAATCCTGCAGAAAGTACATCCTTACAGCTTCCACAGGAATTAAAAGGGTAGCAGCAGGTTCTGCTAATCAAATGCATTTGATTAATTGATCATAAGCAAGTGCAACACACTCTATAAAAGCAGGATCTTTGGCAATTTGCAAATCTGGAGAATTCAAGTGTGTGTTAACACAATGCCACAATCTTCCCAGGAGTGGAAATCCCAGCAAATTCTCCTCAAGGTCAGACTGTGCAATGCTCAGTAAAACTGCACTGTTAAAAAAAACATCTTAAAAAAATGGTAATATTCCGGCAGCTGGGGCGCCAAAATACTACCGTAAAATAACAGAAAATAACTTTCTCATGAAAATACAGTTATTTTCAGTAATGAAAATAGAGTTTGTTGCGCTAATTTTACATGTTATTCTGCCTTTTCCAAGTGCTTTTAGACATTAAATTAGGAACATTTTAACGTGATCAAACAATGAAATTACCTATAAACAAGGTCAATGAATGTGGCAATATGAATCATAATACGTAAATGTACAGAAATATACAGTTAACAGTTGGTTTAAATAATAATGGATTGCATGCCCTGGGACAGACTGACAGAGGCGAGGCTGCCATATCGCACCATCGGCCCCTCTGGCCATCACCAGTACGTGAAGAGTCTTGACCACGGACACAATACTGAGAGTGTCCGAGCCGGGGCTCGAACCGGCAACCTTCTGATCACAAGGCAAACTGCCAACTCTTGAGCCATGATCGCCCTTAATAGCAATGATAATAATACTTATGTGATGTAACACAAGCTTATAGGAATCATGTTATATACTTTTCCATAGCATTACATTTGAATTCAACAGTTCAATCTTTCAAATAACGGACAGATATTTGTGAAATCATGATACATTTGTGAATGTATTTTTACAATCTAAATATGTACAAAAAAACATATTTAAAAAACAAGTAAATTGTGTTTTACTATATTTACAGTGATGCTATGTTATTTTACCTTTGACATGTAAAATCACAGTCTACTTATGTAAATTTAATGATATTCTAGAAAGACAGTACAAAACTGTAAAATATACAGTAAGATACTTTGACATTACTATTTTTTGGAACAATGTGCATAAAACCCAAGTGCTACATCTCATACTCTACAAGCCTCAGATAGCATGCTAAATGCTAGCTATAATTAGAAAAATGCTGAACAAATATGGCTTGTTTAGAAGGGTTTCCAGTAGACACCCTTTTCTGTCTAAAGAAACACCATGGCAGTTTGGCTTAGGTCGAAAAAGTTGCATCTGAACAAACCACAAGACTTCTAGAACAATGTTCTTTGGAAAGACAAGACCAAAGTGCAGACGTTTGGCCTTAACGCACAGCTCCATGATTGGAGAAAACCAGATACACCATATCAGCACAAGCACTTCATATCAAATGTCAAGTAGAGCGGTGGAGATGTGATGATTCAAGCTTATTTTGCAGCCACAGGACATGGGCACCTTGCAGTCTTGAGTATTCTACAGTCAAATGTGAGGCCATCTGTCCCACAGCTAAAGCTCGGCATAAATTGGGTCAGGCAACAAAACAATGATCCCAAGCACAGCAGCAAAGTCACAACAGAATGGCTGAAAAATAAACGAATCAAGGTGTTGCAATGGCCCAGTCATTGCAACACCATCAACTCCAGTCCTCAACCAAAAAGAAAAGCTGTGCTGGCACTTTAAAAGAGCTTTGTATAAACAAATGCCCACTAACCTCAATTACCCGAAGCAATGTTGTAAAAAAGAGTGGGTCAAAATTGCTCCACAATAATGTTCACAGGACTGCACAAAGTCCCATGAAGGCTTTCTTTTTCACATGACTGTAGCTGGTCATTACCTCTGTCTGCCTGTTCGATTCTGAGACGGCAGCATGCGAGTAGATTTGTCAGAACATGGCGATAACAGTGCTGGTTGCAGGTGGAAATTAGTTGTAAGGGCAAATTGAAATGAAAACAACATTGTTCACACTTAGTTGTCTGGTTAATTATTGGTTTAAAAAAGTAATTTGCACAGGTTTTAACAAAGCTGTTTGGTGAAGTTGTTAAGAATGTGCATGGCTGAAAGGGCAAATTCACCTTAGTCACCATATTGGAACATTTATGTGTATTCTTTTAACCCTTTTTGACCCCCCCCCCCCCCTTTTTTTTATTATTAAAAAAATGGCACACACACAGACAAAGACAAAAAAATAACTCAATCAAATGAGCAAGATTCTTAATGTCTTTAAACTTCTTTGTAGTTGTACAGCTGTGAAAGAGGAAGGCAGGGAGATTCACCACTGATTGTGCATTGTAAATCATGCCTCACTTGTGTTCGGAAACACATGGCAAAACCTCCCACCTTACATGAGAATGCAATAAAAAATTTGAAATATGAATATAAGGAACCTGTCAAGAATACCCTAGTCAGGGTCCTTGAAAGTACAATACAGAGAAAAAAGAGAATAATTAAACAAAATGATTTCGCCAAATTTAAATGATAAGATAAAACACCACTGCTTAAACTTCCCTTTAAAAAAATGACTGAAAAAAAATGTCCGTTGGACTTGCTTGAAGACAGCATCACTTCTCAGCAGTTTGCCTTTGGAAAAAACATTTTTCTCTCATACAGAATTTGAGGAAATTAGCGCTTCATAATTCATATTCAGTCACTTGTAAGAAAGCACAGAGGTATTTGCACGTCTACATCAAAGACACTTTTGAACATACCTTTTTAAGGGATTGAACTTAGCATGATCTCTATAGTGGGTTTCAAAAAGTGTAGTTTTATGATAGCAGGTGTTTTGCAGGCCTCAAGTCAGTTTTGATAAGTCCGAGTCTTACTGAGAAATCCACACATCCTGTAAGTCTTTCAGGATACTATGTAGTTCTGATTAATAGGATTTGAAATTTGGGACACTTTCCATTCCAAACTGTGCCAGTATGATAGAGCTTTCAACCATATCGTGTGGTTTCATCAGCGGATAGAGCTTGCTGTCTTGTCATGGGAGAGAAGATTTGTTAACACACAGCAGTTCATCTCCAGGCTTTTCAAAGCTTGTGAAGTGATGAAGACAGTTGAGAGTGTTGGAAAATGGTAGTAAAGGGAACTTGCATTGTCAAAATGATGTCCAGGAGAAGACGGTAGAGCAGAGGAAGTGTAGAGAGGATGTTTTGTTGTTGTTGTTGTTGTTGAGGTAGACAGGGTTGGCAGCGCTCCATGTGCACACACACACACCCAGAGTTAGACCATTCAGGGGTCTGTGTGCAAGAGATAGGCATGATCGTGTTCAGTCTCAAGGTCGCAGCTGCGGTAGGAAACTGCTGTGTGTGTTTGTATTTGAGAAAAGACAGATAGTGGAAGAAAGTTTGTGTGCTTTATTTCATTTATGCATACTCAGGTCTGAGGTATGCAACCTGGTGTGGGAGTGTGTAAACACGCATGCATACAGCTATGCACTTTTGAATACTCCACACTCGTCCTACACACACACACACACACACACTGACTTGGAAACATAGCTGAAAGCCAGTTTTTCAGCTCATCATTCAGCACATGGTAACACAGGGTATTGTGTTCACTGGAGTGGACCGATATTGCAGAGTTGTTCAGCAGCTAGCTGAATGGAACTTGGTCTGTATGCAGCATGAACCAGCACACTGTCAAAAGAAGACTATAAAATGTTACTATTGTTTTTTTTTAAACACTACAATCTGTGGTTTTGATTTGCTACATGGAGCAAAGAGAATATTTTCAAAGGGTAATACTTTTGTAGCTTTAAACCAGAATGTGGTTACACAGAATTAATCTCTGTCATCTTTGCTGGGGGTGATATTCTCCCGTTAAGCTGATGCAGTGTGCAGTTTATATGTGTTTCCTGGGAACTAAACTATGGAGCTCATCAGTCATTGTAGAGGGGAAAAACATATTCTGAGCCCACAAAATTGAGTCCACATGCTAAAATTTGTGTTAATGTTTTTTTGTTTTTTTTTAGATGGGCTTAACTGGCCCTGATTTTTTACCACGTTACTAATTTGGTGCATGCATGAAAAGTATTATACTGTCAGTATTTTGGATACTTCCTAAAATATCACACATCATTTTTTCAGGGACACTTGGGTCCCCTCCTGCTCCCCTGTAGTTTGCAATCTGGCTTCAGGGTAAAAGTCTGGTACGCTGTGCTGCTTTGTGAATATATACATGCATCTCACGTGCACAAATTAACAGACATGGGAAATAATTAATCAAAGAACCTCTTGTGCACATGCGATGACAATCTGTGTGCTAAATTTGGTGCTATTATTTCCCCATGGAGCCCATATGTGTTTTATAATATTCCATGCATTTACTGTAAATCTGCACATTTGATTTGTTTATACTGTGCAGAAAACGCATGAAGATGGGATAGGAAATGATTTCCTGTAACAGACACAAATAAGCTTGATATTATTTGACCAGCTGTAGATGATCTAACTCTGAAGTTTAGCCAGAAAGTCAGTCCACGTTATGGAGGCCTTGTTGGAAGCATCTGAATGTTTTCTTCCATATTTATATTCTGCATCTCTCTGCCAATTTATGTCCATGCCTACAAAAGCCATATGACAAAAGACACAGCCAAGAACGTTAAATTTAACTTCGAACATAAAGTCCTTGTGATATTGTTGTTGATCAAGTCGTATAAGTAGCTTTCTGAAAAGCTACAATTTTCCCTTCTTTTATTTTTTGAACCCATTTTTTATATGCTGTTGTGAAAAATGTTCTGACTTCTAAGCAGCTCTAATAACTTGGCCTATTCACGTGCACTTTTCACATTTCTGTTAGCCTGTCCACTCAGCCACAAGGGAGTAGGGGTTAGTCCACACTTCAGCTCCAGTCATTTTTTTTCCTCCCATTGCTCACAGATTCAGCCAAAGCACACACATTTGGCGGTGTTCTCAACCAGAGACTGGCTCTGCTAAAAGCTAAAAAGCAGTGAACTTGATTTAAAATGATAATTTGCATCATCACTGGTAGATGCTCTCATTTTTACTGTCAGATATTTTGATTATTTTAATAAAACATGTGCAGGAAACTCTTGTGTCTATTATCTGGCTACAGATAGATGTGAAATAAAAGGATTACTTTTAAGAGATGTGCTTATGAGTGAAATAACTCCAGTATGGAGTCTTAATGGACCAGCAGTGTGTGTGTGTGTGTGTGTGTGTTTGTGTCTGTATGGTCTATAGGACTGGCACTGCCCACTTGTCTAGTCTACTGTTACCATGACAATCCCTACATTGCACCAAGCCAACACCATATGGTTGCTATGGTAACGTCCCCCCCTTTTTTGGCTGTTTCCATGAGCCAGGTGTATCTGCCAGCTGGTAACGACAGGTGGATGGTGGGAGTGAGTGTGTATGTGTGTTTCTCTTTTAGAGGAGACAAACCAAGAACACAGAGCCTTCAGAAGACACAAATCTGTAAAGAACCAAGCAGAAGCCCGCACGTTTACTAATTCCTAAATACGAACACTGATAATTGTCCATTCATTAGTTGTTAAGCTCTATTTGAGTCCACAGCAGTTTGACCTTTATTGAGAGTCCATCTGAGGACTCGGACCAGTAGCTCCGCGTAGCTGAGAAAGTCCGAGAAATATCCTGAAATTCTCTCGGCATTACTTTCGAATGTGCTAGATTTTAATTCAAAAAATGACAGCAATGCGTACAAGTGGTTACATTGGCTGTCATGTGCCATTTGCACACGGTGTTACAATGATTGGCTTATTCCTGGCTGTGTACCAGCAACCATTGGTTAAAGTGGGAATGATCCAGAACAGCATTTTGGGACATTTGATTAATAGGTAGTTTAATGTTTATTGCTGTTGAATGAGTTAATTTTTCGAGTGCTGCAGCCTAGTGTTGCTTCTTGTGATGGCATGAAGATAGGAGATACCTGCTCAGTAGTTAGGGGTGGCTGTAGCTCAGGAGGTAGAGCTGCCAAGTATCCTTGGGCAAGATACTAACCCCAAATTGCTCTCCGATGCGTCCATCGGAGTATGAATGTATATAAATGGAATTTAGGAAGCACTAAGAAACTTAGAAGATAGTCCTTGTGTGAATGGGTGTGATTTTTATAAAGTGATTCTTTTTGACTCACTAAATCGCATTTACTTTGGATGCATATTGTAGACAGTTTAACCTTGACACTTACTAGTGCTGCTCTTTTAATGTTGCTGATGGGATTAATATTTAATGTTCATGTATGTATTTAGTAAGGGGGATAAGTTTTTTTTCAGCAGAATACTTGTAGCTGCCCACCATCTTTGGGAAGCCCCTCAAACAGCAGACAATTCAGTAATTTACTTCTATATCCTCTGACAGAAACATGGGTTTGTTTACATTCATTGTTAAACACCAAGTGCATTGTCTGTACTCTTGAGGCCTCACCAATGTTTTGAATCTATTTTTTTCCTCATAATGCAAAGTCATTTTTGTGTATTTTAAATTGTACACTAAACCTTATCAATCAGTGTTTGCTTGTAGTCCACTGGCTTTGGTAGTTAATTGTTATGCTCCTGGAAGGAGTGGCAGTAATGTGCGTAAAAATAGCCTGTGTGTTTAGTAAATGTATGTCCACAGCAAACAGTTGTTTTTCCACCAGGATAGCATTGATCCTTAGTGTTACTAATGGTCAAAACGCTACAGGGTACTCTTAATTGGCCAACCTACTTGTGTCACACTTTTTCACTAGGCTTCTTAAGGGAGCTGGGTGTGTGTATTTGCTGGAAAGTGATATACATGTCAAAAGATTGTTACATATCTACATTGCTTAAATAGCTTTTCACACTGTTGATCAACCAGTTTACATATCCATCTTTAGCTATCAGTGAAATTGTTCTGTGGAATCTTGCAATAGCTGCTGCTTTTCACTATTTAAAAAAGACACGCCATACTTAATAAGCTGTTACTGTTTAAAACCCTTCAAAACGAATTTTTGTTCATTTAAAGTGTTAATACAAAGTATTTTCTTATTGTTCCAGGAAGACAATAGACAAAATTTCAGAGTTGTGTCAATGAACAATATTCGTCTGAAGAGTAGCAGAACTAATGAATTTGTGACGACTTTACTAGCTAATATTAACATTACATTTGGCTAAAGAGATCTTGTTTTTAGAACTGCATGCTCTTCTATTAGCTTTAGATACATCATATACCAAAGAAACATCTTAAAAGTAAGACAAAATGGAATAAATACTTTTTGAATAAAAAGAGTAAGAATAACAGAGCTGACAATAGTGATATAAAATGGAAATAAATGTACCTTGAATTTTTTTTTACTAAAGCAGTGTTTGAGTCAAGTAAGTGAGTTTGTGGGTCATTTGTAAGGACATATTTTATATATGTTAATATGTTTATTGTTTGACCTATTACCTTGTTAAAGTGACGCTAGCCTCATGAATTACATTAGCTAAAGTAATTTGCTAACTAATGTTAGCTAACATTAGCTAACTGTTATTTACTAGCTAAAGATAACATTACTTTTGGCTAAAGAGATCTTGTTTTTAGATCTGCATGCTCTCAGCTTTAGATACATCACATACCAAAGAAACATCTCAATTTTCTTGAGCAAAAGTAAGACAAATTAGAATAAATACTTTTGTCTCTTGTTGCTAATGTCAAGGTTGCAAGTCAATAGCAGCTTCCTACGCTAGACTGTCTCATTGTGGCCTTCGTTGCCCACATCCTTGGTAGGATGCAGTCTCTAATGCCAGTTAATGATAGCAAAAGTTGAAACTGCAGCACTACAAAAGTAGCTGTGCATATAGAAGAGGATGGAAGAAAAAAAATCGATTCTTTTTAGAATGGATGGATGATTATAAGTAGCAATTTTTTTGTGTGTGTTGCGGTGAGACTTGATTTCTCCACATTTTGTCTTACTACCATTACCTGCCAACTTATAAATTAGAAATTTTTACAATGTCATACAGCAGGGGGAAAAACTTAAATGTTTGATTAACTATAATGGTATAAAGTATATTAATTATGAATGCATGCATTGTTTTTACAGTGACACAAACAAACAAAATCCATATACTAATAGGAGATCAAAGGAGCTTGCAAAGAAAAGCGTCTGGACTTCTTTTAAAGAAGTCCAGACGCTTTTCTTTGCAAGCTCCTTTGACTACGATGACCTGGATGACTGAGAACCTTCACAGACTAATAGGAGATGATGACTTACTCGTCAGAAAGCATCAACTTAAACCTTTATTCTTCAAATATGCTTTTTATTGCTGAAGTATAAAAATATCAGGATTTTTTTTTCTTCTATGCAGTAACACTAATGGGACAGAAGTGGTCACAAACAAACTTTTTGTCAAACGATTAAACTGCACATCAACTTATCTTCTTGAGGAAGTGTGCAAAGAAAATTGATTTCTTGGCTTGTGATTATTCAATTATTTATTTTATTATTATGCGTGCATTTGTTATTCTGTAATGATTGCTACTGCAGTGGAGATCCGATGACAACAGTAATATTTTTTAAGTGAGTGACACAAATTATGTATTATGTGGCGTATGAAGAATGGGGAAGACCTAAAGTCGGGGTCATAAGGTTTATGAATGGCATTCACAGCAAGCCGGAAAGGACAGAGAACATTAAAAATGACTCCCAAGCTTAGGAGCTTGTTCTTGCCAAAAGAGAAAAGTTTGTGTGTCCCGCTGCTTTCCCTGGTGTGTGTGTGTCTCAGTTTGTTACTGTAGATGTGTGCACTTACATGTATACACTATAAGTATCTGTGTGATGTTGGTGTGTGTGTGTGTGTGTGTCGTCGCCCTGAGAGGAGAGGAGGTAAATTCATGTCAGAATGTTTTTGCCACAGGCATGGTAATTATGGCAGTTTTTAATAACTGTGCTTTATAATCATTTAGCACTGATGTTGCACACACACACACAGACACACACGCACACATCTCTTGAGGCACTAATGAATTTAGATGTGATAGGCACTGAAGCTGAACTTCAGGATGGGGGGTGGGACAGAGAAAGATGGATGGATAAATCACGTGGAAGGCCGAGAGATAGAGAGGTGGGGAAACTTTGCTTTCAGTGTGACAAAATAACAATTTCTGCATGAAAACATTGTGCCGCTTTGATTATTTTTCATCGCGTTTACATCATGTTTAAATTGAAATGATTAATTGAAGTGATTAGCGTTCGTGAAAGCACGAGTGAACACAGTTGTGGCTGAAAACGGTCGTACTCTGTAGTTATTAACATATTTGGTTTGGAATAAATTACATTCTACAAATGATAACACTATTGATGCTGGGCAGAGGTGACGATGACTAATCCAGTGATTTCCAAATGTCCAGTGATCCATTTTCCAAAGTGGGTTCAATGATAATGTTATGCTTTAATTTATTTTTAATTATTATTATTATTATTATTTTTAATTAATTTGCGTCCAGTCCTCTTTGCTTTCATTTTCTTGTTTAGACCATGATTTTTTGACATCAATGACAAATCTGATAAAACAAGATTTTAGAAAGAAATTGAATGTCTCAATAAACTGCTAACAACTCACAGATACAGACTACAAGCCAAAGCTACTTGATTTTAAGGTAGAAATCACTAAAATAATCCTTGTTTGTGCAATTCAATGCATTAAGCCAGCTGTCTCCAACCTTTTTTGCCTCACAGACCGGTGTGAGTACAAGAAAATAATTATTATAATATGATGTGTTAAATTTGTTTAGATCAGAGGAATAAGGAAGGATTTGTCTGTGTTTTAGTTTGGCTTAGTTGTAGGCCTGAGAATGTGTGTACTTGTTTAGAGAGAAAGAAATTTATGGACACTGGGGGTTTGCCTGCCATAGAAGGAGACAGGAAGCTACAGTTGGGGGTTGCTGATGCTGATGCTTGTACTTTTAATAAAACTCATAATTGTTATAAACTTAGAAGTAGGTTTGTAGGAGACTCTCCACCTTATCTGTAAATGTAAGACAACAAGAGGCCAACGGCCCAGTCGATGCATAGTGGAGGTCTCAGTGTTTGTAATATGTTAACTGTGTTTTCTATGTTGTGTAGAGGAATTTGGTGTAGCTTGGGTGAGATTACTTTTATGACCGTCAGGAAGTCACGTACGCAGTACTGTTACACTCACACATCCACACGCACACTCACTCACGTGCACTCACATAGACATACGGGTACGCGCACACACAGGCACTCACGTGCTCGTGCATACACACAGAGTTTGCAGCACACCATGGGGGTTTTATGATGGGGTCGCTTCTACAAAACTGTGTTTCACAGACAAAGGAGTGAAGATCTGCAGAGGGACACCGGCCTTGCAGGTCTTCCCTTCTAGAAGATGCATGCTTAAATGAAGATGAATAAAGATGAATAAAGGTTTTGTGAAATGACTACTGAGTTCCGGTGCCGTCTCTGGATGCTTCGAGGAATAAAAAGAACCGGGGTGAAACTGATTTCGCAACACCGGTTTATGTTCGACAATAATTTCACGGACAGGCCTTTAAGGTGTCGTGGATAACTACAACAAAATAAAACCAGTACCGGTGTTCTGGGAATCTATCCTACCTCACAAACCATCCTACCCATTGTTTCTGCGCATACGCTGCGCATGTGCGTAACACAAACCCCATTTGCCAAATTAGGACGGTTTCTCAGAACACCGGTACCAAAAAAATGAAGATTTATTCACAACACACAAGAGTTAATGATGAAAACGATAAAAGAATAACGTTAAAAACCGTCAAAACCCCTGAAAATCATAAATTTCCCACCTAAGCCTCAACTCTTGCAGCCCGGTACCAAACGACTCGTGCCGGGGTTTGGGGACCGCTGCATTAAGCTTTGGGTTCTTGCCAGGAGAAGACTATACGTGCATTTTATCCCTGCCTTTGGAAGAAATAAACTTTTGTTTTTCACATTCAAACTTCGGCCGACATTGACTTAGATTCTTACAATGTTGTAATGAGCAATGTCTTGGTCAATAATAACCTGAACCATATTCGAGACAGCAGAGTTGTTGTGCGTTGAACTCTGTTTCCGATGAACCAAGCAGAAATTATGAAGACAAATTCCAGTCTTACCGTTGGGAGTGAACAGTACTGTTCACAAGTCCTGAGTTAGCCCTCATTTCTATACTTTCTATTTCCAAAGAGACAGAATTCCTTATATTTTTTAAAGCATTCTTGAGCAATAGTTCTCTGGGCTTTCTGAAAGTCTTTCAAAGTTTTTCTTTGAACATTTGCTTTTGCTCTTTCACTTATTTTCTGTCCAGTCCTTGTACCTGACCATTTTAAATCTTAAATTGTATTTTTAGGCATGTGTTACAAGCAGCCTGTCACAAGAAAAACATTTCTTTACTTGAATGTACAAATAATGCCAAAGATAACAAAACCTGACAGGCATAAAATAGTGTTTTTGCACTAACAAGGTGAAAAGGGCTATTAGCCAACAATCAAGTTCAGGGTTTGTTGAAGAATAAATGTGATCCTTACATATATTGACTTTCAAGCTTGTTAGAATTTTCTTTTTATGCTTACTCGTTTCAATAAATCACCTGATTTCCATATTTCTTAGCAAAATATATAGAAATGAGTGGTACCTCGAGATTTTTATGCTTTATTTTTTGTGATTTAAAAAACTGCTGACTTGTCTACTCACCAAAAAGTCAAGAATTTGAGTTTTCATTGCATCTCTTTCGCTGTTCTTTCAGCCTAAGAAAAGGACGCGAAAGCTCTTTAGATAAATAAACCAGCCTCCTCTCTTCTCCTCTCTTCATAGGCTTCGACAGGTACTGAGTGTGGCAGAGCTGAGTGAATTGGTTGCTGAGATGGGTCATTAGCTTTTCGCCCTCGCCATCGATCTGAGGCAGAAGAGACGTGGGAGAAAGGGAACGATAGACGGAGCGAGAGAGAGACAGGAGCACGGTTGGGCCTTTAAACTGAGACGATTGGAAAGAATGAAACACTGAATGAAGTGACTGCAACAGAACGGGCCAGGTTAAATGGATTAAACTGTCCAGATTGCTTTGTTTTAACTTAATGTCACAGGATCCGTAAGTGAGTCTGATAAGGCCGCCATTTTAAGCCCTGTCATGCATGACACCGTGGACAGTTTATTTGGAAACACAAAATGGAATCAGAGAAATCCATAAACCCAGCAAAGAGGATTATTTTGGGTTTTGTTATCCAGACCAGTTAATCTACTGATCAGAATTAACAAACTACCACAAAAGGGGAACTCTGAATGTTTTTTTATTTCTTATTTAAACCTTAATTTTAATATCATTTTGACATCGGCTTTAAGTTTGGCAGTGTTAGTCCATCACATCTGTGCAGATTACCATTTTCTGATCACTAATCCCAGACTTTGTTAATCCCATGAAATTTCGTCAGGTCATTTTTAACAGTTTAAAGAGCCTAATTTCTAAGTTGTGTTGGATCTTATGATCCACAACAACAGATATGATGAAATATTTAAAGAAGTACACATAAACCATAGAATATCTCTTCAAAAATGACAATCCAGCTTCTGAATTCACACTAATAACAAAACTGAGTGTTTTAAAAAATAATGTACTGAATTAAATCTTAAATAGGTTAATGGGAAACATGAAATTGCCCATAGGTGTGAATGCGGGAGTGAATGTGAGTGCGATTGGTTGTCTCCAGTCTATGCGTTAGCCCTGCGACAGACTGGCAACCTGTCCTGGGTGTACCCTGCCTATTGCTATGAGACAGCTGGGGCTCCAGCACCCCCCGTGACCCTGAAAAGGATAAGCAGAAGCGAATGGATGGATGAATTAAATCTATTAAAATGCTACTCATACTAATAAGAAAGGAGTGAGTCAATAAAACCAGCCCGGGCTAGTGAAACTGATAAAAAAAAAAAAAAAGTTGTTGTAGTTGCCACCAGCAGTTTAAACTAGAGGTGTACACCATGCCAAAAGTATAAATAGTCCTTCATTGGAGCATGAAAAGTACACCCTTTCTCTTTTCTCCCAGCAACAGTGACTTGCCTTCGTGTATGCTCTGCGTGTGTCATGTGCATGGTGTCCGATCACGGGGAAGACAGTGTAGAAGACGGAGGAAACATCCACTCTTGGTGGTGCTGGACAACTTGGGCAGAGGTCTGAACTCTGTCGTTGCCGTGCTGTCCTCCTCAGTTTGCGTCGGGTGCTGATGCTGACCTCTGATGCTGTGCGAATGCCGCATTTCTCTTCTTGTCCCTGTCAGTGCTCAAAGAAATGCCAGCGTTCCATGGCCTCCCTCGAATTAAGGTTAATTTTCTCTGCACGTTTTGCCGCTGTGCTTCTCAGGTCACTCTGCCGTCTCTCTCATCCCATCCTGCTCTGCTGTGCCTCTTTTAAAGAGTGGACTGGGCAGGTGTGATTGATTTTGCATCGTTTGGGGCAGTTGTGGTTTGGATGCAAAACACTGAATAACAATTTTTCAAATAAAAGTATGCAAAGATTACAATAAAATAATATCATGCAAAATTTAAAACAATCAAAATCCACCAATAACATCACACAATAAAACACATGGCAAAACGTGACCTCCACCTGGTGACAACGTGAACGTGCTTTTTAATTCTATTAAATTCTTTTGCTTTTAGCATTAACGCTCATTTCGTACCTTAAGTGGCCACAGGAGCAGCTTTAATTTCAGAGAGTGTGTTGACTTCATTTTTTAGCTGTTTGCCATGAACACTCTGGTATTGCCTAAACCTATCCTAACCTAACCAAGTACCTATTGTAGCACAGAGTTGCTTGCATGGCTGTGGACTGTATGCACTTTTCCCTCTACTTCCTCCTCCACCTTTCTTCCTGCCAGAGCATCACGAGTTTTCCTTCCCTTTGCCAGCACCCTGTAATTATCCTCGAAGATGTGCTGCGTTTGTGTTTCTCTTCACAATTCTTAAATACAGCTTTACCGCATCTATTTAGGAGCGTAGGTGGAAATTGCCTGGATTCGACTATATGGTAAAAATGCCTCAATCCCATCCGCTCATCCCCTCCACCGTCTTTACAATCTTAACGATCTGTGACATCACCACCTCGCCGTTCTAACGGACTGTGACATCACTGCAGTTGTGTTTATTGATTAAAACGCTGGCAGCCTTCAGGAAGTTGAAATAAGATTCAATCCAATCAGGCTCTACTTAATAGCATTAGTAGCTGCCATTGGCTGGCTGGTTGCTCAGTAACCTGATTAGTACTAAAGCAGTTTGATGCTAATGAGATTTGGTCTTATTGGTGTCTGATTAAATCAGATCATGAATGTGTGTGTACACACACACACACACACACACACACACACACACTTGCAAATACAAACACATATGCATACATTTAAGCATATATCATATTCATATGCTCATTAACAAAACACGCATATAGGATATACTGCACACACAAGCACATACACATATTATGATTATGTCACTATGCAACACATGAACAGAAAACCCCCTGATGAGTCAAAAACAGATCAGGAATGATGGTAGAAAAGGCTGGAGAGAGGATAAAGAACAGAATGAGGAGTAGCACTTCTCAGTAATAACCCAAGGTGAGTCCTGGTGTGTTTACAATCTCCCAAATTATTCTGTTAAAGCTGCTGATTTTGAAGCATGACAGGAACAGAAAGAACGGGTTGTGTGATTTAGAGCTTCTCAGAATCCGGGTTCTGCTCTAAAAACCAACAACTGACGTGAGAAACTCCATCAATCCTCTGGAACTGTTCCACTTAGAGAGCAAACGCTAAGAGGTTAGACACCCCAGCGAGGGTGCGCAGTCGTCCGCTTGGAAATTCCCGTCCAAGCCACGTAGGCTTGTGTATACATCCGCATTTCACAACATCCGAACATCTGCTATGAATATTTTTTAAAGGTTTATCATGTCAGATAACTGTGTCTCAGCACTCTCTGCTGTGCTAATGAAAGGAAGGAAGCTGCAGGTACAAAGCCCAGTATGTGTGGCTTGATACCTGCCACACGTCTTTTCTTATTGGAAAAACAATAAACTATTAAATTTGCAATAATATGACTAGGACTCGAGAGCAGTTTAATTCTATGTTCTAAAGTAATTGGCAAAAAATGAATCAGGGATTATCATTTTTTTCTTTATAGAATGTGGATGAGTCTTTGGTTCAGAGAATTATATTACTCCTACAGACTGAGTGATCGTTAAGTATTGGTTTTGATGACTGCCTTGGCAAATGGAGCACAGCTCATGACAACCTGCCAACTGGCCAGGAGCTGATGAATGAATATTCATGAAAGAACCAGTCGACTGTGGAGACTCAGACCTAATGTCCAGGAAGAAACGATTAAATTGCATCCTTTCTAATGTTTTCAGCCTTCTGTCCACCATAAACTAGCTTTTTTTTCACAGCCCCAAATAGCTTTTCAGAAATGCAAGCCAGAGTGGATAAATCTTTAAAAGATGGTATTGTTTATTTTACCCTGAGCTTATGTCTGTTTAGAGGCAGGTTCTTTCATAGAAGTCGTGATAAAAAGGCACGCTCTCTGTAGAGTGAATACCTTTTGTTGAGCTTTAAGTTTACTAGAACTTTCTGTGAAAAAAGTGAGGAACTGATCAATCTCTGTGCAGGGGTTTTTTAAGGTCATGTTTATGAGCAACAATCAAATCTATATTAAAAAATAAAACCAGATCAAATATTGAAGTTTGCCTGATTCTGTCAAGGCCCTGTCCATAAATACACGTGTACTTTAGTAAACTTAGCCTTTTATTTTTCTTTTAGTTTGTCATCCACACATAAACAGAACTTTTAAAAACCTCCATGCATGCTGAAGACTTTTTTGACAACAGACTGTGCACTACAGTTAGACTGTGGAAGGATACAGACATCTGATTGGCCAACATTTCACTGCCATTAGGGTTATATCACCACATGTTCCTTTGAAATGCTTTTGACAGCATTTCACATCACTTTCAGCATTTTTGTGTGGATGGAGGAATATATGAAAATGAAAACAAAAAACAAAACAAAAAAGTTTAAAAAAAAAATGCTCATGTATGAGTAGATCCAGGCCTAAAGTCTGTTCACTGCCCCCATGGGTACCATGGGTCATTAAGATATTTGCAGTCAATTTTACCAGGTGAAAGAAGCAGCTTTACCAAAAACCTCCCAGTGATTGCTTTAGTCACTGGCAGAATGTTGCTATACTTCGCATAAAGTTTGCATCTTACACTTCTGCAAACATTTACACACACACACACACACACACACACACACACACACACACACACACACACACACACACACACACACACACACACACACACACACACTACAAACATAGTAGCCACTCAGATCTATAGTGAGGGCAAATGTGTTCACATAATAGTTGGCACGTTGAGCCTGGAGGTTGCTGGCAGTCTCTCAATTAAACTGGTTGCAAAAAAAAGGTCCTTGTGTTTGCTTTGGTTGCTAGCAGAATGGTGCCATGGCCTGTACTGAAGACGCTCACTTGTCTGCAAACCCTTGCCAGCTACTCTCCAAGCAGTAGTGCAACTGTGGTGCGTCACGAACTGGAAACATAGACTGATGCCTTCAAAGTAAGAGTTCTGAAAAGTGTTGGTTTCAGCAGTAATGCGGAGCTTTTAATCTGTATTTGAACAATCATGGTTTGCATTGCAGAATAGTTGACAAGTGTTTGCAGACAAGTCAGTGTCTTTCATACAGACTACAGGCCACTGCACCATTCTGCTAGCAAATGCAAGTGCAAGGAGCTTTTTGGAGCAGCATCCTCTCTGCAGACACTTTCATCTAGAGACTGCCAGCAACCTCCAGCCTCTATTTACCAAATATTAGGAGAACACGTTTTCCCCTCTTTTAGACCTGTGTGAAACAGACTAACCTCAGTGTTAGTCTCACGTTTTATCATTTGACATTGGTAGTAGTTTCAGAAAATAAGCTACTGTTAGTAGCTTATTCCTGGTAAGTTATGGTTGCAGTAATATAGTCCTCAGCAGGTATAGTTTACCCTGAAAACAAATACTTGCAGAAGGCATGTTTATGCTCTTTGTGTGTGCATTTTTGCAGAATTGTAAGGAGCTGGACTGTGTGAACACAAGAGGAATCTTGCGTATGCTAATGCATACTGGATGACAAAAAAAATCTTCTAGAAGAATATGCAGAGGGAAAAAAATCTGTTGATAGTAGCTTTGGCTGTGTGTATGTGTGTGTGTGTGTGTGTGTGTGTGTGTGTGTGTGTGTGTGTGTGTGTAGGTGTGTGCGTGTGTGCATGTGTGTGTGGTGTGTAGGTGCAGGCTTCTTTTTTCTTTGCAAGTTGAAATGCCAACGCCTCTTTTCAGTCTTACTGATTCCCTTATAATTAATCAGCCATGCAATTATACTGCAGAATAGAGAAAGAGAGAGAGAGAGAACAAGAGAAGGGGGGGAGCATGATAGGGTGAGAGAGGGAGAGAGAGACACAGGGAGTATGGAAAGAGAGAGCATGAAAACTTCTATTGTGGTTGAGCAGGAGGGTGAAAAAAGAAAGTGATGAGGGGAGAGAGAAACGGAGAAAGAAAGGGTTTTTCATGAAAGGTGATAATAAGGAGCCCTTAAAAGAACAAATGAAAATGTCATTTCTCCACCATCACCCCCCTGTTCCACCCTCCCCCTTGTTCTGTGGAGGGATAATGAGGGGGGAAAGGGAGAAAGTGAGGGAGAATGAGTGTTTCTCAACATGAGACCTTTTGTCGAAACATCTCCACACTCCTTTCCTCCCTTGGCTTTTCTCTCTTTTCCTTGTACCCTGACATCTTTCCTCCTCCACCTACCTTTTTTTGCCATCTCCCCCTCACCACCCTTTTCCCTTTGTTGGGTGTGATTATTTTCCCGATAAGGACGTGTCTTCCACCACCCACGCCAACCCCTCTAAACTCACTTTTTTCTTCTTCTTCTTCTTATGCCTGCACTCTATTATACTGGACATTAATTCCAGGTTGTTATCAAACCGAAAGATTTGGATTGGGCCACAGCTGAGTCTCTGTCCTTCTTTTCAACCAATAGAAAGGTCAGTTATTATGGTAATAGGACACAGTTTGATATTAGAGCTGCTCTTTTTGTTCTAGACAAGTTTCATTACTCTGGAGGAGCTCTCATTACAAAGAACAACGCCTCACTCTGACTCTCTTTTGTCGAGAGGATAATACATGAGGCGGGTGAATGTAGAACACTCTCTGCTCACTGTAAATAAGCTCCTGAGGTGCCCTTGAGCAAGGCAATTAACATTTGACTCCCTCTGCTGTTTTAAAGCGCAGGACATTTTGGAAAGCGATATAAATTATAATTTTGCATATGGCAACAATTTAAAACGCCCTCACGCCGGAACGTTCGCAAAATAAGAATTTACCTTCAGTTCGATTTGCTTTATTCAGAGCCCGCATTCAGCGGAATATCAAAGCAGCTCAGCGTTACTTCATCTTCACAAGCACGTCTTTTGCACAGTAAACACTTGACATTCAAGTGTCAGAGCTGTGCTTTTAGCGCCGCTCTCGATAAGGGAGTCCACTGTTTGGTGCTGCCTCACCTTTCACATTTCACACCATTTCACATTTTAAGCCACAACTACTGAGAAATCACTCATTTGCAGTGAAAGGTGAGTGCAGACCCGTGGGCAGCCTGGCAAGCAGGGCAAGAAACTGACTCCTTCTCATGGAAACTGCTGTGAAACCACAGGTGAATTGTGTTGAGCTTTTTGAGGCCATCTGCGCACAACGCTGAGCTTGACCAATGACATGTCAGCCCCGATCGCTCTGTCAGAGAAGAAAAGGTAACTCCTGCTGTGCACGGTTTTATTCTGATGTGTGTACTGTACCAGAGTTCTTTGAATCACGAGTGCCGAGGGGAGCAGCTCTCTCTTTGCTCTATGTTTGCAGCGAACGTGTTCTGATTAAAATGTTCTCTCTTTGTCGGGAGAAAAATCTGAACTTTTGTACCAATAAAATATTTGAGCATGATGTAAAAAAATTACACATGACAAACCTGGTATTAAACCGTACCAACATTTAAAGGGGCTGAGGTAAATCCTTTAGTGAAGAACAATAAAACAACTCCTACAACAGTTTGAAAATGTAAAAAAAATGTTGACTGTTATCTTTCTGTTGATTGATTGTTAAATGGATTACCCTTTCCCTGGCACAGGGACATCATTTCAGTGGGAACCATACACCAAGAAGTTGACGATGCTGCAGTCATGCTGAGGAAAATGGTGATTGGAGACTCTGGCATAAACCAAATTACTGCAACTAATTGCAGTGAACTTGAAATCTTCTTGCCTTTTGAAATGGTGGCTTCAAGCTCAGGTTCTGTCAGAGCAGGCTGTGTAAAACTGTGTCACCATAAATATTCAGTGTAGTGGTTTTCTTAGTTTTGGGCTATATTTCTTTCCAAAGGTCAGCAATGGCTGAAAAGAACAATTCTGTCATCAAAGTTAATTGATGGATCAGCTCTTGATGTAATGTTTTCATTTATAGTCAGTGACACTTTCACTCGTACATTTTCTTTATGTACTGTCTTAACGACTAACATTTTAATTAAAATGTTTGCATTTATTTCATAATGGGAAAATGTAAGTTAAGGTTTGGATTTAAAAAAAGATGTTTATTTCAAAAACTTAAAAAAAAAATAGGTATACATTTTTAGTAATACATATACATCCATGACAACGACCACATTCATAATACTGATGCTTTCAGTAATGCAGAAAGGGAGCTGTAGTTGAAACTCTTGCTTCTTCCTCCGCTTAGTGTTCCCAGACTGCAACAAGGATGTTGTGCCGTGGATCTGCAGGCGACACACAGCTTATCGTCTGTGAAAGAGTTTAAGTTGATTCCGTTATGCAGCCACAGGGAGGTTGAGTCCAGCTGGACCAGACTGATCAGAGATCAGTGAAACACACCGTGGAATCAGACGAGACTATTACCAAAAGATACAGAGCCTGTGTGTGTGTGCGCGAGCAATTTATCTTTTATTTTCCCACCCTTCAACAACAGCTTGTGTGTGTGTGTGTGTGTGTGTGTGTGTGTGTGTGTGTGTGTGTGTAGCAGCAGATGGGCAATAGAAGAATCAGTAAATTAATCCTCAACACATCGCAGACCACTAATTACTGATTAATAACCACTGGTCTGCTCTCTCTGCCTTTTCCCTCCTCACACATACACACAGTTCAAAGTGGTATAATAAAGAAAATGAGTCAGAAATTGGTGGAGGTAGAGCACCAGAAATAAAATCTCATAAACAGAGACAATGTGAGAGAAAAGAATGGAAGAAAAGATTTGGTTAGAGAGCGCGGGCAAAGAGAAAGATGAAGCAACAAAAGGGAATAAAAGGCTGTTGTCTTTTCATCAGAGCAGTCATTGTTTGTAATCCACTTAGATAGACAAACAGACACACAGGCGCACACATTTATCTATCTATCTATAACAGGACGGGTGTTGCTCTTCTTTCTGCCACAAAAAAATAGTGACAGATAACAGATGACTGTGTGCAGATACAAATAGCTACACAGCTGATCAATACTGTGCATGTTTGTTCTTCTGAAATTGCTCCAAGTATAAGCCTGGTTACATCAGCGCTGTTGAGTTAATGATACTTCAATTCAAAACATATTTGTGTCAAGTTTTTCTCTCCAGCTAGAGATAAAACCTCACAACTTCAGTGACTAATACATTTTAACCCACAGAGGAAGATGATGTATCATTGTCATGTGCTGGTGACATTTTTTTGCCTTTATAAAAACTAGTTATCTTCAGAAGCTTGCCTGCTCTTTGCTTTCTTCCGCTCTAGGACCAACATGCCATCAGCTAAAGATAAATTTATCCAAGGTCTGAGATTACTTGTAAGTCTTACTAACTACTAACTACTAACTACTGGAAAGAATCATATGTTTTTTCATGTTGATCTGGAAGATGATATCCTGTTTACCTTGGATTTTTTATGTCTCGTGACTGGACAGCAACTACACACTACTGTTTGCACCGATCGCTATCATGTGTCCACAAGATGTTCAGCTGTGCACTTGTCTTCAGATTTAGTTACATCCAGTGTGACAGCTGCTTAGTTGCTGTAGTACGGTTGGTACACCTGTAACAAATCAAGTGCAGCCTTTTTTAATAGGTTTTGATAAGAAAAATATACATGCACAACCTGTATTTTTTGTAAAAGGAACAAAGGGCAGAGGCCAAACTGAAAAAGAACCACCATGCCCTACAATGATTACATACATCTTTTTCAGTTAGACCCTTGTTGGCAATGCATCTCATTTGCATTTACACTACAGATGTGCTTTGGAGACAACCTCAGAAAGTAGTTTGAGTGATCCAGCAACAATTTATCTCTGCCGTCATTTAAACCTGTATTTAGTCGTCTCCATTCGTAATAAAAACATTTTTAAAAAGTGTAAAAAGGGTCTAACATATATGTTGATGTTAATGTTTATAAACACTGCTCAGTTTGAGACGTTATTTTTAGCTGCTGTTCTTCTTTTCGTGGTTTTTATGTATTCCTGTGAAAGAACTAAGTACACCCTTTACAGCTTTCACAGGAATTAAGAGACTAAGTAGCGACCAGGTGTAGCTAATTAAATGCACTTGATCAACTGATGATCAGCAAGTGTAACCACTTCCAAAAAAGAAGAAGTTTGGTTGTGTGTTCCAGCAATAAAAGTCTTCCTAGGAGTGGATATCCCAGCAACGTCAGGCCATGCAATGCTCAGAGAAACTGCAAAACATCCAAGAGCTACATCTTAGAGTCTACAGGTCTCAGTTAGCTTGTTAAATATTCAGTTCATGACGGTACAATTAGAAAACTACTGAACAAGTATTGCTTGTCTGGAATGTTTGCCAGGACAAAGACTCTTCCCTCTAAAAGAACATGGCAGCACAGCTTAGGTTTGCAAACTACACGACTTCTGGAACAATGTCCTTTGGAGCCACAGGACCTGGGCACCTGCACTCACTGAGTCGAAGAACTCCTCTGTATACCAAAGTATTTACGAGACAAATGTGAGGCCATCTGTTCCACAGCTAAAGTTTGGGTGAAACTGGGTTATACAACAAAATAGTGATTCCAATCAAAGCAGTAAATCTACAACAGAAGGGCTCAAAGAGAAAAGAATCAAGGTGCAATGGCTCAGTCAAAACCTAGACCTCAACCTGAACTGCAGTGGCAGGAACTTAAGAGAGCTGAGTCCACAAACCTCATGAAACTAAAGCAACATTGCAAAAGAGAGTAGTACGAAACTCCTCCACGGTGACATGAGAGACTGATAAAGTCATAAAGCCATTAATGCTGCTAAAGGTGGTTCTACAAGTTCTGAATTATGGGGTAGTTAGTTTTTCACAAGACTGCATAGACTGCTATGAAAAAAGTCTTTTTCACATGACTATTAAAATTGCCTCTTTCCTCTTCAGCAGGTAATTCCTTTGATGTATGGCACTCTGTTTTTGCTGGGCTGAATTTTCAAAATCAGATCTTGTTGGTCGCACTATAAATGGACACATCAAATGCTCTTCTGTTGTATATCTGACAAATATTCAACAATATATTGTTACTTTTTCCAATGCTTTGCTAACTTCAATGGTGTACCAATGCTAAATGTTGTTATAAAAATGCTAAACATTGTTATACCACGCAGGCATTCTGGAGTTTCGTCCTTTTCACCTTACAGGGAGCAGGAACACTCCAAACGCTTCTGTGAGGGTGTCAGCGTGATCACCTGGCTTTTGGTGTGTACCTTTAAGAGCAGAGCTGGATGGACTGGAAAATTTGCACTCATTACTCAACATAATGGACAGACAGAGAGAAGGGGGGAGGAAGACACAGAGAGTCAGTGAGATTGTGAGCGACTGTGTCCCACTCTTGATCATGCAATATCACTGCTCTAATAGATAAAGTAAAATTTGCTGACTTGTAGTTTTCCCACCTCTCTCCTGGACCATCTATCTCACTAACTGCTAACGCCTTTGGAGCTGCTATTTCTACAGGAAATTACCATAGAGCACTAACTTCCCCCAAGCGTGACCACATTAGCCTTATCTCCAGGAGAAACTACAATATGCGGGGATATTTCTACAAACGAACTCAGAAGCACACTTTTTATCTTCCAATGTGGCTTTTCATTTTAGGAAAAATAAAATTTAATTGAAAAGTTACAAGGTCTAATGTAGTATGAATAGAACCCTATGAGAGTCCATGGAAATCATTCATACCTGACTAGATTTTTTTAGAAGTATAACAATTACAAATCTAATTATGAAATTGTTCATCTTTAATCCCGGAGTAGATTTTTTTTTATTATCTAATTTTTGTTACCCTGCAATAAACCTATAGCTCAGAGAACCACCTACTTAAAAGGTTATAAACTCCTTGAACATTAGACATTCAGCTCATTTCAACCAGGAAGCTGAGAGCAGCAGTAATTTACATTAAACAGAGGTGATTCAATGGGAATGTATATTATTAATGTTTCCTCTTTTCTCTTGTTTAGTGTTTTTATTTCAGTTTTACACATTGAGCAAAGTTAATATCTCTACCTTAAACCATTTATAAGAAGGTTTTATATTTGGTATACCTTTAGCATATACTGTGTTTGTCACAGTCTGTCTCTAACAAGACTTACTATTAACTGAAAACGAGCCGTTTATTGAAGGCTGATTTTAGCAATGAAAAACTAAAGCAAAGACAAAACTAAATCAAAACCTAAACTGGGTGAGCTAAACATAACAAAACCCTGGAACATGGACATGGACATGGACATGGAGACCTGGCATGGAGACAAGGTAGGATATCAGATGCTCGGACAAGGAATGAATGAACACACACAGACTAAAAGCGCACAGGAGTTGATCGGGGGAAGTGGAAACACATGGGGAAAACAGCTGACACAAATGAACATAATGACATCACAGTAGAAGAGTAAAACTAAACACAATGAACACATGACCTCTTCAAAATAAAACAGGAAACATAATGAGACAGACATGACAACATGAACTTGACAACAAATGACATGCGGACATGAAACACATAGGACGGGGGAGACTTAATACAGGGGTAGAAAACACAAAGGGAAACTAACAAACAAAGAACTATAATGACAACCTAGGCATGATAGAATGAAATTAGAAAACCTAAAGGACTTAAACATAAAAACAAACTAAAACTCAAAACGCTGGTTCAAAATGACCCAGGATCGTGACAGTGTTAAAGTGCCTTAACTGCAACAGATACAAAAATAAAACATATTTAAACATTTACATTTTCAAAAGTTTATTATATATTAATTTCTTAAATAAATCTTCTGTGTCCATCTGCCAGTGAAATCATGTACACATGTACTCATACATAAGTTAGGGTAGCAAACAAAATAGTCAATCACATGACAATAACTCTAGGGGTTTAGCCATGTAGGCATGGTCAAGATGACCCACTGAAGTTCAAACCAAGCATCAGAATGGACAAAAAAGGTGATTTAAGAGGGTTTGGTCTTAGTATTTCAGCAGTTGATGATCTACTGGGATTTTCCCACACAACCATTGCTAGGTTTTACAAAGAATGGTCTGAAAAAGAGAAAATGTTCTTTGAGAGTAAATGTTAATTTGAAAAGTCAGATCAGTATGGCCAGACTGCTTTGAGCTGACTGAAAGGCAACAGTGACACAAATAACCACTCTTACAACCAAAGTATGCAGAACAGCATCTCTGAATGTACAACATGTCAAAACTTGAAGCAGATAGGGTGTAGCAGAACATCATAGTGGGTGATACTCCTGTCGGCTAAGAACAGGAAAACGGGGCTACAATAAGCCCAAGTCCAACAAAATAAGACTTCAGAAGATTGGAAAAATGTTGCCTGGTCTGATGAGTATCGACTTCTGCTGTGATATTTGCATGATAGGGTTAAAGTTTGGCCTAAGCAACATCTAAGCATGGATCCCTCCTGCCTAGTATCGATGGTTCAGCCACCACTAGCGCCTTAGCATCAACTGAACATTGTTTAACCACCGTAGTCTACCTGAGTATTTTTTCACATGTCCATCCATTTATGACTCCAGTGTACCCATCTTCTGAGAGCTCACAATGAGTTCACTGCACTCAGTACACCTCCACAGTCACTAGATCTCAATCTAATAGAGCACCTCTGGGATGTGGCAGAACGGCAAATTCACAACATGCCTCAACTCTCGCAGCCCGGTACCAAACGACTCCGGTCTGTGGCCCGGGGGTTGGGGACCGCTGGTATAGTGGGTGTTGACATAGAGTGACAGATTTGCCACCATGTACAGTCAGCAGATAAGACAAGTATGAATACATGGCAGATTAAATGTCACGGATTATTCATACACGACTTTAATTAAATTTCTTTTAAACTAATTAACAACTAATTTAAATGTTTTATTTCATTCGTCCACTCTTTTAGTTCTTATGAGTGTTTTTTCATCTTTATTACAATTGTTTTTAATGTTTTTAATTTATTTACATCTTTATCCTATTTTTAAAATTTGTATTTTTGTATTGTATATTTGTACGTCCTATTTAAACTTGGCATGTTACATTTGGATTTCTCAGAGCGGCACCTTAAATCTGCCTTTCTGCACAAAAGATGCTTTACAAATTAAACTACTTTGCCTCGCTTTGCCTCGTCTTACCTCAGTGTGATGTACAATCAAACAAAAAGGTTCTTGGAAAAAGGATTTTAGTGCTTTTCTAAGAAACGGAGGTTCATGGGCTGTTGTGACATATTTCCACACATAATTGTTCCACATAACTCACATGGACACACACAGACACGCGTATCCACACACGGCTCATCCTGCATCCTGCTGTTGAAACAAATCATATTAACAGCTGCTGAGAACCAATATCACTAATGACTGACCCCATAATATACTACAGTGGCACACACTAGACCTGGCTTCCAGTAGGTGCAGCATGTGTTTCGTGTATTAACACATGTATTGTATGGTGTGTGTGTCTGTAGCTGTGTCAGATGTGGGTCATTGTGTGTTTGGGATCCGTGTCTGATGATATTAATTTTAATCATCATCTGTCTGGCCACACAACAGCTGCCACAGCATAGAGCAGAGAAAGACTAGAACTGGCTGATGTTTTAAACTCATAGAAACATGAATTAAAAATAAGGGCGATCTGTCTTTAGGATGCACATTTTGCAGCGACATGCATTTCAAGTGTTTTCACAAATCAATAAAAATAGAGAATCAAGGTAGACCATGCTTCCAGTAACTGCCCAATCCTAATGACTGCTAAAGTGCTTCTTAAGTGGGTTTCAAGGACGATGCTCTTATTGAGAATGGCTGATGTTTAGAGCGGATATAGTATAATTAAGCGGCGAAAAGCACACAGGAGGACAAAGCACGAGTTGATGGGGAGTTTGGAGTGAAGTAAATGTCAGTGCAAGTGGTATATCTTCGTGATTACAATGGAAATCTCAGTCATGAATATTGCATAAATGGCTGTATTATGAATAGCTTAATTGTTAATTAATATTAAGGGGAAAAAATATGCAAAGTGGGATGCTTTTCTGCTCAGTGCCATGCAGTACAAATAGACCTATTTAAATATGTAAAAATTATTTTTCAAATACTTTGGGGCAGTGCATACAACACTGACTTTATCAGCAACATGATTAATAGACCGATTGATACTTTTTCCCTTTGCACATCAAAGTACATTGAACCTACATACAGTGCTTTAGTATGTGTTTACCCATCATACATATGCCTATGGATGCATTTCAGACAACACAGAGTTTCCCTTCTTACTCCAGAACACTTTAACTTGCAGTCAAGAGAGACTAGGGAATCGAGCTATTGACCTTTGGATTGGCAGACAACCAACCGTATCTCCTGAGCCACAGCACCCTTACCTTGCAAGCTAATAGATCAAACTTGTTAGCAAATGGCTGCCAACATGTTATGGCATTTGACGCTTGCCAACAGCTGAATAGTAGATAATTAGATAATAATGAGAAACAGTCTGTCTCAGAGTGATGCTGAAAAGCTAGTTCACGCAGTTATTACTTTTAGGTTAGACTATTGTAATTCATTATTATCAGGTCATGCTGAAAACCCTATAAAGAGCCTTCAGTTGATCAAGAAAACTACAGCGAGGACTGGGAAGAGAGGCCGTATTTCTCCCATATTTGCTTCTCTTCACTGGCTTTTTTGTTAAATCCAGAAGTGAATTTAAAATCCTTCTCCTAACAAATAAAATCTCAAATGATCAGGCCCTCTCATATCTTAGAGACCTCATAGTACTTTGGTTTCCTAACACTTCGCACACAGCACTTTGCTCACAGACTGTTGGTTTACGTGTGGCTCCAAGAGTTTTTTAAAAGTAGAATGGGAGATTTGAGCTTTCAGGGCCTGCTACTATAGAACCAACTCCCAGTTTGGATGTGTGAGACAGACACTCTCTCCACTTTTAACATCAGGCTCAAAACTTTACTTTTTGATAATACAGCTGCAAAAGGTTACCATGAACCATCCATTAGTTAAGCTTCAATAGGACTAAGCTGCTGGGGGGCTTACCATGATAAATGAGTGATTCTTCTTCACTTATCACTTTTCACTCTTTGTATGTTTTAACCCCTTGATAACCACTTGTGAAAAACATTTTTGTTACACAGGTTATTATAGTTAAGTAAAACTAAATTAGAAGCTAAAACTATATGTGAAAAATCAGTTTTGTTTACTACTTAAAAAATATGAGACTAACTAATATTATTTTGCAAACTTTAACTACTAAAATAAGATCAAATCAATCCTTAGTTTTCATGTTTTTCTTAGTTTGGTAAACATTTTATTACAACTTGCCTGGTGTGGCTTTGATCATTGGATACCTACAAGATTGTGAATCTACTGCTAAAAGGTCTGCAGTTTTGTACTAATGTTCCCATTTTCCCATGCTTCAGATTTATGCCTCATATACAACACAATGAATAATTTTAAAAAGGCTAAAACTGAAGACCGAAGCTAATAGAAACACAAGTAAAACTATACGTTTTCACACAATAAAAACCGAACTAAAATGAAAAATCCAGTCTGGAAACAAGGTAAAACTAAACTGAATTAAAAGCAAAAAGCAAAAATGACATAAAACTAAAAACTAATACAAAACTATATTAACTCTTTGTGACTGGTTCGCACAGGGCTGTAGGAGGATGTGAACTGTTGCTAGGTAAAATTGGTCCCAATGGGTAATATGGTGTTGCACTGAAAACAGCCTCTGTCTAACAACCACTTAGCAAGTAGTTGATGAGTGTTTGCAGACATGTTTTTCCACTGCTTGGTGGTCATTTAGCAAGTGTTTGCAATCAGCATCTTCCATAGAAACTACAATCAGTCTTTTAGCGGCCAAAACATTCACAAGGTTTTTGCACTTGCTAACTCGTCGAAAAATACTAGTCACTATTCCCTAGTTACCAGACGTTGCCGAGGAGTCACTGACCAGTTTGTAGACCTCTGTGGCTGAGGCCTTAAATGCTTTTCATATTTAAATTCCTTAGAATATAAAAGTTGTTTTTATATATAAACACAGAAAAGGACCCACAGATGTGGGTGAGACTAAAAGTCACGGCCACACTAATTAATGAAACGCTGCGTGCTTTAAATTACCACAATATTTATTTTTGAACGGTGCATCTGGAGTGTTAAAACTAAAATAAAAGCTGTCTTATTCCAACAGCATAAATGAGTGGTTACTAACTGTGTTTGCTGTAACTTCATGAGTTTATGGCTCTCCCTCATAAATTACTTCTGGGTTGTGCGATATAAAATTTAACGGGCCCTTTGTTTGCCTCTCTATCTGCAGTTTGTTTAGGTGTTCGGTTGACTAATACTGCATGTTTCTCAATCTTCTCATGCTTTGTCTAGTTTCTTTGTCTTATAAATGTGACATGCGTGGCCAAAGTGTTAAAGCTCTGCTCCCACACCTGTAATTTATAAGCATATAACTTGCAGTCAAATACACACAACGCACTTCTTCAGCACTATAGCCAGGCTGACAAAAAGAGAGAGGGCTCTTGGGTCAAACATTCCTTTGATGTTAACTAGTAATAACTACAGTAACCAATTTCTTCAGTAACCATCAGACACTATGAACAGCTACTTTTAATACCATCAATATTTGTAAGTTAACTTCAGTTCTTCCTCCAACCCATCACTCTATCTTTAAGACCCCATTCCTACAAGACTGCACAAAGAGGTCCTGCCATTAATTAATGTTTTAATTTTAAATATGATCAACCTCTATTAATCGGCTATGTGCCACAGGCCTTCAAGCTGGCACTTTCTCCCCTCATTACAACCAGTTGCAGCAGATGGCCGCCCCTCCCTGAGCCTGGTCACTGCTGGAGGTTTCATCCTGTTAAAAAGGAGTTTTTCCTTCCCACTGTCGCCAAAGAGCTTGCTCATAAGGAGGTCATGTGATTGATGGGGTTTTCTGTGTTTTCTTTTTTTTATTGAAGGTTCTTTACCTTACAATATAAAGCGCCTCGAGGCAACTGTTGCTGTTATTTGGCGTTACATAAAAGAATTGAATTGGAAAATATATTTAACCTAATCTAAGCATTTGAAGCAGTGGACAGCCCCTGTGCCGCAAGAATTGCTGTAAACCTCTGCCTTGGTCAAGGGTACAGTGACTGAGAATTAACCATACCACAAAACTAGCAGCATGTTAATGCTTCTGGCCACTATACTGATTCTGAGCATCTTCCTAGTTTAAAAGAATAGTTAACTAAATGCCAACATTTTAAAGTAAGATGAGTCAATCAAGGATGTTGCAATCTCGGATGATTATTTCATCCCTGAGGTTCCAACTGTTTCAGGGGGTTTTGACAGTAAATGTCAGCAAAAAATAATAATAATTAAGCCAAGTAAAAAAAAATATATATCAGGATTAAAATATGTTAGGTATGTAATCACAACAACTGAATGTTCAGTGTTCACCCCAGAGGACATTTTTTTGTTGATTCCATTTGTTGCATTTCTGTAATGAGGAATCCTCCACATCTGCTGACCCCATGCTCAAAGAGATTAAATATGACTCAGGCTTATTAGGATGCTTAATTATCATAATGGTCTCATTATTTTATGGTCAGCGATGCAACATTGTCATTTTTTAAATTTATGTTTGTTTAACCTTGTAGGTTAGTGGGATATGAATTTATTATTGCTGGGACAGGGGCAGAGCTAAGATTAAGAGATATAGAAGAGAGAGGGGGGGAAAGAGGGGCTTTGGAGGAAATCTGAGGTGTATACAGTAGTGTGTACAGTAAAGAAAGCAGATAAATTAAGAAAAAGCTAGCATGGTTTGTAAATCTGAGGAAGACAGCAGGTGCGGGAACTTGAAAGTGTTTTGACTAGCCTATTTTTAAAGGGTATGGCTGGGATGAAAAGATCAATTTGGGGGATTTTGGAACTCACTGCAGTTGCTGGCAGCTGCACAGTGGAGTGGGTTACAGCCAAAGAAGGTGTGAGCTTCAGGGAGGAGGAGAGGAAGAGGGGGAAAATTGCTGGAGCTGGTGGAGATGTGGACTGGTGAGCTCAGATAAAGCAGAGTCTTGCCAAGGATGGATTTGCAGATGAGTTGGTCTGATGAATGAGCGAGTACAGCACTGATAGACTTGTAGCACTGCCCATAACTCGTTAATATTTATGACAGTGCCAGCTGACCAAAGTGGTGTTATTATAATGCGCGGGCCAAGTTGAGTGCTCAGAGACCCACCTAGCATGCTCCACTACATCCTTCAATTTAATATATTTTCTCCAAACTCTCCATAATTATGTGAAATATGTAGTGTAAAACTGGAATGGTAATGAGTATATACACTCTTAGTTTCTGGCAACGTTATTTCTCTTCCTCTTTGTTAAGCACTTCCCAATCTTAATCATTAGGAGACTTGGCACTGGAGTTGAGTGATAAATTGACATAACAAAGGCATTAAAAACCACAAGCAGCTGCAAAAAAAAAACCAAAAAAGGAATATAAAGAAGTCGGTCTACAATCACTTATACACAAAAAAGGAAAAACATATGCACATTTAAAATTGGGTCAAACAAACACATCCCAAGAATTTTAGACAGTGAAACTTCTCCAGGATTTTAGCATTTCAGTGCAACACCCATGAAACTTTCATTTGAAAACCGGCATTGCTGACTCCTGACCTTCACAATACAAAGTGATGTACTAAACATGTGAACTTGAAGTCGAGTTTGATGTATCTGACGTTTTTCTGGCAATGATTAAAGCGAACTTTTGGTCAAGTGCAGTTTGCCTAAAATACAGTTCTGAGAATGTGAGCCTGGGTTGAAAAAGATGACCGCATTAGCCCCGTCCTGAACCTTGTTGCATTTGCTCCAATTTTAAGGCACTCCAGCTGACATATTACACAGAATTGCACCATCTGAAGCCTGCCTGAGCCAACAATGCAGAGCTCCTGATTATTCACAGAATTAACAAAGAAATTCTCTTATGGAAAATATGTTTTTTGGAATAGCTCCCCAGCTTTTGAATAGGCAGTGTCTTTGTTAACTTCAGATGACAGAATTTAATACAAGCCCTATAGGCTGCACACAATAGCTGGTCCTATAAGTACATTTAAAAAAAACAACCTAAACTTTCATATAGCCTATATTCATGGTATCAAAGTGAAATGTATCAAGCCTTTTAAAAAAAAAAAAATCTTGATGATTTAGGCTTACACCTTAGTTTATTTCATGTTGTTTCAATAAAGTACTGTTCAGACAGTATAAAAGCCATGTAACTCCTGCTTTAGTTGAGTACACACAACCACAATCATAAGGAAGACTGCTGTCCTTACAGATTTCCAGGTGACCATCATCAACACCCTCCACAAGGAGGGTGATCATTGCCTGACCACAGAAGGTCATTGCTGAAAATGCTGGCTGTTCACAGAGTGCTGGAAGGAAAAGGTGCACATGCATCATGAATGACCACCACCACGAGAGGACTGTCAATAAAAGTTGATTCAAGCATTACAGTGAGTGGACTGAGTCTGGAGTAAGAGCCACCACAGCGGCTACAGACATCAAACATGCATTACCAGAACTGGATTATTGTTCAGTTTTCCAAAGTAAATCTTGTGTTCCTCTTGGAAGTCTAGATCTTGGATTCTGGAAGAAAAGTTGCGAGGCACAGACTCAAAGGTGTTTGAATTCCAGTGTGAAGTTTCTGTGGTCTATGATGATGTGGGGGGCCTGATGTTCATGGAGTTTGTACACTGTATTTTATCTAAAGTCAACAAAGCCAACTACCAGGAGATTTAGAGCACTACATGCTTCTGTGTGAAAAACATCACAGAGATGCTGATTTCCTTTCCAGCAGGCCTCAGCATCTGCCCACAGTGCCACAAGATGATCACCTCCACGCTGCACCACACTGATTGCATGAATTTTTGGTAAAGGAGCCCCAACCCAGTAGTGAGTGGACGAAGACTTTTGAAAGGTTGGACATTTCCTTCCTTCCTATAATTTATAATCTTTATAATCTCTTTCTGCTATTTGCACATTTTTTACTGTAAATTTCTAAGTTAATTTGTAAATTTTTGTAGTAACCTGTAAATTGTAAATACTGTAAAACCACTGTCATTTAATGGTCGGGCATTGTACAGCTACAAGCATTTCACCCCCCATGTCATACTGTGTATGGTTGTGTGTGTGTGACAAATAAAATTTGAATTTGAATTTCTGTATTGTAAATTCTTGTTTAACCCCCTAAGACCCGAACTCTTCCACGGCATGCATTTTTAATTTCTCTTTGATATTTGGGCTGATTGGGACCTGATGAATGTAAAAACAAAGAAATAGAAAAATCAGAGCCACTTATGAGGATATTCATTTAAAATTTCGATAGAACAGTAGCAGTATAATGTCCTCGTAAGTGGATATCAGGCCCTTGTAGAGCAAAATTTAGTATTTTGGTCTAAATAACCCAAAATGTGATGTCCACATATGTGGACGCCAGGTCCTAGGAGGTTAATTGATATTTTGATAATTTGAGACAGTAGATTTCACATTTTTATACAGTATAAACCATAATCATCAAGATTAAGACCTCAGATACTCAAGAAATATTCCGAGAACACAAACCTCCACCTCAGCAGTACTTACTTTTAAGGCAACAGTATACATGTTATTTATGCTATTTCCTGTTTTCTTTAGGCATTACAAGAGCACACTTAGCTGTAATCAAACATGACATAAAATAAATGCACCTTTTTGTGTGAATGCAGACTAAGCTGATACAACTGATAAATTATATATGTCACTAATGGCTTTCTGATTTCATATTCGGGGGTATGCTATGCTGCAAAATTTAAAAAATAAGTCAGATGGCTCTCTGATAGCAAGTCATGGAGAAGAAAGTAAATGTTTGAACCTTGTCAAATGTTTTGCACACAGCACAATTATCGACTGGTTTTAAATAAAAAGGTTTTTTTAAATATTGGTCAAATATCTTCAGTAATACAATTTAGGAAATATTACCCTGAAAGCAGTTGTGGTAACACGCAGACACATAGTATAACATATACATACACAAATGTATAAATTCCCATATGTGCACCCACATTGCCTTACCGTATGAGCAGAGCAAAACTGATAAATATATGTATGTGTAAGCTGGCCCATAATGGCACTCCCACATACATATACACAGTGTCTTAGCCAGCCAGATGTTAAAGGGATTAGCAAAATTGGCAGCCAGCACAGAGCTCCTTATCCACTGGAGCTAATTCACTTTACTACAGTACCTCTGTCGCTTTCTCACTGACAATCTCGCCTCCATCTTCACCTTTTGATCTCTGTGTCGGTCTCTGTTTCTGTCCCTCTCTTTTTCTATTCTCCCTCCTCTCATATCCTTTTCCACCTCTATCTCCCTTTCTTCTCACCCCTTTGCTCACTTCCTCTCTTCATCTGCTTTTCACTGCAGCAGGAGTGCTCGACTTTCTTTGTTAGGCAGGTGAAGATGTCTTGGAAAGCTCCCTATGCCTCTGGCAGTAAAAACCCTGTGCTGATAAAGGTGTAGCCTACGTTACTCCTGAAACTCCTTTAGCATCTGTGAAAATTGATAAAAGGCACGCCAGACTTCCTCTAACTTTTGAACACATTTTGAGTTATTTTGCCTGTGCAGGAAGAAAAACTACAACTATACACTGCACAACCTTATTCCTAAAAAGTGTGGATGCTGTCTAAATTCTAAACATAATGATTCATCATCATGATTTAAAAGCTGAATGTAATGATTTGAATTCTCTTTTGAAAACTTATATTTTCTTCAAATAGAATATAAAAAGCAAATCAAATGTTTATGTGTACCATTTTCTGAAAACTATTTGATCATTTTGAATTTGATGGCAGCAACACATCCCCCAAAAAGTTGGGACATGGCCATGTTTATCACTGTGTAGCATCACTTCTTCTTTTAACAGCAGTCCATTAACACCTGGAAAGTGATGAGACCAGCGGCTGGATGTTTCTTTAAATAAATGTTTCCCCGTTCCTGTCTGATATAGGATTCTAGCTTTTTAACAGTCTTGGATCTTTCATATTTTTTATTACACAACGCACAATTTTTTTCAATTGCTTGAGATCCAGGCTGCAGTTAGACCAGTTCACAACCTGGACTCTTCTACTATGATGTCTTGGTGTTGTAGTGCAGTTTGCTTATTAGTGTTGTCTTCTTGAAATATGCAAAAGCTTCTGGATGGGCACATATGTTCCCTTAAAATCTGTATATAGCATTCAGCAGTGATGCACAAGTTGCCAGTTCCATAGACACTCGCGAAGCCCCATACCATCAGAGATGCAGAGATGCAGGATTTTGAACCGAGTGCTGACACGGTCTCTTTGCTCTTTTGTCTGGAGGATGTGGCATCTATCTTTTCCAAAAGGAATTTTGAATTTCGATTCATCTGACCACAGGACAGTTTTCCACTTTGATCTGTCTTTGAGAAGACAGGTCATGTTCACATATGGCTTCTTCTTTGCATGGTAGAGCTTTAGCCTGCATTTGTGGATGGCACTGTGAGCTATGTTCACAGACACATTTCTGGAAGTGTTCGATGCATGATTTACATAAGCAGTGCTGCCTGAGGGCCTGAGGACTGAGGACATCGAATAGGGACTTTCAGTCTTGTCCCTTGCACACAGAGATTTCTCCAGATTCTGGGAAAGTTTTGACGATAAGATGTGCAAAGTCTTCACAATCTTACGTTGAAGATCATTATCCTGAATTTGTTCCACAGGTTTTCTTTTTTTGCATATTACTGAATCTCTGCCTGTCTTTAATTGTGAAAATCTCTGTTTCTCTCCAGCTTTTTCATCTCAGTACCTCTTATTTCTCAAACCTTTTCCCAACTTTTTTTGAGACATGTTGTTGTGATCAAATTTAAAAATGTGTTTCAAAACTTTCAGTTTAGCATTTGATATGTTTTCTTTGTTGTATTGTAAATAAAATATGGGTTCATGAGTTTTGCAAATCATTGCATCCTGTTTTTATTTACGTCTTATACAGCATCCCTGGTAAAGTTAGATAGTGCTGCTTTGACACTGACTGCAACTGAGCGTCTTTAAAGATGCCAAAGCTCTGATCACACCACACAATGGCAAAGAAAAATGTACCATTTACATCTTTGTGGGTAACATAGACCAACTAAAATAATGTACCTAACAAGCTAAGCACTGACATGCTGTGGCAGGATGTGGTTTGTGGCTTAGTTGCAGGGGGAGGGTAGCAGTGGGTTCAGGGTGTGGTGTCAGGGGAGGCTGCCACAGCCGGTAGTCATCATCTAATCATGCCTCCCTTATTTCAGTTGGATGCTGGGACCTGGACAAAACAGAAGAGATGACGGAGACAGAGCATGAAGCAGAGGGCTGATTTGAGTGAGTGAAAGCGGTTTAGCTGCAAGTGCGCTAAAAAACGAACACTGTAAATAAACAGGCGCTGAAGCTGCTACCATTGTGCGTGAGTTCCTCCTTTACACATGCTAGTAGTTCATGCTTTTTATATGGTCACTGGCGGTCACCATGGTTCCAGTTTTTATTTTAGCTAAACGTGTTTTCCCAACAGTCTTGCAGCTCTAGACCTTTCTAGACATTAGGCTACCCAACAGAGGAACAGGTGAGAGCACAAATCTTAGGCAATTATATGGCCTTTAACCTTTGAGCTTTTGAGTACAAAGTCTGTGTTATATACCAATGTGAGAACGGCACAGGTAATAAATAGTTCAAATTCACAGCTTGTGGGTGGTGATCCTGTGTCCTGCCTCCTAAATACTCTAGTTGGAACGCTATCTTGCCTAAACTTATTAAGAGCACTGAGAACTCATCTGACTCAGTATTCTGCTATATGCTACACGTGACAAAGGACAACATGTGACAATGTCCTGACCTGATTCTCCTGACATTTTCAGGAGTTCATGTGTGAAAACAGCTTAAAAGTTAACAGATTGCTGGCAGTAGCTTCGTGTTTACCACAGAAGAAGAAGAAAAATCTTTTGAATGTCATTGTCACCAGGCATTAACGCACATCGTTTACATGCCTGCCTTCACAGAGGTTTAAACCTTGGTCACCCAGCTGAAGGACAGTAGCTGTGATGCCAAATGTAACACAGTGGACACCTTCATTCAGAGCAGCTCAATATGGTGAGTGCATACTTCTACCACATAATTGGCTCCAGTGGGATTGACTGGAACAACCTTCCAGCCTGACCCCTGATGACATGGCACAACCCAACCCACGCTCAGGCTAAATCACAGCCAGTAAGACCTACACTCTGCTTGTGAATTTACTGGGTGGCAAAGCATGAGCAACTACAGTTTGTGTGTGTGAATGGGTGGATGACTGAATGTGTAAAGCGCTTTGGGGTCCTTAGGGACTAGTAAAGCGCTATACAAATACAGACCATTTACCATTTACAGTATAGCAATGGATATCTAGAAGTAATTTTTCAAAAATGATACACAGAGATCTCTGGAAATTCAGGTACGTGCTATTAATGCAATCACCGGAACCAAAAGGGTATGGCAAAGAACCAGCATACGAATAGCATCATTTATCATTGCACAGTACAGGTCCAGGTGTATTAAATATAATTTTGGAGGGCGACCGCAGCGACGACCGATAACAAGATATTAAATCTCCTTTGTGATAAATCAATAGATTCTGAGGTCAGCGGGCTATCATTGCAGAGGGTACAATGGTTTTTTTTCCCCATGTAGTTTAATGCTGTTTTCAGCAAAACTTAAAAGAGCCCCTCTGCACATTATATGTTTTGGACAAGTATGAGCACTTCGCACTCTCATCCATTTTTCTCCACCCATTTGGACACCGCATCCATGATCAGGCGGTATCCACTATCTCACTGTTAAAATTTGACATCAGTGATGCGTGAACTAATTTATTTTCTCCTGATCTGAATGGACTGGCTCTGCTGTTGGACAATTATGGAGTATTTATAAAACTTTTTTTTTTTTCAAAAATACAAAGGAGGTCTTAGGTGTAATCTCCTGTCTGAATCTTTTTTCACAGGCTGTTTTGTAGCGATGTGTTGGTGTGGGCTGTCGTGTTCCTGCCACATCGCCGTATGAAACTGACCTCCTCTGGCTAGACACACATGTGTCTTATGATATTTATATGGACGTGGCAGGTGTTGGCTTAAAGACTTTGTCAAGCTGTCAACTGAGTATGTGTGTGTCTCAAAGTAGAATAAGGTTGTAACACGACACCCATACACCCAGAGACATTTTTTATTATATAGATGCACCTGTTCATCTGCCATTTAACACACATTTCTAATCAGCCAATCATGGCCGGAGGAATGGAAGTCTTTTTGCAACCATGGTTAATAGAATTTGGTGGTCTTGAGATAGGATTAAGGTTTTCAGGCACTTCCACATTGGTTTTATTTTTCCAACCTGGAAGCTATGCCTGTGTTTTGAACTGTCTATGGCAGCTCCACCCATTTAGACATGTAGACATGGTCAAGATGACCTGCTGAAGTACAAACCGAGTATAAAAATGGGGAAGAAAGGTGATTTAAGTGACTTTGTTTGTGCTCAGAAACTGCTGATTTACTGGGATGTTCTTACAGAATCAACTCTTGGACAAAGTTCAGCATTTTTATTATAATCCTTGCACTGATTTTCCTAAATCTTGTCACTGGCATATGCTGTCAATACATTAATAATAATGAAAACTAAACATTTTGAAACTATAAAAAACTGAAACAAGAAAATCCAGTCACTACACAACTGTAATAACTCTAATACTTCTGATGGACGGGTCAGAAGTCTCTGGAAACAGTAATGATCCATGGATAAATCCTGCCTTATATCAATCATTCAGGCTGCTGCTGGTGGTTTAATGGGATGTTTCCTCGGCACGCTTTGGCTTTAGGCCCCAACAACTGAGCATCCTTTCATTGCCACAGCCTACCTAAGCATTAGGCACGTTAGTATTGTGCATCTAGCTTCTTATTTCTACTTCCAGCAGGGTAGTACACTATATTACAAACCCCAAAACAGTCACCAGATCTCAGCCCAGTCGGGATGTGCTGGAACGGGAGGTTGGATGATACTATGTCAATGCGGACCAACATTTATGAGGAAAATTTATAACTTTTACACGAATTGCTTTGTTTTCAGCGTTACTATAGTGCAGCACAGTATATATGTGTTTGCTTGTCTCACCAGTGACTCAGAATCTCTGACTAAGAGTTATCACATATCCCCGAATATAGTTCCAAGAAACACAGAAAACTTTAATTTCTCTTCCCCTCCTCCTCAACTGTCACTTTCTGTTTGCCCTTTCTCAGTCTTATCTTTTCCGTTTTCATTTTTCATTCCTCTCACTGTTCATATTCATGCTCAGTAGATGTTTTTTAACATGGTGAAAAATTAAACTACCTTGGTTTCCTTTGTAGTTCTTTTAGGTTTTTTTTAATCTATCTCAGTTCATTTCAGTCCACTTCCACAGCGTGCTGAAAACACACACAACTGCCAAACCAAAGCCAGAATCACTCTCACCTGCACACACACAAAACACACACGTGTGTGTGTGTGTGTATATGTATATATATATATATATATATATATATATATATATAAAAATGTTAAAAATTTAGGCATTGGAAAAACATAAGTCAATTTTCTCCTGCCCAGGAGAAGTAGATAAGCAATAATTTTTCATATTTACTCCCCCCAGAGACTAATTAGTTTCACAACAATGATAAGGTGCATACATTTTTATATCTAAGAATTGTGTTTTACAATAATAATGTACAGTTAAAGGGTATATCTTTAACTTAATTTCTCTTCCCCTCCTCCTCAACTCGTCTAGTCAGAACAATTTTTTTCTCTTTTTAAGGTTAAATTAAGTTTAAATTACAACATATGTTACACTCTTTTTGCCATCTCTTAAAGAAACCCTTAACCATGTTTGATATTATATTACCCACTCTGTGACGATTTCTTGTTTAAGGAAAAGAATTTGTCTGTGATGTCGAGGTCAAGCCCAAGTCTCTTTCTCGTTATGTCTTCCCATAACAAGTCTGTGTGGGGAATGATATTTTAAAGGTTTGTTGCTGTAGTTAATAAAATGTCACAGCCACGGCCATTTGCGAGCAATGACTCCATCAGAAGCCACGAGAAACACACAGCTGACTTGCTGATTTTCACTTCATGTTCTTGATTCAGTCTCAGCATTCACAGTTACCCTTGGAACTGTGAGATTTGAGTCTGCCTGTTGCCACAAAATGCTCTCTATTAAAAGTATCAGTATATGCGATATGGAGGAGGAAGCTTGTTGCTCATATAAATGTAGCAGTAGTTTTCTTCCAATAGTGAATATTTGCTTTTATGGAATAATTCAACTCTTCTGTGGTGGAAATGAATTTTATTCACACAGATTCAACACTGAAGATCACAGCATGCACATACACTGATTTAGATGATCTATAAAAGAGGTTTCAATATAATGTGTGAATTATCTTCTTTTATGAAATGTATTTACACTTCTATATTTTTTCACCTACATGCAGATTATAATCTAGCAGATCTAACAACAGAAAGGTCACAATATCAGTTTTGTCCAGAATCAACTGGACTTGGTCTTCTTAACTTTACATCAATGCTCAGAGTAACAATTCAAAATGTATGAACACTGCAAATGTCTTGAGTCACCCCTCATTTCTTTATGTTTTGCCTCCAGTGAGCCAGACTTTCTTTAATTTTTTACACAGTTTTGAGCAATAGTTCTCCAGGCTTTTTCTTTGGCCACTTTTTCACTCATTTTCATTCATTCCAGTCCTTTTACCTGAACATTTTCAGAAGATTTTAATGATTTGTTTTTAAAACTGACCTTTGAATCATTCAAGCATAAAAAAAAGTAGCTAACTCGGACAACTTTGCAAAGAACTGATTTTAAATGCCATCTTTAGGCACTGTTAATGACTCCCTGTTACAAAACTGCAAAGATAAAACAGTTTGACAGGGCAATAAAAGAAAATATTAAAAAATATCCACTGAGAATTTTCATTCCCAAAGATCTATTAGCTAAATATTTAGCACTCACACAATTTAGCACTGTTATGTGTCTGCACTGTTATGTGTCTGTCAATTTCTTTGAACAAACTGCACAAGTGTAGGATAAAAGATGGACTGTATCTCAAAGTCATGTATTTAAGAAACAGGGGAAAAAAATCTCAGTAAGAGTCTACTGTTCTCCAAAGTCTCATCAGAGGTGATTTAAGTAGAAGTGCTGCTGTCAAGAAGTCACACTTAAGGAACTGAAACACGGACCAAACAGGGAACAAACCAAATGACACAAGAAGTGGACTGAAAATCAGTGGCAGCAGGTCTTATGGAGTAATGAGTCCAAACTTGGAATATTTGATTGGAAATATTGGCAGTATATAAAAAAATGGAGGAGAAAGGTGCATTTCAGTGATGTTGGAATGTTTGCAAAAGTGATGCAATTGTGAACATAGTAAAGTACCATCAAATTTTTAACCACCATGCAGTGCCATTTAAAAAAAAAAAAAAAAAAAAAGCATCTGAACGTCAATCTCTTCATTTTTAACATGACAATGATCTCAAGCAGACTACCGATGCATAAAAGCATACCTGGATAAAAAACACACAGTGAAACACTATCAGTCTTGGATTGGAATCCCCAGAACTCGGACCTCAACATTATTGAAGCAGCATGTGCCTGACAGACGACAGAACATCCAAGGAAGAGCTTTGAATGTCCTTCAAGAAGCCTGGAGAGCTAAGACTTACTTAAAGAAGTTACAAGAAAGCTGTAACGGTGGTCACACCAAATCTTGACTTTCAAGCTCATTTGAAATGTTAAGACTCTGTTTTTGCCTCATATACTGTATTTTCATGCATGCTTGCATGTGTTTCAGAAAATCGCTGCAACTATTTCTTGTTTTCCAAGCAAAATATAAAGAAATAAGGGGTGGCTCAAGACCAGGGGTGTCCTGCAGGTTTTAGACATCAACCTAGGTCAAAACACCTGAATCACATGATTAGTTCGTTACCAGGCCTCTGGAGAACTTCAAGACATGTTGAAGAGGTAATTTAGCCAGTTAAATCAGCTGTGTTCCATCAAGGACACATCTAAAACCTGCAGGACACCGGCCCTTGAGGCCTGGAGTTGGACACCTCTGCTCTAGACCAGGGGTGGGCAACTCCAGGCCTCGAGGGCCGGTGTCCCTGCAGGTTTTAGATGTGTCCTTGAACCAACACAGCTAATTTAAATGGCTAAATTAGCTCCTCAACATGTCCTGAAGTTCTCCAGAGGCCTGGTAACGAACTAATCATGTGATTCAGGTGTGTTGACCCAAGGTGAGATCTAAGACCTGCAGGACACCGGCCCTCGAGGCCTGGAATTGCCCACCCCTGCTCTAGACCTTTGTACATTATTCTTCATTGACAGTTTTCAGAACAAACAAAAAAAGAGAAAAAGAAAAAAAAGTACAATTTGTACATTTATTGGATCCTAATATACCTTACAAGCCTTTTAAGACTAACAGAAAACGAAAAACAGCGTGCCTATTTTTATTTGTACTGTAAACTATGTTTGACAAGTACAGAAGGGAAAATATTTGCTCATACATTATTTTAATCCAGGAATAAATACAAAGAAGAACTCGCAGCTGTTCTTTAACGTGACTGACTTAAGCTATTAACAAATTTTTGCCTTTATCCATCTTCACCTCCTATAGGCCTTCCAGTAGCCTTTTCACTGAACAAATCACACCAGACACACTACAGATGACCCCCAGACTCAGAATACCCACATCTATCAGTCGGTCCTTCACAGTAAGGCGGCTCCACTGCAGTCTAAGGTGAAATAAACATGGCAGTATGAGTGTCATTGCCGCCCCGGTCACGCTCCCTGTCAGACCCATCAACAGGGAGAACCTGGGCACCAGCAAAGCCAGCAAGTATGATGTCATCAACAAGGCGCCGCGGACCACAAGTGCAGGACGAGATACAGCTTGACCTCGGTGTTTGGAGTAAGACGACATGGCAGCATCTGAAGGGATTAAACCAAAGAAGTTGAAAAGATATACAGTGGTAACTGGTAACTGGTTTATATTCACTATCAAAGAAGCTTTTGTTGTTTGGTCTTTCAATTTATGGATCACTGAACAAGTGGGTGTTACTCAACCACAGCCATTAGATATGGTTAGGCAGTTGGTTGGATTACAGTTGGGGTCGCGAAACATCCTACTCTGACTCATTGTTTTCCACCTGCACCTGCATGTTGACTTTAATTACTAAATGACTGGAAACTGTTAGCCATGCATCATTACATCATCATTGAGTAGTGTGATGACTACATCAACTATGAAAGGTTCAGCTATGGTGGCCCATCACCAGTATGTTGACAGTTGGCACGTGTTGTAGGTTACTTTTAGCCTAATTTGTAGGGTTTTCCTTATTAAATTTGACTTACTGTAATTTTTTTTCTTACTTCAAATGGTTACACTAATATCATTAGTGAAACACTCTCTGTTAGTCATGTGTTCAATTGTGGCTGAACGTATTGGAAGTATTTTTAGCTATTCACTGTCTGATCATATTTCTCACAGCATCAAAATGCACTAAGCCTTTAAATACATCTGCTGACACTGTTTAGTCACTGTAACTGCTTCTATTTCCTACAAGGCTGTCACATTGATTTACCAAAACTGCCTTCTTGGGAATCATATTTTTACTTGTTATAGACTCTTTTGACAGTAGGCATTTTGAAGTGCCATTACAAGGTAAACAAAGGTGTATTTACTAACAGCAGCACTGTGTAGTACTGTTTCATTGAGACAATCCAGTGTTCTGGTTTTGTGCATGCTAGCTCACTGGAATGGCTTTGACACTCCAAACAGAACAGACTGTTATTAATTAAATCCACATTTAACCCACTATTATCATACGAAAATGCCCTCTGTTAAATGGCCCCATGTGGGAAGCAAGGTGGACACCAACTACAGACATGGGTGGCTAAAAAGCCATCTCAGCTGGGTGCTCATAAATTGTCTTAGGCAGACTTGGTTTAAAGGGTTTATAGAAACAGGTTGCTATTTTTGACATCTGGGCTAATGTAGTCTTTCGCTCAAGAGTAACCTCACAGCATGAGGTGAAATACGACTGATCTGTATTTACTGGCATTTGAAAGGGTAAGCGTTAAGTTTGAGCTTGTCTTTTATGGGCCAAAATATCTGGAAGAAATCACAGCTTGATAAAGCAACATGTGACCTGCATGTTCTGCAGACTTTACAGTGGATTTATGGTTCCTTGTTAGCTCCCAAGCATGCTTTTTTTTTAATTAAAAAAGGCTAAAATAGGCTAAACTTAAGGACCAACACCCCCACATATATTTGACACTACCTCCTGGTGACAACAGACATCCACAACATGTAAACGTGGGTCTGCAAAGCCCAGTGTGCCACCTGCAGACTATCAGAGCACTACTGCCTTTAATTGCAGTAGCTTATGAACATTTGAACATCTTTTTAATTTCAGTGACCCACTGTTAGTTTTAGTATGTACTGAGACAGCACTAGGGGTTATGTTTGGATTTTCTTTTGGTTTTACCTCTGAGCACACATGTTTGCAGTATTTCAGCAGCAGCATAGAATGGCAGAGGGTAGGACAGTTGGGCTTTAGCCAGCAGGCACAAATTGACTAGAGGTCGTAGGTCAGAGGGTAGATTGTCTGTGATGACCTCACTGGTTTCTGGTCCCCAGGTTAACACCGCCTAATGGAGGAAGGAAACAATCAGCCAGTCTGTTTGTCAACTTATCAGTTATATCAAACCTTAATTGCGAGATACAATTTTTGCTCTGTTTAAACGTGCATGTGTATTAACAGCAAAATAATAAGAATGAAAAGCTTTAAGCAAGGGAAGTGCTACTGCAAACTCATATGCTAATGTTACAAACTTAAAAACCCGCTTTTGACCATCATTTAACTGAAGCTTGTTAGCCTGTGCAATCATATGTTTTCCAAGTTGTCACTAACCATTAGGGAAAACATAGTTTTCATGATGCAAGCTGCTCCATGGGTCCACCCCAGCATGACATTAAACTGCCCCCTGTCTTCCATACTACCCTCTAGAGGAGGGAGGAAGATCTGCGAGGTATAGGAGAAGATGATGACACCGACGGAAACGAGGAAGTCCTCTGGATCCACAGAGAGAGACAGAGAGGACCAAGACCAGCTGCTGGCGCAACTCAAACAGTACAGCATGACCAATAGGCTGTGAGTGAGACAAAATAAAAGCTAATGAGAACTGATTAATTCAAAATTTATCAGCACAGCGATAAACACACACAACAAAGTGGGGCGTAAAAGTCCTAATTACGCCGAGAGGAAGAACAAAGTGATGAACTGCAGAAAAAACCCCCACAACAAATAAAGGCAGAAATTATTAATGGGGTAATAAATTAAACTCTCTGAAGAAGACAGTTTAATCAAAGTCTATCAGCAACATCTTAAACTATTTTAGCCCACTACACAAATGAAAAAAACACTAATAATTGTACCGGATGACACTTTAGAAATGCATTAATTTTAAGAAAGTACATGTAATAGTATGAGAATAATTTAATTTACAGATTTAACATAAATCAATAAACTCTGAATTCAACACACTGTACTGTAGTTTGATACAAATGAGTCATACTAACTGATGTCATCATATCTTATTCATCCAGTCTACCTAATAAAAAAATGGATATATTGATGTTGATATTCAACCAGTTACACCAAAGCACTTTATGATTACATGGTTTTAATTACATGATGAATTAATCTAACCAGCACTGCCAAAGAGTGGAGTGAAAACCCAGGCTTTACAATTTCTTTTTTTCATGAACTGAAAGTCAAAGTGTGTGCTTTAAAAGATCAGACAGCTGTAAGAACCCTGGCAGCTCATAGACGCAACTCTGTGCTTCTTTTCTCATGCAAGACACCTGGTGTTAGAAATAAATCAAACAAGCAGGAACAGCGGTGTGTAGCAGGTGACAGCAGACGACTTAAACAGCAGCAGCTGCACCGCGATCACACGAGCGAGAATGAGAGAGCAATTTAGACAGCTCGCCTTCCTGTCTTGATTTAAAATGATTGGTGAGTTTTTAAGGCGATCAGGTCAGCCAGTACAAATTTGCTGGAGTGTTGGGACAAATGAGTTGCTTCTTTTATTCTGTCACCTGATAAGTATGTGAGCCAGGGAACAGAGGAGGCTGAGAGTGGAAACTGGTCTGAGATCAGTCAGAAGCAGGCAGGGCAGAAGAAACACCAGAGAGACGAGTGAACACACTGATCGAGGAACAGCCACCCAGGACAAACTGTCAAACAACAGGCTTGTAGAGACGAGTAGATAGAGGGTACAGGTCATCAAAAGTTCAATGACCTGAAAGATAGCACAGACGTATATTTTTACTTCATATATTTACTGCATATTGTAGGAAAGTAAATAAATGGCCTTTTTCTGGATATACATATAATATTAGTGCATCTTAAATATTGTTAGATTTTGAGTTATCTAAAAGTTAAGTAGTTTCAGGTTTTTTTCAGTGTAGAATGATGTAATTTCACTATCTTCTAGTGCAACTCAGTTTGAATAAAGATTCTTTTTGAATTCTCTCAAAAGTGACAATATTTTAAGACTCTGCCACAAACTTAGAAGATTGTTTGATTGTTTCATCTGCTTTAAAGAAAAGTTTCGAGTTTATACGTTATATTGCAGAGCAAAAAGAAAAAAAAGGAAAATAAAGGACTGCGTTACAGTTGAAGGCGTGTTACCTGAGCTACATTTACCATCAGACCTCCAACTCCAGACCAATTCGGCCACAGTCCTTTGCAGCAGGCCTCCATAATGTCCTGATAGCTGGTTCGGACCCGGACCTTTGAAACTGACCCAGACCCACCACTGAAATATACCAAAAATATACCAAAAACAACTATTTAACAGAACTAGTAATGGCCTCATTACTTTGTTAAAATGCTTGTGTATTTGGTAAATGTAACAGTTCCCTTAAGTATCCCAATAAAACGAGACACTTAAGGTTACTTTTAGTAACGGGCTCGCAACAGGCACTGTCATATTATATTGATATTGATAACAATGTGAAAGAAACTCTACCTCATTTCTTCTTCATATAAACAGGACACCAGGGTTCTTCCTGTGTGGTTACAGACCCACGCTGAAAGAACCAACAGGACCAGACCCACATAACCTGACTGCACCAGGGCGAAGGGCAAACCCAGCACAAAGATACCCTTTGAGAAAAGAAAAAGTGCATTTAAAAAATGTAGGTTTGCGAATAGTCTAAGAAAAGCTAGAAATGACAGACGAATCAAAAACAGCTTAGATGTTCATGTAAGATCATGTAAGGGTGAAATTTCTGGCTTAATCTGCATGTCGTTACTTCATCTTTGAAGGGAGAAATTTACTCAAAATAAAACAAACTTTGATGGTGGGTTTTGTTTCTGTTTTTCAGTGTATAAATTGTGCATAGTCACACATCACAGATGCACATTTTCAGTGAAAGTTCAGCCCAAAATCAAATTTGCACATTTTAAAGATCATCTTAAATGAAACCGCTCACATCAGGAGTTTTTTTTTTTTTAATGCATGTGAATTCTACCAAGTTAGGTAATTCAGAAATAAACAACCTAGATCGATAAAGTACACTACAACCCAGAGGGTAATTTCTTCTTTGTGTGCACACAAAGCTAAATTATAGAAAGAAAGAAGGTGGGGGAATATCATTATCTTAGAAAATAATCCACCTTGAGATGACTGTTCTCATGAGATGGTACCATAAAAATAAAATTCCATTAAAAAATGTAATTGAAAGGTTTGATATTATTATAAAGAATACATCAGCATTACTGAAATTCATGCAATAATCATCATCATGAGACCCCAAAGACAAGAAATCTTAGTCAAAGTTAGATTAGGATCGTAACTGTGCATACATACGTTAAAATATTTTTTTAAAATGTGGAAATTCACAACTTAAAGTGGAAACTGAAGAGCGAAGGATGGCTGAGGAGAAGAGCGAGAGAAAAGAGATGAAAGGACTCTTCATGGTTGGATGATGAGGAGGCGAGAGAAGAGTTTTGGCTGGATGCCTGGAGAGTCTGAGGATGCAGGAGACCAGCAGGAGCAGAAGGAAGAATAGAGTCGAGCTTTGGCCCATCACCAAGGGAAAATGTAAGTCACTGCCAGAGAGGGAAGATGGAGGAGAGGGAATGGAGGTGAAAGCGTGAGGTGAGGAAAAGAAGAAAAAAAAACAGGGAGACTAGGGTGGAGGAGAAGGACACAGACAGGAGAGAAGGTTGGAAGGAGAGGTGCAGCCTCAGCGCCAGAGAGCATGAGGTTGGATGATGGGAGATCAGAGGAGACAACAAGCTACTTTGATGGAGTTGCTGTGTTTTGAATGTTGGAACACGGAGATATGCAGACTCACTGAGAGAGTTGTGGAAGCACATCACAGAGCAGACATAAGCACACACTGTGGATGCATAAACAGACAGAGACACATTCTCTCTCTTTCAAGTTGCTATTTTGTAACTGGTGACTGTTAGGCATATGCTGATAGAGCTTTGATGTTCAAATGGAGCTGCTGGGGATGAAAGCAGTTTGAGAGGAATCTGACGCTCAAGTATTTGATTTCATCTCCCCGCTGCTCTCACTGCACTTCTGTTTCTCTGTGTTTTTGCCAGCTAATTCCTAATTGGTTACTCTGAGTACAACCAAAAGCAGCTTCCAATCACAAAGGGGTACAATAAAGGAAGAAACAAATCCCTGATTGGCTCGAGAGAAGCTGTAGAAGAAGTTTTACCCCCACCCCCTTTTATTCTGCCACAATATGACAACTCTAGTATCTTCTATTTACCCAGCACTACCTTTATACTCTTTCATATCTTACACAGGAAGCATTGGCAAAACAGTGAGAGTTCTTTGGCATTACATGCTAATAGAATAAAGTTTATTACACATTCACTGCACCATGCCTGGACTTCTGAGTTAGATTTCAGCTCCTGCCCCTCAGGTCATGGCCAGTATTTTATGCATGGACATGCCTAGTTGGCAAAAAGTGACAGAGAAATGTCTCATTTTCTGCCATGGGGGGATTAGATGGTGCTGACACAGGCAGGTTTGACATTTAAATAACTGAAAGTGACATTTTTTTTTTAAAACCAGGAACAAAGAACTGTTCTCAAGTTCAATCAAGCCTGCATTGGAAAAATCAATAAAACAACAAATGGATGTGCCTAATTCATGCATTTGCTGTTTTTCTCTTTTCACTTTATTAGGAACAGGGAGATGCTCATTGAATCCAATGACACGGCATATGCAACTCGATGGATTTAGGCGTGAAGAAGTTGTCAAGATTATCTGTTGACGTTTAAATCAAGCCTTCAAATAAGCAAGAAAGGTGATTTGAAGTGATATGTAATGTCAGATGGTTGTTGGTGTCTGAGTATGGCCCGTCTGGTTTGAGCCGACAAGAAAGAAACAGCAATTTGTAATTCATTTGTTGCAACCAACGTATGCAGAAGAGTGTCTCTGAATCCACAATACATCGAACCTTCAAGCAGGCAGGCTACGGCAGCGGAAGACCACACCATGTGCAAATCCTGTTGGTTGAGAAGATTAAACTGAGGCTAAAATTCACATGGGGCTACAAAATTGGTCATTGGTCTGATGAGTCACAATTTCTATTGTGGCGTTGGTATATATAGAATTGAATACATTGAATATAATTAGAATTTGGTACAAATAACATGGGTGGTTGTATTTTAATGGTGTGGGTAGTACTTTCTTGGCACTCTTAGGCCCTTTAGTAGTTTAAATACTATAGACTACCTGAGTGTTGTTGCTGACCATGTCCATCTCACTATGCAAAGCATGATGGCTGCTTACAGCAGGATAACGCATCATGTTACAAAGCTCAAATCATCTCAAAGTGATGTTTCAGGTTTTTTCTCAGCATGACAATAAGCTCACTGTACTAAAATAGCCCCCACAGTCACCATATCTTAATCCAACAGAGCACCTCAGGGATGTGGTGGAGTGCGAGATTGACATGGATGTGCAGCTGACAAATATGCCGCAACTGCGTGATGCTATCATGTCAGTATTGACTAATGAACTAAAATGCCTGAGGAAAATTTCCAGCAGCTGAAGACAAAAGGGGGTCAAATCTAGCACTAGCAAGGTGTACCTAATAAAGTGACTGGTGAATATATGTATTATTATATTATCATATATTTCTTTAGCAAAGACTTATGAGTTGGTAAGTTCACTAGTTTAAGATGGCTTGATGTTCATATTTTTTAGTTATGGTTCTATTTAGAGTAAATCACGATATATCTAGACTGAAAAACATATTCTGATTTATAGAGTATCTATATTGTAACTGAAAAGTCACATGAGCGTGTAGTGTTGCTCAGTGAGATCGTTGTCATGTTGTAGACTGAAGTTTATAGAGTGTCTGCATACGATTAGCCTATTCATCCGTAAACAATCAGCTATAGTCGTTATTTTTGATTTATCATTTCACTGATCGTTTAAAACTTGAAATGTAAAAATCTGACGCAATTAGTTCATTAAGAGCATTTTTTTTAAACGGGGCGAATGAAAAACAGACATTCAGTTTGTAGCATCCCAATAAGTTTTTAGTCTAAGCAAAGCAAAAGAATAAAGGAACAGATCCTCCTTTTCTCAACAATCTTTCCATAACAGAACGAGTACATTTATTCCCCTCTGGCTTCTGTTTAGATCAGAAAATCACGACGACTTAAATTTTTCAGTGTGGCTTAAAGTAAAATATCACTTGTAAACAGAAAGCGTGTCAGTCGCAGCCATTCTTATTCTCAATAACATAAGGTCCATATCTCTAATTCGAAACAAAGACACACAAACTGGAGCTGCCTCATTAACAATCAGATTGGAAATCAAACTGAGTTTCATTATTCCCATGTCAGGAGCCTTGAGAGCTGGAGCTGGTTTTTGCATTTTGGCAGCAAATTTACTTTCTAATAAAAACTTTATTAAGCTGGCAGACAGTCAATTATATTGGCATCAATAAATCACCACAGGAAAGTACATATTTTCTTTTTAGCCATGATAGGAGATAAAAGTGCTGTTCTTTTCCCATTATTTAGACATTTGTTAGCCAAACATCAGATCTGTGATTAATGCCCTAATATTTCTTTACACACCACAGATATCCTTTGTCTTTGATCGCTGCCATGTGATTGTTCGTCGCTGTTCGATATTTTAGTATCCAGTGAATATTAAACCATAACCTGACCGTCTGTAACCTCAAGTGAAAGCATTACTGAGCAGTTCATTTAGTCAAGGTCGCTGATTGAGACAGAGGGCTGCAGGTAATGAACAACCTATAAAACATTAACCAATCCAACAACCCTGGAAAGTGTTTGTGCTGAGGTAAAAACACGCTACAGGAAAAGTATTCAGATCACACTGGGGTTTGGAGCTAAAATAAATAGCTGGGAGCATTTAAAAAGCCATAGCTTTAAATAAGCAATTTTAATCAGTAATACAGTATATATCACAAGCTGAATTTTCACTGGAGACCAGGATTCTGTGGCTTGCTTGGCACAGAAACCGAGTCTCTAAGGAAAACTGGAATTAAAAAAAATCTGGCACTCAGATATAGACTGCCGTCAACAAACCAAGCACATAAAATACTTCTCTACTAAAAATCATGTGCTAGAATATGTGTTATGTGCTTATACAACGGGGTTAACGGTAAGACTTTTGAGCAATCGAACACAAAAGCATCTGATGCAAATTTACCTCCGCTCCCGAAGGAACGTGTTTGCATCTTAATTAGTCAGCATTTATCTGCATATGACTGTGTATGGATGTATACACAGTATTCATATCCTAATGTCATAGAGCATTCTCTATGGCTCCGGTGACACTGTTCAATTACACCAGAGTTATTCAGTTAAAACACACGTGCACACACACACGCATTTACATGAATGCAGTGGTTGAATAGAGCCCAGCATTTAGAGCAAGAGAAGCTATTAGCATTACTGCCACGAGGACACGCTGTGACCGGGGAACTGTCATTTTTTTAAAAACGATTTTATTCACACTTAATTTAATTATCAAGGCTCGCGAGTGCCTGACAAACAGCCTGCAAGACAAAAGAAAGCATTGTTCAGTAATATAAAAACACAAAAGGAGTAAATGAAATAGGCTGCTTCATGCTTTTTGAATGACGTGTGCAGCTTAACACCTTCACAGTTGGCATTTCGAGTTGTCATTTGTCAGAGGAAAAATAGATGTGGTGCATTTTCAGCTGCACTTAACAAAAGATGTGTTATCAGAAGACAAACATGAGGGCTTTCTTTAAAGTCCTGTTTGAATGCTGCCGCTTTAAACGCTGAAACACTGACTCAAAATTCTGAATTGAGTAAAAGCACTCAATAACTGGATTAAATAACTTTGACTAATGTCTTTTCATAACTGGATAAGTCATACTAGCAACATGCTGAGTTATTGCATTCATTTGGCAGGGAACAAATCAAGGATTGTGCGTCTGTAGCTGTAGGAAAGGTTGATCGGCATGATACAGGTGCATGAAAGTTATAAAAGTGGAAGTCTGAAAAATGTGCTGCATTGTAACAACCTAAATTATGTGCCTCTGGCAGAAAATAAGCTTAAATGTAAGACAAATATCTGTATTGCTGCTCTACTGTTTTTTTTTTAATCACTTACATGAGGTATGGCATCATGAACTTCTAAAGCAGGGCATAAGAACTGTTATATTTTCTTTTAGGGAAAGCATTTTAACCATGCATGTGTGTATTAGTGTACCTGTATAGCATTGGTGATGTTCCAGCCGGCCTCCCAGGCTGTGATGGTGGGAGAGGGGTTCAGACCCAGGGTGCAGGTTTCGGGGCTCTGAACCGAAGTAACCAAACTCATGCTCCCACTCTGTTTTTCAAGGCGTGTACAGAGCTGAGACGTCCCTTCTACGGGTTTCTCCCCCTCTTGATTCTTCTCTACATCTCCTGAAACTCTCCATTTTACCACTTTCCCTCTAGGAAGCCCAGATGGTCTGATGGACTTCTTCTTGTTCCCCCGGTTCTGGCTGGAACCTTGATTCTCCCAACTCTCGCTTCCCATCTTTTCACCTTGCATCTCAGATAATCTTTTTTCTTTTTCATAGCTTCTGGTATTTTCCAACCAAAAGGGCTCTTCAGTAGAGACAGCGGAAGTTATGGTGAAGGTCTTGGTTCCAGTGGAGATTACAGTAGCCCTTGTTTCTTTAAAGGCTGGGCTTTCCCATCCTAAGGGGCTGGTGGCTCCATTATGAGCTGCTATAGAGGGCTCATCTTTGCGTCTGTCTTCTCTTGATGACGGTCTGCCGTTTATTCTGTCATCAAAATGTGGATTAATATTGCTTGTGATGTTGTTAAAGGCTGATCTGTTGTCCTCACAGTAACTTCGGTTTAACTCATCACTCTGGGTCAAAACCAGCATCTCTTCATCTCCTTGAAAGAACCTGTAAATCAAAACCTCCTTTGAGAGCTCATGATTCCTCCCCCATCTTTCATTTTACAAAGAACTTCTAAATAATTTTTACTCCTCCAGAGGTTCCACACATATTCAGACAGATAACAAAATAGGAAAAATATCAAGAAGTATGAAAATAAATCTCAAACCCTCAATAAAGTTATATCAGTTGTGAGAAAATGAATCTATAAAAGTTCACGAAAGTTATGTTATTATATGTATAACATTACTGTAAAAATATTGTTCATTTTTAAAGTGAATTTATAAATTAATATATCTCATGATGTCACTAACCTTGTTGTTCGGTCCAGGTGCAGCCTCGACATAGCCCATCCCCACAGAGACCCAGCAGCACTCCAGGGCTGCTCAGGCCCACGAGCCCAGTGAAGAGAGCCCATCTTCAGCCTTCGTGTCTGCAGAGTAAGCCTCTCTGTCTTTGGAGGTCTTAGCCTCCGGGGGAGCTTAACTCACACTGGACACATAAACAAGCCCAAACAAAAATTCTCACCCAAACACACACAAATACAGGAGTAACATATTCACTCAAATTAGCACATCTGTGTAAGTACTCACAGTCACAGGTGTGTGAATTGACTGACAGGTTGATGAGCTGTAACATTATAATATGCCAGTGCTTTCAGCAGGGAAGAAGTAAACAGCTCTAATAGCCCTGAGTACACTCAGGGAGTGGAGGCCATTGTAAACAAGTAAACAAGAAACACCCTGAAGTCCCGTAGACAATCCTACACCACTACATTTACATTTATCTTACTGCTGCCAAACAGCAGTAAGATAAAGTAATTTATTCTATCCTAATTTATCATTTATGTTTATAACAGACCAGAGCACTTTATACTGTAGTACACTTCAGTACACACCCTATAAGTAACAGCCCTATATGTCCCTTATATTTGGTAAAATATAACATCTTTATATTTGTTTTTAAACCGTTTTGTATTTGAAAATTGCTTTAATTCCACCCTTAGTCTAATCCTTCTTTTTACCCAACATACGGAGGAACCAAAACCTCTAATTACCAAATATTGTGCATCTTTAACTTTAATGTGCAGGTCATATGTATGTATCAGCGTCTCTGATTGTTTCAACAGATGGAGCTTTGTGTAGTTTCACATCTCACTTCATTCTTTAAACTACAAGCAGTTGTTTTTTTTAACTTAAAACTTTTTTTTGTCAACAAATAAATAAAATTGTAAAATAAACTGATAACAGTGCATGGCTTTCCCTTATCTAAAGTCTCTCCAGTTTATCTGTGATTTAATGTTGTTTTGCCCCAGAGTGTGGTAAGTTCTATGGGGCAGCAGGAGGAGCCATAGAACAGTAGAGCACATCTGGACACGTGTGGACCAGAACTTCTGGCTTTTTTGATACTGTCTGTGAACCACTACTTTTCAAACTTTTCCCTCTGCTTCTCCTCTTCTCAGAACTGATGCAACACTTCACTGGCTTTGTAGCATCTGTCTGAGTGTTCTTGTCTTGAAGAACACATTTTGGTTACAAGACCGCTCATTTGGATGTAGTGTTGTTGTTTTTTTTCACCTGCATCTCCCTAGGAAGGTTTCATATTCCATTCCCATCTCCCCCACCCTTGCTCCCGCCACAACTTTTAGAGAGGAGAAACGAGAGGAGGAGGAGAAGAAAAAGAAGAAGAAGAGAGAGAGTTTGGATCAACTTCTGTTAAAACTTTTCTGGCGTTCAACTCAACACTGAGCCGCGCGAGAGGACGCCGCGGACCCCACATCGCGCGCGCGGCAGGCTACACCATAGCAACTCAGACAGGACAAAATGAAGTTGCTTCTGCTCGTACTTACGACCGCGTTGCTATGGCAACACTGCCAAGCCCAGCAGAGGGGTAAGTCATCAGCGACTGATAGATAATCGATACGCCGATACCCGGCGCTCTCTGCTGGAGTTCTTTACACAGAACCCCCAGAGCTCATTCGGCTGTGGCTGTTTCAGCGTGTCCCTTAATGAACCACTCAGTCAGTAATTAGCTACACCTTTTAACTTCCGGCTATCAGTTCAGTATATTTTGTGTCGGTTTAGTTGCGAAGAAGCCTGCCTTTACTGGCTGTAGCTTTACTTTGTTTTCAATTAACAAAAGGGAGGGAAAAGTATGTGAAAATCATTCAAAGCCTATTTAAACACGTTTGTCAATGAGCACAGCCGTCTGCTGTAGCCCTAAGTTAATACTAGCACTTGATGAAAAGATGTTTATGGTGGGATTTATGCCCGCTTCTTCTCTTGAATCTGATATTGAAAAAAAAAATATGAGAAACACAAGTTTAATGGATCAGAGACTTACTGGTGGATTTCGTATTATTTTTAGCCACATAAATCAAATTAAGTGCTTGACCTTAAACATAATTGACCCTGGCTTAGCTGTACTGTTATGTGTTAGACAGATGTCACTTGGCTTGCTCTTTTGCAGTTACTGCTGCAAAACAGCATACACTGAGTTTATGATGATCTAGTCCATGTCACTGAGTTTCACAAAATACAGCCTTCCCAGTATAGAGTCCTTCTTTTTCTTTCATAAAGTTTATGTTCCACCTACTGCAACATCATCAGAAACTAATTTATTTATTTTCAATCAAAAGTCATATTTCTTTGGTCTCCTGTCACTGTAAATATAGACAATGTGTATATAGGCAGTACTTTGTAGATGCACAAAGTGACACATTTACATCTAAGCACACAAATACAAGACCTACGCATCAGTAGCGACGCGTAACATATGTGCACTATTAAAAGTAATGTCTCTTTTCTTCTTTTTTTTCTATTCTGTAACTCACCTCCAGCCCCAGCTGTAAGGGCTCTTAGCAAGTTACAGCATTAGGCAGGGCCGGTTGACCTCACCTGGGAAAACCAGCAGTTTCTAGTTTACTTATTCACACTTCAGGGGCAAAAAATAGTACTGTTTGGTCAAAGCCACTGGGATCTCATAGAAAACATTGACAAAGTCCGGATCAGATGTAAGTCTAGTAGCGCTTTCACCCAGGAGACTGCGGTTTATGTCCTGATTTTTTCTAATTCTAATTTTCACTTCCTTAAAAAAAATGAATGAATGTACTAAAAAGCCATGCTGGTTTTTATTTCATATATTGATTTTGCAGTATGACTTTAATATATTTGGTCAGAAAACCCAATATAACAGAGATTAATTGAATACCATTACAACCTTACGGTTGGAAAAAATCTCTAAATTGTTTTAAAACCAATGCTCTTAATACAGTACTAAAAAAATACACTGACCACTCATTTTTGAACATTTTTGGTGATATAAAGATTGTCCTAAATAATAGGAAACTGATGCTAACATTTTTTAAACAAACAAAAAACTAAACAATCTGCATCTGTGGACACCAACTGAAAAAAAAAAGTCTAATAGAAGTAAGAATTCAATTTTTAATTAGAAGTGCCCTGAAATGCACTCGAGAAAGAAATACTGCTCTTTTTTTACTTGGTATGTGTGCAAGGCTATGAAAGATTAATTCATTTAATGTGTGTGTGTGTGTGTGTGTGTGTGTGTATGTGTGTGTGTTAGGGCCCTGACACAGTCAACAATGAAAAATGAGCAACGAAGCCTTGAGCAGAGATGGGGATTGACAGCTGAGACAAAACCAACATAACATGGTGCACAAGAAGAGTCAAAATATTCATGCAAGCAGTGCTTCTAAGAGTTGTTAAGCAAATTATCTCACAGATCCACAAAATGCATTAAAACTGGATTGGAAAAGATGAAATAGTTGCATCCTGTGCAGGGAGCTGATCAGTCAGGTGTTTGAACATGAGTGCGTGCAGAAGTTCTTTGCATGTGCATGTTTTTTTCAGTATGAGGTGATGGTGACTGTTGCTTGAAAGATGAAGCAAATGTATTGCCAGTCATGCTTTTTTCTATTTATCCTCTTCAAACCATCTCCAACTAGTCTGTAAACCTGGAGTGCTCTGGACCTCCTGCAGAGAAGAGGATGGGGACTGCCATCAGGATGTATGTGTTTCTGTATATTGTTTGTGTGCGAGAGATGGAAAAAGAGTGAGCTGAAGAGGGTGGAAGAGGCCATCTGCTTAAGAAGCCTCATTACCAGGCGTGTCAACCAGGCATGCTATCTATCAGCGACAGAGCTCAGAGAGACACTAGGAGATAATCAGAAAGAGAAGAGAAGGAGGAGGCAAGCTGAAAGAGAGAGGAAGGGGGATCTGTTTAAGAGTTGTTAAGAACTAGAAGAGTGATAGAGAGTGGACTGATGAAACAGGTAGACAGAAGGTTCAGAGGATATAAGACAGAGGATGAGGTTGAAGTATAGATTTTCTGCAAGGAAACCAAACTACATTAGCAACTAAACAACAACAGCTTGACTGGAAAAGAAGGTTTTGTTATTCTCCAATATTTATTTTGTGCCTGTGAGAGGGTAGAACTGAGATTTTTGTTGATCAGGAAATAATGGGTATTTTTTGGTCATAGTGGAAGTTCAAGTACATTTCCTGGAGAGTCTGGTGCAGAATACACCAGACCTTTCAGCTTCAGTGTGGAACATAAATAATGATTAGTTTTAACTGATGTATTCTCCTGATTCTTGTATCTGAAGAAAAAAATCTTTGCGCAGCTTTGAGGGCATATGAAAGGATTTGTCTGTGCTGTTCTCACTGGTTTGAAGTTGGGAGGGTGAGCTGGAAAATGTGATGCTCTACATTTCTCTTCATCGATAATGAACTATCAATATTTGAATCTGAGGATTTTTTGTGTTTGTTTGTTTCTCTTAGTTGCCTCAGCATCGACTTTTGAGTGTTAAACACTTCGGGGTATTTTTCCCCCTTAAACTTGGATTCACTGTTGATTTATTATCTTTGCTTGTTGAAATTTTTTGAGACAACGTGAAATCGGGGTCTCACAGCCACCATTATTTGCTGATATTATATGGAGTGATTGAAATAATGAAAAAAGATCAACAGATTGATGAGAAAACACTGAGGTTTTGGCAAGTGATAATCAATGAACATTATGTTGAGTACTAATGCCAATACATTGCTATTTGCAAAAACAGTATGCACTGGTCAGCCAAAACATGAAAAATAGGTCTGTGGTTTAAGGCCACAGACCTAGAGACTGGTCGGCGACCTGCTGGAAACCACTCGTTGCTTCTAAAAAAATTATATTCCCTGAGTGGTTGCTGGAGGCTGCTGGCAGTCACTAGGTGAAATTGGCTGCAAAGAGCTATATGGCCTTGCACCAAAAACTGCCTTGTGATTGCCTTGATTATTAACAGATTGCTGTGGTCGCCTGTAATTTGCATGTAAGACAGTGCGTTGTTTGCAGTTGCCAAATACTCATCAAGTAGCAGTGAAACTGTGAGAATTGCAGCGCAAACTGGAAACGGAGACTGTTTGCCTTCAAAGTAAAAGTGCACCATTCGAAATGATTGGTTGTACTGGTAGGGTACACGTTTACAAGTTTCGCTGTAGCTCAGTGAGTAGCTGACAAGTGTTTGCAGACAAGTTGGTTGGTTTTCCATGCAAACTTCAGGTGACCATGCCAATCTGCTATTGACCACCAGGAATCACAAGGTTTTTGGTGTCGCACACTCTTTGCGACGATTTCACCAGGCGACATGCAACAAATCTCCAGCAAACACTCACTAACCACTAACCAGAATACTTTTTTTTCTCTAGTGGCCAGAGTTTGCCAGGGTATACTGACAGGTAGGGGTATGTAACTGGGTCCCCTCTTTCCACTAAAACATTAATGTGGTTTTAATATGTGGAAAATTAGTGTTGGTGGATGCTTATGAATTATTTTGCTCCTGCACATTCCTTGATTTCATATACTCTTATAACTTAGCATGAGCCTTCTTGCAATATAAGTTTTAAACTCTGACTTTCTATCAGATGAGAGCCAGTATGGTGCATGGGACTCTGGCACCAAACCAAACAACTGTATTGATAAAAGATAGCAAAATGTCAAGAATATGTGGCTGTCACTGGGGGGAAAAAAATGTAAAAGTTCTGAGAAGTTGCCAGAAAGTTAACTTGTTGGAGTTATGTGTGTATTAATGTGAGTATTACCAGCCTGATTTGCATGAATAGATGTCAAGTATAGTCACTAGAGACACTAGTGTGGATTGAATCCAGACAAGGCTTGTAAACCAACTGAGAAATCAGCATTTGTATTCAGTGAATTCATGTGACTTACTCATAATCTACTGTCCTGCAGAAACCTCATGCTGCGTCTTAGACAAGATGCAAAAATGTAAGGAAGAGCGAGAAAACTGATTGATTTCCCTGTTGATGTTTATCACACTTTAAGTGTAATTAAAGGTGCAGACTAATCCTGTGATATATTTTCTCCTTGGCAGGATCTATTTCAAAAAATATAACAAGTAGTTAATTTGCTGATAAAAAAAAGTCTCTTCATAGCAACTACAGATGTGTTTATAAGTTTATGGTAATGTGGATTTAACCAAGCTGGGCCAAATGCGATGAGATGTGAACTCACCAGAGGCGCCGCAATGAAGGCGATGTGAATCCAGAATGGGTTTTTCTGCTCATCAGAGAAATCAACATTTTTATGAGGTGAATTCATCCCAACGTTATAACGTTTCTAAAATATGTTGATCTCACTCTGCTATGTTAATGTGAGAGCAGCCAAGCTTAGCTGAATGGATTTGATGGTATACACAGGAGGGGGAAGCTCACTTTTTCTCAGCCTGGTACCCAAATTCAGTGAATATAATCAATGTGTCCTAGAAAATAAAGGTAGAGGGAGTGAAGAAAGGAAGGAAAGATAGGTTCAGGGAAGAATAAAAGGAGAATAGGCAGGAAGATATGAATGACTCAAAAAGTTTGCTTGGGTTTAGGAAGTGCTGTCATAAAAGCTGTAGATGCATGCAGAATGTAGATACATATGTCCTTTTGCTTTATACAACTTGCAATTACATGTTATACTTTTAATTGTCTTTTCTACAATTTCTACTAACTTTTGACAGGAATAGTGTAATACAAGAGAAATCACTGTGTTTCTCATGCGAGTTTTTGTACATTGGAACAACTACGCTTACCAAAGTTCACATTTCTTGTTCATTGTAACCAATCATCAGGCCTCCATCCACTTCACCACCACTGCAACAACAACTCGTGTCTTGTGACACCGTAGCCAAGAATTAATAAATGACATTGTGCCAAAAACATAGATCACATTTCCGCTAACAGGTGTTTGTGTTTCTGTGTGCTTCGGAGGAGTCTGGGTGCTAAATTTAGGCAGGTGCTAAGTTGGAACATAGTTGGATGCCTCCAATCAATAAGTGGAAGAGAGTTGGAAGCTGCAGGAGAAGAGAGACACAGTCAATTGCACGGACTGATTTAAGTTTTAAATGTGAATTAGTTTATTCTCGCTCTTGTACAGTTAAATAAAACTAATAGCCTGTGTCTGACCTCCTTTTGCCTTTAACAAAACACGAAAAGTTAGGGCGTTCTTTTTTCTCCATAACAATCAATATTAAAATATATCATGAGATGAATTAAATTCACTATGTCAAACAAGCTTAAAGATTACTTTTTACTACTAAGTGAACAATCATAAGGTTGATTGCTGATTTAATTGCTGATGTGGCGTTCACTGTCCTTATCCCAGTGTCTGTTGTGATGAAGACTTCAGTCCTAAAACAATGGCTTTGCCAACACAGCCCGAAGACATTTACTTTCCAGATTCCAATGATGGACAGTGAGTTGGACATTGAGTCTTATATGTGGTTCTGATGTCCGAAATCCAATGTGGTAGCAGAGCATATAGCACTTTGCGGCTCATTTTTAGTGGATTCTCTATACTTTGTCTATAACTGAGGAACTGACATCTAAGAGAAATGTTTATGGCCAGGGAGTTGGTAATGAGGGTTAGCTACTGTAATAACTCAGTTAAAGCTTATATTTTTGACTGTGCTTACTGGTGTCATGCGTTTTGCACTAAGGCAGACTGTTACATCTTTGATACCACCATATCTCTCTTTGTTTTGTTTGTTTTATTTTTTTTGTACTAAGGTATTGAACTGGAGAAAGTGGACACTATGGGTTGTTGTTGCGCAGATATCCCAATTGTTGTTTTAGGGGGACCACCAGCACTTGCTTGGATCTGGAACTGTAAAGTCTTGTAAACATTGTTTGTGCTCCAAAGGATGGAAATGCTTCAGAAATAAGCATTTTTTTACCATAATCTGCAGTGCTTGCAACTTTGTTTCTTGCCAGACTTTAAAAAGCCAAAATATCTCCACAACACTGTATTTCTCTGATCCTTCTTTTCAACAGTGTCCTTGTCTTTTGGGCCTAGAGCTATATTCACTGGAGTGTCTTTGTTGGTAATCCTGTGTCTTGACTTGTCTTTAACATTTTCTGTTGCCACTTTCTCTTTTATCTTACTCCTCATATGCTGGTGTACATGGCAGTGGCAGCAGTAACCCAAAGGTTTGTACATGTGCCATGCCTCCTTGTACTTTTTCACTGTTGTTGTCAACCGACCCTGATGTGGCTGTAACTCCACTCCAGAAGATTTCTCATGATTATTATCATTGCCTTTTTATGCCGGCTGTCAACAAACTTGGATGGAATGAGTGTTATCAATATTGTATTCACCATGCATTGCATTAATTACTTTCATCAGTTTACTTGCCAGCCTTACCACCAATTGTAAAAGGCACACAGCATGTAGAAAAACAAATCTTTTGTGGATTTAGAAATCTAAAATGTTTGCACAGTGCTGTAGGTCACACTATGGATTCATTGATAAGTGATGCATGCTATCTCTTAAAAGTAAAGTAAACTAGCAGGACTTTTTTTTAGAAATAATTATGTAAGTAACGACTCCACAAATTATTTCCATATTACTTTTGAGGCACTTGTAATTCATTCACTGAACTTTAGACCTTTATATGCTCAATTTTTCTTATTTTAGAAGTAATGCATAAACATGTGATACATAAACACGCGGGACATTGTCTCCACTAATGCATGTGTGATATGGTTGTCAGAAGATTTGATTCAGTTAGCTTTGCATATTTGATTATTTGTGTGCATCATTGTTTGTGAATGTGTTCGATGCTTATTACAGCAGGATTTTAATATTTGACTTGTGTTCTTCCCCGTGGGGCTTTGCCGCCTCCTAAAAAGCGCATCTTCCACAGAAAAAAAAAATCTAGGTCTGTGCATGTGTGTGTATGCCCATGTGTGTGAGTGTTTCTTTGCTGTTTTGTTGTCAGAACAGCATTGATAATGCTGAGGAGAAAATCAATAGTTAATTCTACCAGGGACACAATAGCTACTCTGCCCAGCTCCATTCTGTGGTGGGCTTAGACACAGAAACAAACAGGGCATGTGCTGATGAATTGGTAAGTGTGTGGTGTGTGTGTATGCAGTAACTGCAGCACTCAGACTGCTTAATGTGCCTAAAAAATAAACTAGACTGTGACATAGATTTGTAGGATGCAACACACTGTAAAAACTGTAAAATACTGGATGACAACGTTTTTAGGAATGCAACCCCTACCACTGTTTTGAATACATTACTTATTTAGGTTACACTGAGCTGCGCTATAACCAAGTGTGTCTGCAGCAAGGAATACATGGGAAAATAATGGAAATTAATACAAGTGCATTCTTCTAATAGCACCGACTTCCCACATTGAGAGGCGTCAAAATAGAAAAAGTGTTCTGTGAAGTAGTAATACCAGTACTTCAACTTACATTTTAGAGGGGCATTGCAGAAATAACTACCCAAATTACCCATCTTTCATTCCTCTAACCTTTTTTTTTGGTATTTTGACACATCAAATGCTGCTGTGTGGGTAAAATTGCTCTCCAGTAGAAAAAAATCTTTCAGCCCATCAGGTAGCTTATCATGAAGAGTAAAGAGCACAAAATGGGTTACTCGTTGGGGGTTTTACAGTAAAATCATCATAACTATTAAACATAGTACTGGAAACAGCTAAAGGTGTGCAGGAACCATAATTTGTTATGCCGTTTTTTTCAGCTTTAATTCCAAGTCAAATAAGTAAAGGTTATAATAAATGCAACTCACTCAGTGTTTACACTGTGGAGTAATATTATTCCTTTTGCTAACCAGTTATGTATTTGGTTTATAAAAAGTCCAAAAATGTAAAAAAAAAAAAATGACAGTTGAGTGTAATGTTTTCACAAATGGTACAGCAGTAATTCAGAAACATGGTGATCAAGCTTTTTATAATGGGGTGGGACTTCATGCGATGCGCATGCCACAAAAAGAAACAGTGCACTCTTCCTGGGGTAACATTCAACAAGGAGCGTTCATGATACTTAGAGTTAGAGTTTTGCATTAAACACTATCTAAATAATCTTCCTCAAAATAGGAAATGTTGTACCTATTTCGATTGTTTTTTTCTTTTTAAAGAAGCTAAACTCTTCTGATTCTCAAATTCCTATCAACTGAATAGACAATGTGCATTCAAATATTGATGCATAAATGTCTGCGTTGGATAGAAGGTTAGTAAAGCAGACAGTCAAATCCATGTATGCATGCTAGGGGATTTGATGTTATGAACTTGTGGCAAAAACACAGCATGTTTGACATACAGATACGCTGCTACAAAACCAGAGGCTGCTGACCCTTACACACATAAACACACACATCTGCAGCTGCAAAGGTTTTGGAATGACCTCTGTTTTTTTTTTTTTTATCTCTCTATGTCAGTCTCTCATCTCTCTCTTGCTCTCTGATCTTTCTGGGTGTTTATATTTTTCCAAGGAGGTTCCTGTGGTACCACATGGTGTCAATAATGAGCCCCCTACACACACACACACACACACACACACACACACACACACACACACACACACACACACACACCTACTTTGCAGAAATGCACACAGACATCCCCCCTTCCTCCCCTACTCATACTCCTCTTTCCTTCCTGTCCACCTCCGCTTTTTCTTTCCATCTCTCCTTTCATTCATTGGCTGCTTGATTGCTTCTCTCCCAGACTTTTTGTTTTTTTTGTTTTTTTTATCACTTCTTCTATCTCTATGCTTGTATCTAATCAGCAATAATCAGTAATTTTTTTTGAAATTGTCTACATTTTAGAATTTTAGATCAAAATATCTGTCTAAATTTTTAAAGGTACACTGGTGATGTGTAGTTTTTGCACATTACTTTAAGCATTTTGGAGTTTCTACATTTCATATGTAGACACCTTGCACCTCTCTTCCTCCTTCTACATTTCCACCCTTAACTTTTCTTCCACGTCCTTTTGGGTGTCTTCCTTTCATCCTCTGTAGGAGTACTCTTGACAACCTCTGTGGCCATAGCTGAGCGCAATGTCTGCCCTCAGTTTGTTTGTCTAGCTACTCCCTCACTGCTGGTTTCTGGAGGTCTTATTGTTTTGTTCCAACTCAAATCAGCTGAGTTCAGAACCTCTGTTTATCCACAGTGAACACAGTGAGAGCAAGATGTCTTTTACAGGAGAAATCTGCCTGACACAGGCAGTTGAAAGACAACCATAAAGCAAGACAAACACCCCCCGGCTTTATTTTGGATTTTTTTAGCTTGTTAAATTTGGTTTGTGGAAGTTTTTTTCCTTCTGTGTTAAAGTTTGAGAACTAGTGCTCAGCTTGTTGATTTGGGTCCAGGCTCTTCCTTTAAGCTGTCTTTACATTTTATCTAGGTCATGAACCTAAAGCATTGAGTTACACCAAAATAGTTTCTTAATCAAAGTTTGTGCTGTAGCTACACAAAAAATAATCCTATTGTAAAGATCAAATGTGTGGATATTATGTCTGAGTTATATTCAAGGCACATCTTTTAGATGAAGTCAAAATAAACTTGAAAATCTTTTGCTCATGTCTAGTTGAGTACAAAAATTTGACGTCCCTGTGTTTCCAGGGAATTCTTGCCAAATTTATTCATTTTCCCTAGGATCAATCAGAGTGATCCTGGGAATTCCAAATATGGTATTTCCTGGTATTTCTAAAGGTTAAAGCAGGATTTGCGGATCCATGTTCAAATTTACTTCTATCTCTAGCTCTAGTATTCTTCTGTTGTACATTTTTATTAATTACCTCATTTTAAAGATTAGGCCAACAAATAATGCATATATTAAGTTCAATAAAGACAACCTTTAGAGGAATTGAGATGTTAGATTTTTCTGCAGTTTAAAAAGTAAATAAAAGTGTTTATATCTAGAATAGTAACAACCTGAAGAAAGAAATTGATCACATGGTTTCAGGCATATTGCAAGCAAGGCATATTGCACACATTGAACTTGCACTAAATATGGTGTGTATTAAGACTGAAACAAGGGATAGTATTGCTGAAAAATGTAAATCAAAATCTCACAACACACCTAACCAAAGAATAAGCCATAAATAAGATGAACCAAAAACTGAAAAAAAGAAAAACAACAAAGAAGACTGTAGAAAAAGTATTACCTGCTCTCACAACCAATTAATTTCAGTTCAATTCATTCAATTTTATTTATATTGCTTATTTCACAACAATAGACGCTTCATATTGTAAGGTAAATTCTAAGGTACCTTACAATATTAGAAAGAAACCCCAACAATCACACAACCAGTATACAATCTTGACCATCAAGATAATGTCATTATATCCCGGGATGTCACGTGAACTGACACTTAAACCAACTTTTGGTACCTTTCAATACAAAAAGTCTGAAAACCAAATGGTATTTATTCTTTTAAGTACCACAGGCAACATATGAAAGCAACCCCTAACCCTAGGCTGCAATTCTTCCAGGCAGCAAACGGCTACAAGTCTTCTAATCTACCCTTGCATGCTGAAAAAGGACAGCCACAAGCTTAGGGAAAACAACTCATGTCAGTGCACTAATAGCTTCTTTATAATTATAAAAGGACCACCAGCAGACTGACTACTAAACGAGTACAGTCACCCATTGCAGTGACATCTGAGTGAAGATAATGCTTTTTGACTTCAGACCTGTTACATTTATGGCATTGCACTTTGAGACACTTTTGCCCTGTTTTTAATTTCAAACCAGTCTTGTTTATAGACACACAACAGAAGAAACCATGGCTTGCATGTCTTGTGTAGTGCACACCAGACACATGGTCTACACATGTTATAACTTTTTTGTCTGGATTCTTTGTTTGTCTGCTTGCCTTGTTGCTTCATAACATGGTTCTTATTCTTGAGGGGAACATAAACTGCCATAATTAGTTTTTGCCTATTTTTATTTGTGTGATCTTTATAGAAAATACTTGAAATTACTTGATTTTGTGTATGTTTCCCCAGCAATTGAAGTAGTCATTTCTGTATGTGTTCATGGAGAGGAACAAGGGAATTTTTGTATCGTGATGTTTTTTTAATTACAAATAAAGGCTGATAAAAATAGCAATTTAGAGTAGGTTTTAATCCTCGTGTCTTCTAGAAAATTGTGAAAAATTAGGTCAAGAATATAACATTGAGATTTAGCTCAGAGTTTTTCAAGACACATTTTGGTAAAACATTTTTTTTCTCAGAATAATTTCAGAGGCCCACTCAGTCTCGACAGAAAACCCCTTGTTTCAGACTCCCACCAACATCGCAATGCTTTATAGATCATGTTTCAAAAGCGGATTTTTACACTTTAGTTGGCAAGTCTGCTGTGGGCCACTGAGGAGTAGGAATGTCTGAGCTCAGACTGCTTGTTAGACTGGGGTTTCTCTGAACTCTGCTCAATACCAGTTGTTTTTAGTGGTTGTTAGAAATTACCAATTACCTCAACCACAACATCCCCGTTCAACACATGGTCCCAAATCTGGGTACAATATGTGTGTGTGTGTGTGTGTGTGTGTGTGTGTGTGTGTGTGTGTGTGTGTGGGTGACAAAAACAAATACAACTGAATCATGAGGATATGGCTTTTTGTTGATCCATCTGTTTTTTATTTCTCCATCTAGCTGTCTAGCTTTTATGTCATGAAGTTCATAATAACCTCTACCCTCTTACATTCATGAACTTTGACCTGCAAGGGTCACCGTCCTCGACCTTTTGTTATTGTAACCGAGGCCATTTGTGTGGTCCAAGTTGAGATATCTAAGATTATTCCAGAGCTATACCCACAATGGCTGTGGTTGAGCTCCAGAGTTCAGTTTGCATCAAGGCGAATAAGGAGCGGTATTAAAGAATTGAATCTACTGGCTGCATTAGAACTGCATTTCGGTGCATATATAGAACCTTTCCATCATCAGTTCCATGGTTGCAGAGAGTTGGTGTAATTAGTTCAACAAATTAAATCACAATTTGTTCAGCACTCCTACGAAATGGCTTGAATGCAGTTATTACTTTCTGTGAATCTCTAAGACAAAGAGACAAAGACAGATACCTGTTAAATAGGCAATCTCTGTTTTGAAGGCACCCATTTTCTTTGATTTTTTTGTTTAAATTTATATATTTTTATGTTCTGCTTTATCAAAAATCACTACCAAAGACACTATTTGACTGGAAAGTAAATTTTTGTACAATTTTTTCTCAAGGTTGACTGCTTTTGGAGCAAGAGCTTTTTATTCACTCATCTATCCGCCCCTGTTAGGTGAAGGCACATTTCCTGTTGTCATGGGGTCTTTTTTTGTTTGCTTGTTTGTTTTGATTTTTGTCTTTCTTCTGTTATTTTATACAGAAGACAACTGCACAGTTTGCTGCATACTGGGATTGTCACAAGATTAGAATTTTCAAATTTGCTACTAATACTCAAGACTCCATACCATTATCGATACCACTGAAAAAAAAATTGCCATTTTTTTTGTTTAAAATAAAGATAGGAAAAATCTAATGATTAGAAAAAGTCTGTAGCTAAATACGAAAGGCATTTAGCTACAGCCTTGTTTGTTTCTGCAAGACTTTTCTCAGGTTCAATCAGAGACTTTAAGATAAAAATAACATTTTTTAGACATAAGAGATGTGTAAACTGGGTAGTTGCTAATAGTTAAACCGCTAATTATATTGTGTGTGCCAGCCACCTTGATGTTTATGATAACTGTTTTGAACTGTTGTTGAAATGGGAGCTTTTATTACACCTTGAATTCTTCGTAATGACCAGATTAATTACCAAGTTTGTTGTGCTGCTGTTCATGCGTTCAGCTGCTAGTGGTCTCAGCTGGCACAAAACGGCACTGATGTAAACAAGTATCTAATCTGATAGTAATTTTTAGCATCAATTAGTATCCAAGTATACACTTTTTTAAAAACTCTCCTCAGTATGTATGCGTACTGTGTTGGCATGTTTTTAGAATTTGGCACTGAACGATATTCATTCATTAGTATTCATTCTGGTGACATCCCTACCTTATATATTCTTTGCTGCTGAATCAAGTAGTTAAAGCTTGGGGAGTTTATGAGGGATTTTTGACTTCGTTATCTTCACTTCCATGCCATCAGACTTATATCCACTTATATATCTTTTCTTTTCCCTGACTCCCCACTGATACTGTAGTAGAGAAACTAACATGAACATAAATGAGTTAAAATGCAGTAGAGACTCTCACAATATGGTGAAATAAAACCCTTGTTAATAAAAACTTTTTATTATTTATTTTCCCCTTTGGAGAGAAGAACACACACAAAGTTGCACCGTTTGGACACTGCAAACAGACTACCTAGACTTTACCTATTTTTATTAATGTGTTCCTTCACTACTCATAATCAGTAGCTTTTTTTCATTTGTAACTTTTAATTAATTAATTTCAAATATGTGCAGTCAGCTTGACTGACAGGTGGGTAAATGAATGAATAAAAGTCTAGGGCTTCCCATCCCAACAATTGCCATTTCTGGCATTACTGACAGATCTGTATGCAGTGCACACATTCTGTGCAGCACAGCTCCTAGATAGAAGTGTGTGCGCACGCACACACACGCACACACACACACACACACACAGACAGACAGAAAGAGGCAGCAAACAGAAAGGCCATTATTTTGGGGCTGAATGTTTGTGTGATTGAGCTGATAAAGCATCAGAGGAATAAGGGTCTATTAGACTGGCCTGGTTAGCTATGGATTTAACATTTATACACACCTCTATGTGTGTGTAGGTGTGTGACAAAGAGAGCGAAAAATACAGATGGTGCAGAGTGAAGGAGGGAGAAAGAGGTATGTGTTGTGTATACAATTTTTGCTTTTCCATTATTCCAGTTGCTTTTCTCATCAATAGTGTGTGTGTGTGTGTGCGTGTGTACATATGTGCACAGAAAGGAACATACTCTATATGTAATTTCACATTTCCATTATATTTTTTTGTGTTTCCATTATTATGGTCCAAGGCAAATCCACAGAGAGCCTAATGCAGAGCAAATGCTCACATCTGACATGAGATGGAAATACGTGAAAAATGGTTGTGTGTGTATGTGTGCATGTGTGTGGACGGGGGCCCATAACCTCTGCAGCCCCGCAATAATAGACTGGTGACACCCGGGATTTGGGACTGCGGGCTCGGGATTGGACAAGACTGGTATGAAGTAAAATATTCCACACTGTCATTTCCTTTTCGGGCTAGCAGAGATGGAGCTAAGTAGTTTTTCTAATAAATCATTTAATGGCTGGGCTTAAGGGGGCGTGGAAGTATTGAGGCCCAGAACAAACACAGAAATGCAAAAGTGACACAAACTTAATTTGATGATGCCAGGAGGAATCAATAATGTTCTTGGTGAAAATCTCACAGGCCGGTGGCATAATTAAAAAGGCATGGCATTTCCTTTATATGTACATTTGTTTAATTACCTGCATCCAAAATTGACACACATTACTGTAATGGCTGATTGGTTTTAACCGAGTATGGATAAACCAAATCTATATTTTAACTTAAAATGTCTACTGAGGAAACTACTAGGAGCACCTCCAATTGTGATCCATGTCTCACTTTGCGCTATTTGGGCTGACTAGTGCACTATATTTCCTTTTAGTCAGTTTCAAATTAAACAAAATCAAGTAATGGACTTTGTTTTTTACGTTTTTCCCAGCTGCTTATCCAGTTTGAATAAAAAAGAAGTTGCAAACAAGCAATACCAAATCTTGTTTTGTTGCTTTAGTCCATTCCTGTGAACCCAGTATTTCCGGGATGCTTTCAGAGAAGGTTTAAAATTTGGCATGGACATTAATTTGGATTCACAAATGAACTGCTTAGAATTACAGGAATACTAAAAAGTAGTTATTCAATGAAATACCAGAAAGCAGCGAAAGAAAGTTAGCTTTTGTCCTTTTTAAAAAAACATATGTAAAGAAGGTGACCGGTGAACTAAATAGTTGTTGCAGCTCTGTGTTTAATTATTGATTGGTAATTTTTGACAGAGAGAGATGAATAATCAGGACCCAGGGTGCTTTTTAGCTGAATTTGACTTTTGACCTTCTCCTTGTTGGAGGAAATTCCCCTGCTGGCATCAGTCAAGTATTAATCTGTTTAGTGTATCCTAAAATCAAGAGCAAATGTCAGATGCAGTAAAGCAATAAGAGGCAGGCTTTTTTTTAAATACATCTTTGCATCCTCATTTTCCCCATTAAACCTTGACTGTGTTTTTTTTAACCATCTCTAAGATTCATACTTTATTTTTCTTCTGCTGACCTTGTTTGCCCCTGCAGAGAAAAAGTCAACCTAAGCACTCAGCTGAGCCCAAGGCTTGTGCTGACAGTGGGTGGGAGGTGGGTGGTCTGTTAGCACATTTATTCCTAGGAGAGCCCTGTACTCTCTTCTTGCAACCCAACCATCATTGTCCTCTGCTGGCCTAGGCCATGTTAACAAAGGCTTCTGTTAGTATGACTTGTAGGGGTCTTGATCTTCTTTGCCCCCTGCTTATTGCTTTATTAATTTATTTATTCAGCATTTTAAGCCAAATCACGTGTTTCTTTATCTAATCGGTTAGAAATCCACCTGCTTTATTTAGATTTTCATTTTCAAGTCAGCTATTGCAAACACATTCTCAAAATTGTATAATTACCTGATAAAAATGAGTTCTGATCAAATGTATTACCTAAAACAGCGGTCCCCAACACCCGGGCCTTGGACCGGTACCGGTCCATGAGTCGTTTGGTACCGGGCCACGAGAGTTGAGGCTCAGGTGTGAAATGTATGGTTTTCAGGGTTTTTATCGGTTTTCAGCGTTATTTTGTTATCGTTTTTATCGTTAACTCGGTTTTCCTGGGTCTTTTCACGTGTGTTATGAATAAATCTTCTTTTTTTCGGTACCGGTACTAGTTTTATTTTGTTGTATTTATCCGCGACACGCGACAGGGCCGGTCCGTGAAAATATTGTCGGGCATAAACCGGTCCGTGGCGCAAAAAAAGGTTGGAGACCACTGACATAAAACACAAAATTTAACACATAGTGCATAAAGAGATGGATACTGCCACTTGACATCTGATTGTGAAGCCTTGACTATGGCTATTTAAATAAACAGATCTTGATTTTATTGGGATTAAATGCTTATTTGTGCTACAAACCTATTTTTTTTTTTTTTTTTGCCTTGTTATTTTGTCTTAAATCAAGTACATGCCTTATCTTTACAGCATTGCACTCCAGTCTCTCCCTCAAAGCCCAAACTTCCACACTGTTTTGTGCCGCTCCAACCAGGACAGCTCAAAAACATGTTCGTAACTTTTTTTTTCTTTTTTTTCTTTTCCTGTCCCGTTTGGCTCTTTTGCCATCAGAATTATTGTCTAAAGGCGGAGAAAGATGCCCAACGGATTTACTTTACCAAATGGACCAACCCAGCCTTGTCGTAATGGTCTATTTGAGTCACCTTTTATTGTTTATTTTATTTTCACTTGCTAATTACGGGACAGATTTGAGTGGGGAAAAGAAAGGGGAGAAAGAAAGAGGGAAAGAAAAACAGAGGGGAAGAGGGACGGGGATAAAGGGCAAAAAACAAAAACCAACAAAATAAGCACACACAAAAATACATATATCAATCACCTGGATCACCTGTTGAGAAAGAAAAAAGAGAAAACAAGCAGAAGAAAAAAAAAGAGCAACATCATAAACAACATCACGATGATCTATGGGAATATCACAGTAAATACTAAATATTAAACATTATTGTGCAGCACGTTGGATCGACAGCGCACAGTGTGCTGTGAGGTAGCATCCAAAAAGGGTGTAGTTTGTGTGTGTGAGCACCCGTGTGTACACCTGTGAGCATGAGTGCGCTTGTATTTAAAAGGTTCCTTCATGTAATGATCTGCTAGAGGGTGTGGGGGGCCACAGCCCCGTCCTCCAGGGCATGAAGCAGGTATGGAGGAGATCAAAACTCCAGACATCCAGAGGCCCTCAGAACACAAGAGACCAAGGAAGACCAACAGAGGGGCAGCCGCGCCACTATCCCAGAAAGAGCTGAGGAGAGCCCCAGATGAGGGGTCACACATGTATTTCTTATTAATTTCATCAAAAACAATCCTGATTATGATTTTTGCTACCCCATTCTCATGAGCAGGTAGCAGCGTGGAGAATTTCCTGGTTTTATCTCAACCGTTTTGGTACATAGAGTTGGGACCACATCTGAGGAGGCAGAGAAATAATTTCAGAGAGCTGATTGAAACGAAGCATTGTTTTCCTATATATTCTATAACAGTGTGCATTTTGAGCTACAAGTGAACTTGTAGCCAAATCCAGTGGTCTGATTGGTTAGATCTGCATATTCACATCCAAGAAATTAAGTTTGATCTGAAAGAATAAATGCCACAAATTTGTCCTGCACTAAGAATAGCTGAGCTCCAAAAATATTTTTAATGCCTGAAATATTTGCATGAATTTTACGTGTTTGGTGTCTAAAGTAGTTTACTCTGAAGTAATGGAGACCAACATCTCATCAGGAAAAGTCACAGATTGAGGAAATTTAGGGTTGTTTCTCATAGATATTTACACAATTATCAAATGTTGTTGATATAATATCAAGCTTAATTCTTTTTTGAGTTGTACTCTTTATTATAATGTCAATTAATATTTTTTGTCATCCTTATTCCAGGATTTTATGCAAGTTTCCTTGTGGTTTGGTGCAAAGTCGTAACTCAGCACGGTACAGATGCAGTGCACTCATGCACAAACCTGGCAATGGAAACACAACGCACATTTTTGAGGAATAGTCCTCAATCTTAACACACGTCACTGTGTATTCTATGCGTTAGATCGTTGTGTCTGCCCCCTGATGTCAAAAGCTTTCAAAGGCTGAGATAAGTCTGGGGCTTATTTTCTGCATCAGTCTGAAATCAGATTGAATAAACTTTTGAAGGTAAGTTGCAACCATGTTGAAGCTAATTTCCAGGTGGCCTACATAAAGTTATTGGCAGGCTCTTGCTTAACAAGCAGCTGAATAGAACACGTCACCACTGTCAAAAAAAAAGCACCCTGGGAAATGTGTAAGGGTAGCCAATGAAATGTGTAAGGTTGTGAGTGGGCATGATTACAACACTCAATCACAATTTTAACTGCTGGAGAATCTTGACCATCACAGGTTTAACAGTATAAGCACATCTGAGAGGGTATGATGGGATCGTTTAATTGCTCTCTAAGGTTCAGGTCTAATTTCAAATTTGCCATTCAATGGCAGTTTTTAAAGTGAGTGTGCCTTTTATGTATTACATCAGCATGCCATTATAATGAGCGTGTTAAGTCACACATACACAATAATTACAGATTATTAGATGTGTTTATTTGCTGTTTCCCTTTATCACAGCCACTGCTAATTTTAATATTGTTAAATCATAGACACACTTGTAAGGATGCATACTTATAGAGCTTCTTTCCGATGGGCCTGTCAGTCTTTCTTTTTTTTAAAAACATAGTGTGTCTAATGCAGGAAAAATCCATCTGTTTCTCAGCAGACACGCCTTTGGTGTGTGTCACACACTCAGCAGCTGTTCCCAGACTGAAAGCAATAGGAGAGCTTTGAAGTACTCTATCCTATTCTGTCATATTTTCTTTTGTTACCCTATGTTTTATTCTAATACCACTGGTTCCCAGTTGATATTTTCTTCTCAAACAACCAAAGACGGACAAGGTTTTATATGACTTCACACAAACCGGTGTTTGGTTTCACTGATTTACATACTGACTCAGAGAGAGCAGAATTCTAACCAGATATATATTTTTTATTATGCCCCGTTTCCATATGCTCTCTGCTGAGTTTCTAGGGGGTAGGTGGGTGTATTTGCTGAGACAGCAGGTCTGTGTACTAGTAGCCTCGCACACTTGTACACAGTACTGGTGATGCATGGAGGAATCAGAGCTCCAATAATGAGCGGAATCAGCCTTTAACATGGTAATGTGTCATTTAGGGCCCATCCATTTAGCTAACGACTTGCTTCCTTTTGAAACCTATTAGCAGTAATGGTAAATAGCAACTCCCCTTTCAACTCACATCTGATCTATTTGCTTTGCCTCTGTTAGTCTTCTCTTCTCTTCTCTTCTGATTTTTCTTTCATCTTCATTATTGCTTTTTAAAAAAAAATGAAGTTCAACTTCTGTGCCCTGTCTTTCATATACTCAACTTTTATTTTCATTTCCTCATTCACATCCCTTGTGTTTCCTTTTTCTTGTTAATGCAATTCTCAAAGTCCTTCTAGAAGCCAGTCGTGCCCCGTGTTATCTATCTTAGCGACAGTATTTTCACAGGTCCTTAAATGAATAATAACCTTAACGCAAGCAGTCTCCCTTAAAAAACATTAGTAAAAGAATGGGTTGTTCTAAAGATCTCTCTGCATTTGAGAATGGTGTCGTAGTAGGTGCCACTGTTGCAACGAGACACTTTGTAAAAATTTGTCCCTCCTGGGTATTCAGCGATTAACTACTGTACAAGTGTATTTTTGAAAAGTGGAAGTGTTTAGGACCCACAGCAACTTGGGCAGACCACCTAAAGTTGCAGAGTGGGGTTTCCAAATGTTGAAGTACATAGTCCATAAAAGTTACCAACTCTGCTGGCTTTGGCATTAATATCAGAACAAGAAGTGTTTGCTGTAAACTTCATAGCATAGGTTTCCACAGCTGAACAGTTCCTCTATCTGTAATACGTGTAATGTATAGGTGGTACATGCTTTATTCCCTATGATGCAAAAGGTTTTGTGTTGTTACGAGAAGGGTGTTTCACACATGACATTGTAGGAACAAGTCAAAAGAAAACAACAACAAAAAATGTTGGTCTACACCTCCCTACATCTTTACTATGTTTATGAGAAGATATGATTGTCGACCTCCCTTGAGGCTGAAATATGTCCATGTATCAAAAATGCAATAGTTTATATTAATCAGCTTTTGGGGAGGCTGGGTGGGTTGACATTTTTGGCATTGCTGAATTCTCTTGTAGTTTGTTCTTTCAGGATTTTTTAAATCCTCTGTGATGTCTTAGTTATTTCCTTTCATCCATTTTCAACCTTGCCCTTTATGCATTCACATTTTGGCCATACCTTAGGTCTTACAACCTCTCTTCTTCTTTCCGCTCCTCTCTTCTCCAACCCACAGGGGCTCATTCATAACATGTACCCATTACCCACCAAGCTATTAGGTTTGCTAACAGTGAGATCCATTGGGTGAAAATCAATGTCTATCCAGGGAGCAGTTTGTCTGTAGTGCCACTGTAATGAATGCTATATACTCCAACACACACAACTCTGGCCCTGTTTTCCGTGCACACTCTCATAAACACACACATACAGGTTCAGACTGAGAATGTGAGCATTGGTGTAACCGATAGTTTTGTCAACAGTGCACCTATTCGAAAGAGTTGTAGGCAAATTGTAGTCCACACTTATGGGCTCTTTGGAACTCTATCTGATAATCTGTCCACCCTGGTTTTGTCTCTTTTCCATTTTTCTCTCGCTTGCTCATGTTTCACCTGAATACGATGCTGAATGTTTGCTGTCAAGAAAATTTAAATGGACATTTTCTGTATATTTAGTCATAGTAAATGGCATAAAGCACTATATGTAGTCACCCATTCACTATATATTAAACCCTTGCATACACTCTTATAGCTTCTATATTCTCCAACCCATATTTCAGCTACATTCAATCTAATCGGAACCTTTTCCATGCCAAAGCAGTTAGTGATAGCCCCAGGTCAGCTAATAGCCGACGTGTAGTCGTCAGTGCTGGCCAGAAACCATGACTCAGCAACCTGTACTTCAGTTCTTGCAAAAAATCCATAGTCATTATTTAATACTATGTATGAACCTTTTAACTCCAGGAGAGCTCATTTCTAATTCAATCATTTGATTCTGAGTTTTCAGACAAATGCAGTCATATTTAAAATGTCACACGCAAGAGTAGTCTGCATAAAAAGAAGTCCTGAAAAACAGTCTGATCAACTTTAACAAAAGGTTGAGGGGAAAAAATGTGTATGAAGTGGTTGCATACTGATTCATCTGTTATCCAGCTGCTGCTTTCAAAAGAAATGGTTTCCACATTGGGAAGATTTGGGAGCATTTCTGGGTCAATTTTGTTACTCCCCAAAAATCTTTTACTCATTTCTTAAATAAAATATAGAGTTATCATTATGAGGTTATATTTTATGTAGCACAATATGTTTTTATGCATGACGGATGAATAATGAGCATTTAGTTTCATACATTTAAAAGCCTGATGATTAAGTATCAGGCTTGTATGTATGATAAAGACTGTAATGCAGCCATGTACTAGAATAAAATACTCTGATCTCAGTTTGGTCAAAGAGCTTCCTGTAAGACTTTAAACATCTGTGTGCTTTTTGACTTTTTTTTTCTGTTTTTGTTGGCTTGCAGTAATGTTTTCCATGTTGACATTCACATTTTGGGCTGCGTCTGGGGCCAGCAGACTATAAAACATTTTGAACTAATCTTCAGATCATAGCAACACTGAGACTAATGGGAACAAGTCTAGCTTCCATCGGTCTTTCTGATGGCCAGTGAGCTATGTTCTCCTTACCAATGTAAAGAAGTTGTTCCCCTGAGAGAATGTGTGAAACTGCGTGAGTTTGTATGGTTAATATTCCTTATGAATAGTGGCCCTTTTGAACCTATTGTGTTAATTGGTCCCCGTGGACCCACTCACACAACTATTCAACCAATACGCTGTTTCCTGTCTCTCAGATTTGTCATTTGTCAGTCACGTGAATCGAAACTAGAAGAGAGGAGATAAAAGTCGTGCGATAAGGGAAGAAATCATGAGGAAAATGGGAAGAGAATAGGAAAAGTAAAAGAATAGGAAGGGTGCGCAGACAGAGATGAACAATATTAACATTGTAGAGTGTGTTCGGTTTGATGTCTGTGGTAGCCGTTTCTTCCAGGAAGCTCATGCACATCCATCTGGATTTCCAATTACTCACAATCCCTTGTGACCCAACTGGCGGCGTCTAGAAAATAATGTTATTTCCTGACCTGACAAATACAAAACACACTCAGGACAGACCTGCACATTCACACAAAATACATCTACTTGAACACATGTAGGAAGTACATATGTACAGAAACACACATAGCAAGGTAACAAAACGAACAAACCTTGTTTTCTGATAATGTTATACTTGGAAAAGCTTCAGCACTAGAAACTCTATGAAAAAAAGGGTTTAGGAATGCACATTAAAAAAAAATACCTTTTACTATATAAAATAGCAGTCTGTTCAAATCTCTGTGTCACATCATGAATCAGGATAAACTCAAATTGTCTTAAAAATGTTAGAATTCCATTTTCTTTACCTTGGGGACCGCTGATGAATCACCTGTCTCTCAATGACCATTTTTAGCTGTTAAAATAAATAGAAAGATTGTGTAAAAAGATTAGACAAGGAAGCATAATTTTAGATAAAAATATTGAATTTGGTGACCAATTTGTTTGTTCCACCATTCGTAGACACATCCATTACTACTGCGACAAGTCACGGCAGCCACTGATGGCAGCAGTGTCTCCTGCTGTCTACTGATAGTGGGTACTTGGAGTGACAGTGTTACACCCAGTTTATGTTCACTTTTCTTGCTCTTGCAAATTACAGAACATTTCGAAGATATATCAGTACAAGAGCTCAGACAATCTCAGATTACAAGGATGCAACAGCTGCATCAAGATTCAAACGCATACATATTTTAGGGAGACACCATCACTGTAACGGTGACAGGTTTGTTTCAGATATTTGTAAGTGCACAGCACCATCAAACTTAATTTCATATTGCCTCGGTTTTATAAGCAAATTTGTGTAATACCTTGTACAGTTTAAAATGTAATTTCCCCCTGAGGGATAATGTAATAAGCCCTATTTGCACTGGATTAGTATTATCAGGGGGCTTTATTTTAGATTATAAATTTGTTACTCAAATTTACTAACATTTGCGTTTGCCAGTGACGAACCTAATGTTAGCATTTAATGGGATGTTTCATTTAAAAACAGGTTTGATAGCCTGCAGCATTTCCCTCTGCTGATGATTTTGATCATTTTCTGTGAATTTTCACCAGTGCTGTGTAGTTACATGAGCCCTGCTGAATTTTCACCAATGTCAACTCATGTGCCAATGCACGCTCTGCAACTCATTTACATAAAACAGGATTGGGAGAACACAAAAATTGTGATGTCGTTTTTACTTTGCACACTACAGATGGCAGAGTCACAGAGTATTAAGATCACAAATGACCTCAATATTTATTACAAATTACTAGAGGTCCCCGGGTCATAGTCCCATGTGAACAGGGCTATAAGCTCTGACAGATTGCAGACAAGTAAAATGACCTTCTAGCAGTATCATTGTTTTGTAATTGTCATATTTTCCTTTGGCTTTTATTACATAATGATGTCTACTCTATGCACAGTTAATTGTATTTACAGTACACAAGAGGTTTTATTGCTTGGACATGTAATTGTTCGTTGCATATTAGCAAAGTTATATATGAAATCAAGGCAATGCTATTTTGTCCTCTTTCATTACCTAGTCAGCAGTAAGACTGACCAATTATTTTTGGAAGCTGGAATCAGTCTGGAAATATTCAATATAATTGTCATTTTTTGTTACTTTGACATTCACCATTTCATTTGATGACATCGGGTTTCATAATTGTTTTGCTTTGGTTGACCATAAAGGCCACATATACATGCTGTAAAAGCCTGAGCAGTCACTGATCCATGACTTTATCTCCAGGGAGCATTTCATCTCAAAGAGCGGTTAGCAGAATCAGGAGGCCACTGCTGGCTTCCTGTTAAATCCAGAAATAAATTTAAAATCCTTCTCTTTATATTATCTTTATATCACCTTATCTTAAAACCTCATAGTACCAGGCTTAGTTGTGCATCCCAAGGTATTTAAAAGCAGAATGGGAAGCAGAACCTTCAGCTTTCCGGTTCCTCTTCTGTGGAGCTAAATCCCAGTTTGGATTCAGGAAACGGATACAAAAAAAGTTACTTTTTTAACATAGCTTATAGTTGTGGATTGATCACGTGACCCTGAACCCTCCCGAGCTCGTTCTGCTGGAAGTTTCTTCCTATTGAAAGGGATTTTTTCCTCCCCACTGTCACCAAGAGCTCACTCATAAGGAGTCATCTGATTGTTGAGGTTTTCTCGCTATTATTGTAAGGTCTTTACCTTAAAAGATAAAGCACTTTGAGGTGTTGTATAAATAATGTTGAATGAAACTGTTGAGACTGACATAAATGCAGTCCTGTTCTGCTCTATTTTGGGTTGCAGGAGAATGTAGTGGTTGTAGCTATGAGAAGATTAGATGCTCTCTGGGGCCAGAGGTCAAGTTGCTCTCTCCTGTAAATCTGCTCTCTGGCATGTTTTCATTACTAGCACCAACATATCCCCCATATTCCCCAGACAACGTGTGAATCTAAGTGTGTGTGTAGTGGCCTTGGCTCAGGCTGGACTCTAAGTACTAACCAAGGCTAGCAGCAATAGTTCCTGCTTAAATCATACACGGCCACACACACACATATACGAAGCGAGAGCGAGGGACAGCCATTTCGCTGAGGTGCTTGTGGATGATTTAACAAAGTACTCATCACTGCCTCATCAGGTATGGATTGGGTGTGTATATGTGAGAGAGCAGTTGGAGGGGGTGGCAGGATAGATTTACTGCTGACTGGTCTGAACTCAGCTATATCACTTCAAACACTTATCCAGGAGTTATTGCACATAAACATTCTCCCTGCTCCCCTTTGCCTTTAATTATTTTTTATTTTTTTAAACATACAGGCCTTGGATCCATTTGTTACTAGAATACTATGGTATTCAATTACAAAACCTGCCTAATTAAAGAAATACATTTTGCAATTGACTGCTCTGATTTCCACAAATGTTAACTGTCCTTTCATGGAAGTAGTCACATGGGAAGTCGACCAAATGTTGGTGTCATGCGAAATGGTATGCATGGACACCAGTAGCAGTGATAGTCTTAGCCAAATAATTTACAGTACAGTGCACCTTTTTGCATTTCTCAATACATACAAAATATCAAAATTGACCTAATTTTAAAAACCTGGCATCAGTTATCATGCCAAGGTATAGTGTTACAGTGTGGATATGCTGTCGGTGCTTGTTGCATTAGCTATAATAGAATTGTCCCTTTACAAAAGTAGTAGTTAACAAGTTATTTCCAGAGGTATAGCATTTATCTAGTGCTTTTCAACTCAGATATCCATCCATCCATCTTCATCCGCTTTATCCGAGGCTGGGTCGCGGGGGCAGCAGCCTAAGCAGAGAGGCCCAGACCTCCCTCTCCCCAGTCACCTCCTCCAGCTTATCCGGGGGAATACCAAGGCGTTCCCAGGCCAGCCGAGAGATATAATCTCTCCAGCATGTCCTGGGTCTGCCCCGGGGCCTCCTCCCGGTGGGACATGCCCGGAACACCTCACCCAGGAGGCGCCCAGGAGGCATCCTTGTCAGATGCCCGAACCACCTCAGCTGGCTCCTTTCGATGTGGAGCAACAGCGGCCCTACTCTGAGCCCCTCCCGAATGGCCGAACTTCTCACCCTATCTCTAAGGGAGAGGCCAGCCACCCTTCGGAGGAAGCTCATTTCTGCCGCTTGTATCCGCGATCTCGTTCTTTCGGTCACTACCCACAGCTCGTGGCCATAGGTGAGGGTAACTCAGATAGCTTGCTTAAATTGTCTTACCTTTAAAATATTGTCTAGAAATTTTGGGTTGGAAATAAGTGCAAAGATTTATTGAAACTTGTGCAAACATACAAGGAAGTACAGTATATGAGGTTTAAAAAGAGTTTGTATAATTCTAAAGAGCTTGAAAGTTAATATTTTGTATGTTCAACTTTAAAACAGCCTGAACTCTTTCTACCTTATTTCTTTTTTCAGTTGTATCAGAATCACAGTTGGCTCATGGCACTTTATATTGTAAGGTAATGACCCTGAAACAATAACTCTCTAAGTCAAGCTTTCTTGCGATTTCTGTAAGTAATCTTCAATAAGATCTTCAAGATGACCCCACACTGTTTCAATAATGTTGAGGTCCGGGCTATGGACAGGCCAGTCTGTGATTTCCATTGTATGTTTTTCTGTGTGATTTTGGTTAAGATCTACTTTTTGCAATTTCATCTTTTACTGGGCTGCACTGACTTTCACTGAAATGTTGTTTATGCAGTACTTCTTCAAACTTCTCAAAGCCTCAAGGAAAGAAGTTACATTAATTACCTCGTTAACTAAAGTTGATAAAATGAGCCAAACAGACAAATCGGACATTAGTGTACTAGTCTGTGAAATTAAGGACCCCAGGAAATTCTGACACTGATAATCGTGTTTATGTTTATGTGCCTGGATGCTTGACAGTTTTGAGAAAACAGAACTTAAGCAGACATACTGTTGGATAAAAAGGAGTTTTGATATTTAGTTCAGACCGCAGCCGAAATGATATATTGTCAAAGTGCACCACTCCCTATTTTGTAATTTAGCCTACATCCTGGTCAGAATTAATTTGTGAGTGGACCTCCTGGGAGATGCTCACCCTCCAGTCTGGAGCAGACAGTTCATTGACACTGGGTTTGTGAGTTCCTAAGAGTGTGTTTAAGTAGGGGATTAACTGTCTATAACTTAGCGGTTTTCCTGTTTAGTCTGGGTTTATGACCGTCTGGAAGAGGACAGCTTTCGCAAAAATCTACCATACAGACACACAAATTCACACAGAGATGCACATACTTAAGCCCACGTGTCTCTTCCTCTTCGGCTCTGTAATGACTGTGTGTGGCCATCTGGAAAAATACAACATTTGAGTCAGTAATTTCCTAAAATTTGGGCCAGTTGTAATTAGTAAAAAGAAGCTTCACGCTCCAATGAACATTGAAGTGTTAATATGTGACTTCTTACTGTGAAAGTACAGCAGTTACATTGACTCGTAGGTGAAATAGTTCAGAGATAGCTGGTGTTGTTTGTAGTTTTAGTTTAGGAGCTTTTAGACCAGTAAAAAACGTGATGTGTGGGAAGGGACAAAAAAAAAGGCAGAAATGAAATTTTATTGAAACAGAAATGAGGTAAAAGAGAGAGAGGTCAATGTCCTGACTCTTTTGATCCCACAGCCTCTTTCTTTCTTTTTAAAATAATTTTCTGCATTTATTTTCTTTTTGTAATAAGTCATTCATCACTCTCTTTCAAGTCAGTGTGACTATCTGCCTGCATTTCCTTTGGAGCTCCATTACTGTTGGGAACCCACACAGAGACACACACACACTGACACACACTCTCCCAGGGCAAGAAGTCCTAGTGAGAGCAGGATGTTGACTTAGTTTTCATTTCAGCTTTCCCTGAGAACCCCGGAGGTCGACAGAAGAGGGGCCAACACGTGTAAAGCTGGAGACAGAAGAAGGGGAACAAGACTATAGATTAATGTATATTTTCTCACTCTTATCACCCCAGAGAAGCAATAACAAGAGAGCTCAAAGTACATATTTATTTTCAGCAATGGTATTGAGGGATACAATTCAAGAAAAAAGCTTGGGGAAAGCAGACACAGAGAACATGCAAGCGCAAACACAGATTTGCCTTGAGTTTATGAGTATTGTATGATGAAAAATCCCATATTTTATCGTTTGGCTCATACGGTAACATAGATAATGGGACTTTTCTGAAAGACTCTTTGAATGAAATACACTTTAAAATGAATGTGTTCAATGTGACACTAAAGACAGTGACAGAGTGACACGTAAAGATGCTTTTCAAGTGCTACAGTAATGACAATGTCATAAAAAATGCCCATAAAAACTGAAAGGCACTACTATCGTGCATATCAATTCATTTTCTCAGCATAACATGTTTGGGTAATATTTCTAAAATCGTTTGACTATCAACGTTGTCTTAAAATCAGCCTTAAGATTGCTGAGGTCAACTCATAGCATTATGGTGACTGAATTCAACCATATCAAATAAACTGACTCATGGGGACCAAATTGGAAATAAGCAGCAGTTACAAAGCGTCTCAGAAGATAATGTGACAAACTGCTTTAAGGTTAAAGTTGGAATGGGTATGATGCACGCTGACAGGAACAAAAAGCCGCTCATTGTCCAGTGCATGAAATTTTCCACACTTCACAACGTCATTCATTTATCAAACATGTCTGTGAATTATGTTACTATGGAAACAACATGCAGTAACCAAGGAACACTGACGGTGGTGCATGGGCGCAAACGCACCAATGTTAGTATTTAACCTTTTCTTTGATCTGAGTTATGCTGAACATAAGTCTTGATAAATGCTATGAGAATTCATGATTTGCACGTGTATGTTTGTGTGTGAAGCAACCAGGGATGATCTGGTCTAACTCTGGAGCCACAGCCACCTTAAAATATAATAATATATGTTCCATATAATAAAACCTGTTAGTTGAAATCTTTAAGCAGATATTTCGCTTTTTCATGTTGCCCAGCCTCAAATTAAATGCCGTGCTGTGAACTTTGCTGTTATTTACCCATTTCCACACCTCACCTTCCCTGATTTCTTATTACTGATTGGCTCCTGTGTTACTTTGTCTCTTAATTAAAATCACCTATACAGTAGATATTGCTTAAGGACCTCCCCTTTTATTAAGTCTCAGCAATGGGTGTGTGAGTTTGTTGTTTATTATTAGTTAGATTAACTAATAACCTTACTTATCATTAAATTACTGACCAAAAGTCTAGTCTTTTTTGTGTCTTTTTAAGAGTTAGTAGTTAATGTGTGTCTTTTCCCTATAGTTAAAACTGCTTTTCTTTTAAAAGTAAAAATAAACTTAAAACACAGAAGCAGTATTGTTGGCTGTATTTATATGTATTCTGATACATGATAATAAGCCAGTTCCTGTGAAATAGCTAATAACTTTTTGGTTTGAGTAGTCTGGGTCACAATAAAGTATACATATATATTTTAACAGTTAGATTTTAAGACCAGTGATTTACAAAACAAACATCTAGCTATTTATACGAACTAACTACTGGAAAACGATGACATTTTGAATCTTCACGATTAAGATAAAAAACAATTACATGCTATATATGCCACTATATTTGCACAGTTTAGTGATTAGTCAGTTTGTCACACTTGGATCTTTTTCCATTTCAAATTCTTACTTAAAAGATTTTTTTCTTTAAACTTGAGCCCTTAAAAGTTATGCTGCATTTATTTCAATTCGCAGTTAATGAAGACTATCTTCCTTTAGATAAGGATGGTGGCTGTTTGTTAGTGATGGATGACTGAGTGTATTTTTCTTTCCTATATAATAAGTAATTTAGACAAAGTGCTACCTGTTAGGTTCCTTCCTGTAGAGCCATGTGTAACAGGAGGAAACTTTGCAATTATATCACACTTTGATTGAGCCTTGGGGGATTCAATAGATAGCTTAATTTAGCAATTATAATTTAATCATTCGGTTGCATTATTTTACTAAGGACTCCAAGTGTTGTGTTGATGTTACACTTAATGATCACTTTCTTTATTGGAAACATGCTTTGCTGTACCTTAGTTCTGTGTGCAGTTGCCTGCCTGTACCCTGTGACACCTTGTTAACTGAGACAGAAAATTATTTATGTCTTATTTGTATTTATTTATTTATTTTACCAGGGTTTCAGTCATGACTCAGGCTATCATCTCGCCCACCTTCAGTAACAAAATTAGGATATGGTCTTGAGAACACACGTTATTTTCATCTAGCCTGACATATGACGAACTGGCGAGTTATAGTCAGTTTAAGCTTCTGAAAAGGGGCCATGGCGTGTGTTTGTGATTCATAACTTTTCAGTTTCTCCTTGATGAAAAACAAACATGATGTAATGAAGCAGATACGTGGCCACCAAAAATTGTTTTGTCTTAAAGGAAAAACTGTTGAATCATTGATATTAACCACATGGCTCTGGTCATGAGCAGATGCGGGCACTGCAGCCAGAATCAATTAGCAGAAGCTTTGGTCCCTCGTTCTGATGGAAAATTTGATATATCCAGATAACAAGATAATTAAGTTTTGATTTTGATGCTGCTGGAGTCGAAATAGCTGCTGCTGATCTCACCTTCATGTGGACATTTTGGCGATATTTGGTACAAATCTGGGCATGCATTGAATTCTCCTGTCCTTGTTAAACTGTTAAAACCCCATTTCCTGGATTGCCTTGTTTACCAAGCTCAAACGAAGGCGAGAAATCATATTTCTGGTGTTTCGAGCACAGCTGAGCTACAGTAACAAAGCTGATTAGATTTTTTAGGAGAGATCCTCATGAAGCTGAAGATGAGTCCAGCACTGATTAGTGTCTCTCTCTTTATTTATTTATTTTTATCTTTTTGCTGGAAATTAATTTGCGTGTTAGGTGCATATGCATCTTATGAATAATATCTCTGTGAGACTGGACATAGAGTAATTTTTTATATTTTTGCATATGTTTTTTACAGAGTGTAAAGCTCTGCGCCTCGGTTTTTCATCTTTTTGCTTATGTAAATATCTTTATATAAAGGTTATGTGTGTGCATATACAGGATTATTGCAGTCTCATTCCTCTTCTGGCCCTCACCCTTTTTAAACAACACTTCATCTTTCTCTGGGAATCCCTCCATCCATCTATTTGCTCTCCATCAATCTTTCTATCTTTTCTTCCATCCATATCTCGCTCTCACCCTCTAAGCACTCAGGGTGGAGGGAGAGATGGAAAGTTACAGAGAGAGAGAGAGAGAGATACAGAGAGAGATGATCCTGTCTTTTTCAACCTCCTCCTTATTCCATCAAGCATACATCTAGCCTCAAAACTCAACAATAACACATCCATCACACACACACACATAAGGCACACGCACAGACGCAGAGCAAGGCGAGCAGTGCCGAGTCATCTTCTATTATGACAGAAAAAGCAAATAAAGTTTTATTCCTAATGCAATAAAAAACCTTTATAAGATAAAAAGAATATGCTATCGTCCCGAACTTGTGGAAATCTGATCAGTGTGACCATTTTCCCCTTAGATTTAATGTAGACTCCTATGTTAATGACCCATGTTACTACATTGATGAACGGTTCAGTAGCCTGACTTTTGAAAACTCTGCTTGTGTGCACTTGAGCATGTGTGCCCACCTCAATTACATATATGTAAAAAAGCATAAATATAGAAGATAAATAAAAGAAGGTGAGAGGTGTTTGAGGAGCTTTCAGTAATATTTTACATTAACAGGTGGGTTGGTTTGCTTAGTTGACACAGACGTTATATAAGTTCATGTGCTGATGAAGGACTCAAGATTTTGACTGAATTGCATAGGTACTTGTAGACTATATGAATATAGACAATATCATCTCAGTTTTTGTGCTCGACATCCTTTAAGGGCTCACAGTTGTGCTCATTGTGTAGCTCTCTGGCTATGAAAACAGAAAGTTTATGAGAATTCAACCAACACAGAGACCACAAAGGCGCTCTATTGTGCAGCCTGCCAGAAAAAAACAATCACGTGTCACCCAGTGGTGGTGACCCGATGCATAGTTCAAATACTAAGTTTGAAAAGTTGGCTTGAAAAAGTCAAGAAATATGGATGTTCACCACAAAGAGGAAAATGTACAAGGAAAAGGATAAAGTTCAAAGAATGAACAACACGATACCCTGACCGTGGCTGGAGTTGATAGTGTTCATGGTTTTTCAAACTATGTTTCACACAATTATAAAAAAAAGTGTTTTGTGTATCTGGATTGCTGTCTTTTCCTCAGCAAGGGATAGGCTAAAGTACCAGCAAAAGCACATATTTTTGCAGTATTTCTCATGTTTTTCATAGTAAATGTAGCAATAGCTATGCTCCTTCAAAGTCCTGTTGGTGTTGGTACTGACTAATAATCATAATTCAATTTCTTTGTAAGTGCACTTGAGGAGACTGGGAACTGGGAAAAAAGGTCAAAGTTCAAAAGTTTAAAAAGTCAACTTGATTAACACAAATTTTTAATGGTAACAACCATTTTTTGCTTTTGTTTTTTTTTTTGTTTTTACCTAGCTATATCAGTATGCAAGCCCATTTCCGCCCACACAAAAAAAACCCCAAAAGTATCCGTAACTCAAAATGTCGAGTTATTAACTCAGAATTTCAACTTATTTTCTCGAAATTTTGACTTATTAACTTTAAATTTTGAGAAAAGTAACTTTTCAGAGAGTTAGCTCTGCCAATCAGTAATATACGTGGAATGCGCACTCAAAACCGGATCGCAACAAATTGGCGCTTTCGAGAGTACGTTTGCTGATAGTAACGCCATGTGATTCAACTAATAACTCAAGGATTTCATCATTTGTGAAGCCACGCTGAAAATAATCAGCAATTTGTGCATTCATGACTGGCTGTAATACTAGTAGCTTAGCTCTAGCATTTGTAGCTGAGAGCTTCAGCTTCCGGCTAACAAGGAGATGATGTGATTCACGTAGATTACTGATTGGAAACTCTAACTCAAAATTTCAAGTTATCAACTCAAAATTTTGAGTAAGTCAAAATTAAAGTAAGTCAAAATTTCGAGCTACTTTTGTCAAAATTTCGTATTAATAAGTCGAAATTTTGAGAAAGATAACTCGAGTTATGGATACTTTTTTGTGTGTGGCAGAAATGGGCTTCCATAATATCAGCCTTTAATAGTAGCAAAACATCGAAAGTTTAGGACATTGACAACTCCTTGGGCAATGACACCGCCCAGCTTTCCCTAGGTATACTTATGCATTTTGACAGTATTAAAATTTAGAGCCAGTATGGCAATAAATCCTCAGAGACTTCTGGTTAACAGAGCGTAGATGGAGGAGGATAGAGAGGCCAACAGACAGACAGACACACAGACAGGCAGGTTGCCATAGTTATCAGAGCAGAGAGAAAAGAGTGGAAGGTGATGAACCTTCGTAGGTGTGTGTATGTGAGAGGCATCCACGGACCCGTAGGCAGACAATCATTGTGTCCTTGTCATTCAGTGAATCTGAAATGTGAACCCTCGTCTTTATCCAGCGCTCTCTGTTTCTCTGTTATCTCACCTTATTGTTCAACATAAAAGGCATGAGAGAAAAAACTTATCACCGTCTGAAGTCACAGTCGGACATATGATCAGAACTAACCGAGAATTTTGATGTTGCTGTAACAGCCAGCAACCCATAAAAGTCCCCAAAGTAAAGATCATTCAAATGTCCTCGTTGTATTTCTTTAAAGCTGGAATGTTTTTCTTCTCTGGAACATGAAAATTGAAATGTAAGGATTGTTGGGTTAAGATTAAGTTTATGTGGTGAGGGTCGACTGCTTGAATGTAGCATGGTGCAAGGTCTCAGAGCCTCTGCCCACAGTGCTGAGTTCTTTTTGTTCGCTCATTGAAAAAGTTCTGTTTCCTATTAGAGCTGTGTAGGTTGGATTTATGCTTGAATAATTTCCTGTTAATAACTCACATTGTTTTACTTCATTTGCTGTTCGTTGCATGCCACCTGCTACCAATGAGACAATCAGCCTCCTTGCTGTTTCACTTTGTTTATGGACAGATGTTTTAGAACTTCTTGAAGTCTAGCTTTTTAGACGTTCTCCACTGATTTGCTTGTGATTTTTTTTTCCTGAAAATCTCTCTTTGTTCTTAGTTAGCTATTTGTTTTTTTTTTTTGTTTTTTTACATTTCTTTGTATTGTTTACCACACTGACTCAGGGGTGTACTGCAAAGTGATGTTAATGGATTAGCAGCTATGTAGATCTTAGAGTCAAAGCTTTTTTTAATGGCTCTCTTTTTACCTGTCTAAATCACTGTGGTAACTTATACTGCAGCACCTGGTTTATAGCAGATTACATTCAAAGTTATAGTTGAAAATTGGCTTGAAGTACCACGATTTCACTAATTATTTTACTTTCATTATTTGCATGTGTTAAGTGTGATGTAGATTCTTTATTGGCCACGAAGGAAGCCCAGCTGTAAAATTTCAAGAGTTCTAGCTTTGCACTGACATTGCATTGGAATGTTTTTATATTTGATTCTAAGTTTCTGCTAATTCTCTTTCCCACAATTACAGCTACTAGAACACAAAGTAGAAAATTAATCAGTTATATTTGTTTGATGGTCATTAAAAAATTTAATTCATCAATAGTGGTGATCTAATGATTTTCTTGTTTCCTTTATTTAGACTATAAGATGGTAACTTTTAATTTTTAACTGTATTTTATGTTCTTTATAGATTTCTATAAAAATAAATAAAGTTTATTATTTCTGTCAACTTCTTATCATCATTATCTGAATTATTTGTCACTGGAGTAGGGACACTCATAGGGATCATTTTATGTGGAAAAGAAGAGTCATGAGTCTAATGAAATCTGGCTGTGTTGAAATTCCTTAATAGTATACCACTCCGATGGCCTGCGTATGACCTCTTAAGAGCAGTTCACAGCAAAATGACCACAACATATACACCGAACCTAAATTTGATGACAGGCTGATGAGATCAAAATGGTACTTCTGTCTAATTATAAGACTTATCCAATTCAGGAAAATAGATTACCCAGAGAGGAGCCAACACCAGTCACTTGTTGGATTTGAACCCAGGACAGTACCAATCACTGTGGCATCAGTGAATTTAATCTGACCACCAGTATTTCCCAGCTTGCTTGAAAGACAAAGCCAATACAGTTAGACACGGAAAAAAATGAAGTTCTCTTTTAAGCCCATATGGAAAAGATATATATATATAAATCTTATAAAGTTTGTATATGTCTTGTGTGAAACTTGTATGAAAAGCATACAAGAGTGAAAACAGATATAAGATCCCTTGAAAAATTATATAATGAAACTTGTATGTTTTGGATACTTACTAAAACAATATATGAAAGTAATGAGAAAGTGGCCACTTTCATGAGTAAATCATATAAGTTTTTACTATTTCTTTTCCATATGGGAGACCACATGTGAATCTGTAAATCAGACATGAAGAAGTGATAAAAAGCTAAGGGTATTAGCTGTCTCAAATCAAGCTGAAAATTCCACAGTCTCCCACACACACTTGTATCTAGAGACTCTTCCAGGTTGTGAATCAAAACCCCAGGAATAAGTAGGATGTTGGCTTGATTTCCTGGCAGTTATAAACAGTGCGGACAATAACCATAAACATATGTTCATGAAGACATTTTTTATTGTGCAGTAAGACCTTAAACTAAGTTTTATACTCGGGTCTTGGTTGTCTATGTTGACCACAAAAGAATGCAACCTCTTTTTTCTTCCTTACCTCTGTGGTATGTATACAGGGAGTGCAGAATTATTAGGCAAATGAGTATTTTGTCCACACCATCCTCTTCATGCATGTTGTCTTACTCCAAGCTGTATAGGCTCGAAAGCCTGCTACCAATTAAGCATATTAGGTGATGTGCATCTCTGTAATGAGAAGGGGTGTGGTCTAATGACATCAACACCCTATATCAGGTGTGCATAATTATTAGGCAACTTCCTTTCCTTTGGCAAAATGGGTCAAAAGAAGGACTTGACAGGCTCAGAAAAGTCAAAAATAGTGAGATATCTTGCAGAGGGATGCAGCAGTCTCAAAATTGCAAAGCTTCTGAAGCGTGATCATCGAACAATCAAGCATTTCATTCAAAATAGTCAACAGGGTCGCAAGAAGCGTGTGGAAAAACCAAGGCGCAAAATAACTGCCCATGAACTGAGAAAAGTCAAGCGTGCAGCTGCCAACATGCCACTTGCCACCAGTTTGGCCATATTTCAGAGCTGCAACATCACTGGAGTGCCCAAAAGCACAAGGTGTGCAATACTCAGAGACATGGCCAAGGTAAGAAAGGCTGAAAGACGACCACCACTGAACAAGACACACAAGCTGAAACGTCAAGACTGGGCCAAGAAATATCTCAAGACTGATTTTTCTAAGGTTTTATGGACTGATGAAATGAGAGTGAGTCTTGATGGGCCAGATGGATGGGCCCGTGGCTGGATTGGTAAAGGGCAGAGAGCTCCAGTCCGACTCAGACGCCAGCAAGGTGGAGGTGGAGTACTGGTTTGGGCTGGTATCATCAAAGATGAGCTTGTGGGGCCTTTTCGGGTTGAGGATGGAGTCAAGCTCAACTCCCAGTCCTACTGCCAGTTTCTGGAAGACACCTTCTTCAAGCAGTGGTACAGGAAGAAGTCTGCATCCTTCAAGAAAAACGTGATTTTCATGCAGGACAATGCTCCATCACACGCGTCCAAGTACTCCACAGCGTGGCTGGCAAGAAAGGGTATAAAAGAAGAAAAACTAATGACATGGCCTCCTTGTTCACCTGATCTGAACCCCATTGAGAACCTGTGGTCCATCATCAAATGTGAGATTTACAAGGAGGGAAAACAGTACACCTCTCTGAACAGTGTCTGGGAGGCTGTGGTTGCTGCTGCACGCAATGTTGATGGTGAACAGATCAAAACACTGACAGAATCCATGGATGGCAGGCTTTTGAGTGTCCTTGCAAAGAAAGGTGGCTATATTGGTCGCTGATTTGTTTTTGTTTTGTCTTTGAATGTCAGAAATGTATATTTGTGAATGTGGAGATGTTATATTGGTTTCACTGGTAAAAATAAATAATTGAAATGGGTATATATTTGTTTTTTGTTGAGTTGCCTAATAATTATGCACAGTAATAGTCACCTGCACACACAGATATCTCCCTAAAATAGCTAAAACTAAAAACAAACTAAAAACTACTTCCAAAAACATTCAGCTTTGATATTAATGAGTTTTTTGGGTTCATTGAGAACATGGTTGTTGTTCAATAATAAAATTATTCCTCAAAAATACAACTTGCCTAATAATTCTGCACTCCCTGTATACAGGTCTTGTATGCCATTGCTTTTTTTTTTTTTAAGAGCTTTATCTCTTCCCTGTTGCCAGTGTTCAAACTGAGAATAAGTGAACAAAAGAGTGCTTTTGAAGGAGTTCAGACTGCTCTCCACTGACTGTGTTCTTTGAAAGGTTGACCAAATATCAGACTAATCTTGAGGCATCAAAAAAGAAATCTCAGAAATTCACAAAGAATCACAGTGAACAGATTAAATTGAAAAGATTTTGATAGCAAATCTATAAAAGTGGCTGCATTATCATTCCAGGGTTCAGAGAGAGACAAAGAGGAGTTGCACTTAGACTGTTTGATTGTGAGTTGAGATTTAGGCATTTGTGACTGTGGGACTATTTGTTTGAACACTTTGTTGAATAAGCTTAGGAAAATGAATTTATATTAAGTACAGCAACATAAATCGCAACAAATGAAGCATAAAAAATAAATGTGGTGTATTAATGCATGATTCTGTTTTATTTCAAGCCGGCATATTTCCCCCAAAAGGTGCAGCTCGTGCACATGTTGCAGGTCATGTTAAAACTGCACATCCCATCTTCGTTGGAAGGATTCAGGGGAATTACTCGTGGAACAAAAAAAAAATCCTGGGGAAGTCTGCACATGCCTCCCGTAGCTTTCCAAACAATCACAATTTTTACATGAATTGTTTTAAATGCTTTGCTCTGACTGCAGCTACAAATAAGCACAGTGGGTAGCTGCCTAGAATGGTCATTTTGGCTAACTGCATAGGGATCTACATCTGGGTCACCTCACCTGCTGGCTGACTTCAATGGTTATTTTGACAGCAGTTATGTTCGAAATCAAACGGTGTGACTGCTCAAACTGCAGAACAGCTGATCAGTGATTTTACCATCATCACACCCCCCAGAAGTTACACATTAAATGACGACTGATTTGGAGAAAAATTGGGCCAACTCTAATACTTATTTGGGGCTAATAGTCTGTACGGTATCCTTGCAAGGTTTCTGTGACTAAAATGCACATTTTCTGTTAAATCAAATGTGTTTCAATACATTACAGCTCGAGGAATTTGATTAACTATAAATATTTTGTGTGCTTCAGTGCTTTAAGGTGAATTAAAACCACTAGAATATGTAATACAGGAGGAATAAATACGGGACTTTGTGTTATTACTCATTGAGAACCTGGTTAAAATATTTATCCGTGACATTTGCTTTATTTAAAAAAGTCGTAATGGAAGTCTGGGCTTCCTAAGTGGCAGGGGCTTCTCAGATATCATTACTAAAAGCCTGGGAAACACGTGTGCGTGTGATATGTTGTGAGTATTCGTATGAGAATGTGTGCGCATATGTGAGAGAGACTTTGGGTGTCTTAGATGTTTTTCACAGTTCATCTGTCTTGACATCTGGCCAAACAGCTGGACTCATCTGGACAAACACTCACAGACAGTCCACGCTTTTCCAAGTGCTTCTCCTCTCAGACTTCCTTACACTTTTCCTCTCCTTCTTACTCACCCTTGATTTGTTTGTCTCCTATGTGCACAATATGATACATTTATATTTATCTATTTTTCATTGTGTATACATGCACATGTTCTTTAACTTGTTTTCTTAAACTTTAATTGTAATGTCTAGTGTAACATAGTATATTTATGTGTTTATCTGTGCATGATTTCCAGAAAGGAAATGTGAACCATATGTAGGCCATGTTCAGCATTCCAGGACTTTAAGTTCAACAAGCTTGCCATTCATAGTGAACACTCTGTGATCTCTTAGGGACAGCTGATACTGGCCAATGTTCCATCCTTGTACTGCAACATGTAAAATGCAGCTTTTGATATCTTGAATGGAAGTTCTGGTTAAACACTGAACAGTTATAAACCTTGGTTGGTTTTTACATTTTAGCTTTACATGCATAGCAAAATAGTAATTTTGATTTTTTTTTTTAAGAATTGAATTAATGACTTAATTGATAAATTCTTTTTGAAAACAGTCTTTTTTTGTTTAAAAACTGAGCATAGTGTTATTTCAGGCAGACCGTCAAGTTGAGCTCATCCTTAGTCTCAGCGGCTCAGCTGATCTCAGTGCCAGCCCACATCAACTGAGGGTTTGGCTGATGTCCTTTTTTGCATCCAACTGTCAAGTCTAATATAGGGTATGTTATTTAAACTGCCCACAGTTGCTGTGCCTCTGCAAGCCACTTCGCAACTCACTCCAATCCCAGGTCCTCTGTTCAAGCTTTATCTGACTTATCCGTGTCATAGTTGTTTCTGTAGGAGGTCTCTGCTATATTGGTATCCCTCAAAAGCAAGTCATTATATCTCAAGGAAAATTCCAATAATTTTATGTCAACAGGGAGAGATCACTTGGAAGACTTGAACATGATTTATTGAGATTGAGAAATTAATGTGTTTGGTAATTAGACATCATGGCAGAACAGACTTCCAGTGGTGATAGGATTTAAGACAGGAGCCCTTGGAGTCTAGACGCTGGCGGTGGTGAAGATGAAGACTGAGATTTGGATGAAGCTCTGATGGGGAGGAGGTTAGTTGCACTGACGGTGGGCAAGAAGATGACTGGACCAGAGTCATGATGTCAGTACTGAGATTGACAGCTTGGGAAAGTGGTAGTGATGTTGTATTTTGAAATAAGCTTTTTAAAGCTTTAAGCCCTGCTTTTTCAGTACTTGTCCATCCACTGTTGCTCAGTTAAACTTATGCAGTGTAACTGGTGATTGCTGTAGCCATTCTCAGTTGAAACATTTACTTTTAGGTTGCACAAAACTAGCGACTAATATTCAACGGTATGTTTTTGGTAAAACACATTTGCCATTTCCAGCAGTTTTGGTGCACAGTATTGTTCTTTGTTGGAGATTCCCAAAGTGAACTGTCACTGAAGGTTGACAGTACTCTGGCTTCCTGGCTCCATGACATATATGGTCTTGTCTCATTGTATCCACTAGGGAACTTAAATGCATCAGGATGGATTTCCATCAATCCATTCATATGATATTTTACGTCATTTAAACATTTATTGATTAAATATGTAGATTATTTGAAAACTAACTGAATGATAATAGGTCTTAGGGATGAACAGAGTGGTGTCAGCCTTACATGGATAGATGGAGAAATGTGCTGAATGTGCATAAATATGACCTATTGGGGAATAAATTGTGGCAGTGAGTGGTATATCATACGTTTGGTCTTCACTTTTATCCTTGATATCAGGCTTGTTGCATTTTCTTTCTGCATAAAACATCCAAGTTTCCTGAATGTCCTTCCTGCTTGAATGAACCTGGTCTCACAAGATTACCATAACAATAAGGTTGAAAACAAAGTCCTGTTAGCACAGTATAACTTTATTAATGGATTCCAAGAATATCCTGGAAAAAAATTTGGAGGATTTTCCATAATGTATGTCCTCTCCTAGTTTACATTCTGTGGCTCCAGCAGTGAAAAATGTCCATGGTCAGAAAATGAAAGTTGCTTGAACAACATAATGCAAATGAACAGTTTTGATACAAAAGTACAAAATTGCTCAAAGTCTGCACAGTGGAAAGCGTGCCCGAAAATATTCTGTCCATGCTTCTTTTATCAAAAGATAAAGTGATTACAGCCATTTCTATCTGTTAATGTTAAATGATGTTAACTGCTTTTGACTGCACTGAAAATACACCCAAATTAAATAGCTCGGATGATGCGAACCCTTGCCCTCCCCCTCATGTTCCAGGCTAATTACTCATAACCTCAGTACAACAGAAATACAGGGATCATTTTGATTTGAAATACAAAACCTAAATGCAAATCAGGATGTGCTGTTCCTAACAACCCCCCACGGTAGCATTTGGCAATTGCCCACCTTTTATTTTATGCTTTGACTAAGAAATCCAGCCTGGCCTCATTTGAAGTGCTCTGAAAGGACTTTGATGTGTGATTAACGAAGATCTGAATGCACAATAACATAGAACTTGCTTCGAAGTTATCATGTACTGTGTTCTTTTCTTTTCTTTTCTAGATATGTTGAAAACGAGTGAACTAACTTTTGAAATATTGTAATTTTTTTATTGGATAGTTGATGTAGGTTTGCTTTTTATTTCACATTTTTTTATTTGTACTAAGACAAAAAAAAGTAGAAGGTATATGCAGGCATCAGTACTAATGCATAAAGCTCTTTAACTTTCAAAAGTTGCATCTGTATGCAATTATCCAATTACCCATGTCTTTTTTCTTTATTTCTTTTTTTCTTCCCCAGGTCTGTTTCCAGCTGTGTTGAATCTAGCGACTATGGCTAATATAACAACCAATGCTACCTGTGGTTCAACTGGTCCAGAAATGTTCTGCAAGCTTGTGGAGCACGTTCCAGGACAGCCTGTTAGAAATGCACAGTGTCGAATCTGCAACCAAAGGAGTGCAAATCCCACGGGTAAGGAAGAGTCACATCCACATGAGACTTATAGTCTTGGTGATTACAACAATTAATCATTTTACATTAGTTAATTAGACTATGATTGGCCAGATGTTAACCAATCATTTTGTCTAAAACGATAATTATAGAACAAAACGAGGAATCAATTGCAACATGACAAGACGACAATACAAAATTAGCCTGCACTCATTATTCAAATAGTCTACCAGACTGTCATAATACAATGGATCAATAATTCAATTAACCGCTCAGCCAGTCAAATACCCAATCAGTTTGTCAGTGAAGCACTCCATCATTAACTAGTATCCAGTGATTAGTCAACAAACCAATTAGTCAGCCATCAGTCAGCCAGTTCATTGTTGGTGTTATTCATTAAATGGAGCCCATCCTTTTCTTTATTTTCTTATTGTATACTCTTACGTTGGCGCATATTCATATAGTGATGGGCCATGGTTTAAATAATAAGGTCAACGTGTATCCATAGTAGCCTAATGCTTAGTCTTTAGTGTGCTCTCAACATGAGGTTTTAGAGCTTTGTTTTGTTTTTTTGTTTTTTTTTAACTTGTGGCTCTTTTTGTCCTTTTGAGCATATATCTTTAATTACATTTTATTTATATACCATCAAATCACAACAGCAGTTTCCTCAGTGCACTTTATATTGTAAGGTAGAGATGCTACAATACAATACAAGGAGAACCAGGCTCAGCGGCTACCTGCCACAACAATCCTTAATATGTTCATTGACAGTGTGTTCAGTATGTTCAAATAACAATGAGCTGTATTTTGGTAGGGTATGTAGATCACTTCTTGGCTGTGTAAAGTGAGTTAAGGGGGGTCAACCATCAGGTTGCCCAACATTCAGAAATGGCCCACTGCTTATAAAAGCACTAAAAGAGCAGTTGACAGTTGGTGGGTGAAATTTAAAAAAACCTCTTTGCTGTTGCTTTGGTCCTTGTATTTTGTGTAGAAAACAATATATTGTCTGCAAACACTCACCAACTGCTTGCCAAGTAGTAGTAAAACTGAAAAGTGCAACTCAACATATTGGTTTTAGAGACTTGTAACAACTTTAGTTTGAAGGTCAACACTTGGCAAGGATTTACAGACAAGTCGGCATCTTTTATGCAAACTACGGGTGATTACACCAACCTACTAGTAACCACAGAAATCACAAGGAGCTTTTTGGCGCAGGGCTCTCTTTGTGACTGATTTCAACAGAAAGCTCTAGCATCCACCAGCTGGTCTGGGAATTTTTTTTTTTCTAGGGCGTAGCTTCAGTTTTAAAATAAAGTTTATATGTCTTCATCTACAGGTAACTTTGTAAGAAAGCATTTACCCTAGGTCAGGGGTCAGCAACCTTTAAGACCCAAAGAGCCATTTGGACCCGGTTTCCACGCAAAAGAAAACACTGGGAGCCGCAAATACTTTTTGACATCTAAAATGAAGATAACACTGTATATATTGTTTTTTACCTTTCTGCTTTGTACGAACAACTAAGGTGTGTTGCTTATGAAATCCATGAAGTGCTACAGAGAAAGTTACATTTTATTTATGTAATGAACACATTTTGAACTCTTAAAGAAATATAACAAAAGGAAAGACGCTGAACTAAAATGATCCAGCAAACAAAAACTGTTGTGAGCCGCCACCCTTATATCGGCTTTGGGCTTTTGGAGCCTTGACCTGACTTTTAAAAAATAATTGGAAAAAAAGCACTATGCTGCTAAAAAAAATGAAAAATAGATATTTGCAAAATTCTGCCTAAATATGTATTTTACCAGGTTAAGGTGTGTGGCGGGGCGTCGTCTGCAGCGCCGCAGGGGAGGCTGACGCACCTGAGCGGCACCCGCAATCACGCCTCGCTGCCTTAATGTCTGTGCTATATATGCTGTTGTTGGTGTATGTCGGGCTGTGAGCTGAAAAGCTACAGCTGGCTGTATGCATCAGCAACCCTGTATGAAAAGTGGTCAACCAAGAGATGCTGAAAAGCATGTTCATGCAAACATCGTCGGGTCTGCCGTGATATGTTTACAATGGGACTTCTCCTCCTGAACCTCTGCGCATATCCCATATGCGCACAGCGTCTGCAAATCGGGGCTGTACGAAGTCACTTTCATCTTTACGCAGGACTGTAAGCTGTCATCTGTGAGGCGTGAGCGGTGTTTGTTTTTAACATAGTTCACGGTGGAGCTGCTGACATAATGTGGATCCGAAGATCCATAATTGACCTACCTGGGGTTAAATGCACGGCGTTTCTGCGGGTACACCGGCTTCCATGAGTGTGATGCTTATTTAGAGCGATGAAAAAATAATAAAATATAATTTTATTTTTATATTTCAATATCACAATAATCTTCCAATTTAGAAGTACAAGTTAAAAAAAAGAACTAAACACAAATAAAATACACTTCAGCTAAATACTTCTAATTTATTTTACCAAACCACGCCGAGCTGCAGTATAAGGACTAAAGAGCCGCATGCGGCTCCGGAGCCCAGGTTGCCGACCCCTGCTCTAGGTGAATATTCATTTTCTATATCGTGGTTTTAGTGTTTTATCCATTCTTTATTTGCTTTCTGCAAAATAATTTTCTTTACTGTGTTCTTCTAATGCCACACAGCAGGGTAGGAAAGAGCAAGATAAGTGCAATACCTTTATTTTGTTATAGATAATTTCCATTACTTTTAACTGAAATGTCACAGGTAAGTAGCCAGATGACTGACAGGTGCCAGTCAAGCTGAAAAAACATGTCTGCTCTTAAAAACCTTCATTAACACACGTATAAGCACCCAAACGATTCTGCATATAGCGCATAAATAAAATGCTTGATTGTGACCTTTGCTTTATAATAAATTATAGTGGTGATGCATTTTTATCTTCCTGCTCTATTAAAACTGTTCTATAGACTTGTAATAGTACCCAGAAGAAGACTGTGCACATTTTTTCTTATTCAGAAGTGAAATCAAATAATACTAAATGGGAAGGAAATCTGTTATTACTTCTTTTACGAGGTGGACAAATGTGCTTTTGATATCTGGCCTTGAACGTCTCAAATGCCAGAGTGGAGAAAAATTGTAGAGTACTACATTTTCACTTTAGAACAATGTAGAATGCAAGATGAAAATACCTGAGATATTTAAAATAAACTGTTTGTGTGTGTGCTTACAGAACATCATCCCATAGAATATGCCATAGATGGAACCAATCGTTGGTGGCAGAGTCCGTCGATAAAGAATGGAATGGAGTACCACTATGTGACAATCACACTGGACTTGAAACAGGTAGAAAACACACATTCATTATGCGTGAAATGCTGTTCACGTACTTTCACTGCATGCCTCTTTTCTGTTTTATTTATTTATTTGTATTGAACTGGGTTACTTGTCTTTATTAGCTTGCATCATCAAATTTAAGCATTAATTTTCTAAGGTACAAACTCTTACAATAACAAACGGGCAGCAGTTTCATCATTCGACAGATTTCTTTAGTGATGACACACATGCATAATTCGCCAATATAGAAATAATGTCAGCCAGACACCAAAGAACACACACAAGCAAATGTACAACTTTTCCTCATTTTATACCTGATTGTCAGCACCTGGGGTACCAGAGACTAGGAGGTAGGAATCACAAGCCCTGATTTCTGTTTGCAGATACAGACGTAATAAAAGATGGTTGGGCTCACCTCGAAGTCACTCGCTGGTTGGCAAATCCAAATCATGTTACAAAGCCTTGAGTGTTTTCACCATCACTTTATGTTTTGAAATCAGATGTGACAAGCGAGGAGTGGATGTGAGTGTGAAAATGCATACTTGTTGGCTAAAGACTTGTCAGTCACAAGTTTTCATCAAATGAACATTTCCTGGATCCTTTCTGACCTGACATTTCAACTCAATCACTCAATTAGTCATTAATTGAGTGACTGAGTACAAAAAGCCATCAGGAAGCCTGAGCTTGGGACTGTACCAGAGACTTGTGTAAGACCAGGAGGTACAGATATAGAAATGTAAGAAATTTAAGAATTTCTATATCTGTGTTTGTTTTTTGTTTTTTGTTTTTAAATACTGTCTAGCTTTATATGTTGGAGAAGTGGAGGCAGGGTGGGATGCTTAAAGATGGCTGGTTTCAGATGCAGCATTAACTAAGGGGCTGCACAAGGGCTGGCATAAGCTTAAAATATTTTTTAACTGTGAATCATTCCTCCATTCTCTGTGAGGTTTCATTCATGTCATTTTCATTCTTTAAGGTAAATAACCACATGCTTGTAATTGCAATTACTGCATGTAAAATCGAAATCCTTATAAAATTAATAATTTACTAATTACTGCCCAACCTTTCATACTTAGCCCAAAACATGCAGCAATAAATGCATTGCTGTGACCCAATAATTCAGCTTTGTGACAGGTTTGTGATGTGATATCAAACCGCTTTTTTAAAAAAACGAATAAAGGGCAAAATCCTCTTTATCAAGGGGTATTTAAGGGGTATTCAATGTAGTCCTAGCAGAAAATCTAAGTACACAAATGCTCATGTGTGCTATTGCAGCATGTTCATTCTCTGAAGGTGCACCTTCACTTGATGCCACATCAGAAATGTGTCTTGTCAGTACAGTGGAACCCCGACTTACGAAATTAATTCGTTCCCGAGGGTCTTTCGTAAGTCGAAAATTTTCGTAAGTCGAAGCAGCCATCGTGCGTTCTGACTGAGGCGATGCTGAACGATAGGCTATAGGCTAATCCTAACTAGAACAACAATACGTCGTTCAAGTGGAACAGCGAAGCGCAAGTACGGAAGCCAAGGGGTTGTCACATGATTCAGAAGGCATTGTGGGCATTGTAGGCTCAGCCAATCAGAGCCAGTGGATTTCGTTACTCGGGCATTTTGCCGTAACACGGGCAAAAATATTGCCGTTCAGTGCCTTCGTAACTTTTTTCGTGAAACGGGGTATTCGTAAGTCGGGGTTCCGCTGTATTTAAACATCAATCCCTGTTCGCAATGTCCCTTTTTTTTACACAATGACAGCTGTGGTTGCCTTAATGTTGACTTGTCATTATTGAAATTCATTGTAACTGCGATGAATCATAGCCACCACTCTCCCTGAAGTGGCAAACCTTTTTTCATTTGTTAAGGTTCATTTAACAGCTTCAGAATCATTATTTAATTGCTGTGTTGTATATGTGTATTATACATTCAGACATACAGATATTTAAAAACTCTTACTAAAAGGAGACATGTTTCACTAGACATGTGTACCTTTTTTTTAATTTTCGCTCAGTTTTCTTTTAGTTTTAGAAGTAATATTTAGCTTTTCCTAAATTGATTTATATGGAGATCCACAATCTCATTTTTCCATTATCAGTCGTACTCACACAAATGCCTATTGTAATGAGTCAAATTCTTTTCATTTGCTTTCTGTTTGTGCACATATGATTGGATTCACACCGAGCGCAGATGCATTCAGCTGCCAGGTGCTTGATCCATCAAGCTCATCCCTTTTCTGCCACTGTGTTCCTTTTCCATCAGGATGTTGCACATACAAACATTGTCTTCCCAGAGCTACATTAACACCCTGTGCTGCATGCTGTCATGGTCAGCTTAGCTTGGATTTTATTTTCTGTGCAATTAAAGTGATTACTGCAGTTAGTCATTTAAAGGTGCGGTGTACAAAATGTGTCATTGATGTGTCATCAGGGTTTTAAGCTACACAGAACTGTTTCAGTAGAGCTGGAATTAGTTAAACCAACTTTGCTATTAATCACTTCATAATCTTGTGTGCCACTCTTTAAATATTGGCTTCCATTTTTGACTTGGAAAGCTTGGCAGGAATCTCTGTGATTGAGTGGCTGTGTACTGGCATGGGCTGATTTAGGACATTTAGTTTAGTTTAGAAGTGTGATTAAATAGATAAGACTGCCAGATTGTAATTATATAGACGTTATGAGAATAAAAGTAATGAGCATGGAAGATTTCGTTTCTGAGAATCCATGGCTTCATGAAGAGAAGTCAGTCAAAATTTGGTCTAAAAGTTAAAAAAAAGAGAGATTAATTTTAGATGTCTAATAAAAACACCAATATTCATGAAAAAAATGAAATAAATAATTAAGTTCAAGAAAAGCTGAAAACTAACTCGGGTTAACAATTTCTGATTTTCTGATCACTATTTGACTTTATTAAGTATGTTTTTGATGTCAGCGGATCAAAATTCATACTATTATAGGGTTATGTAAAAAAATCCAGGTTTAGAAATTGTAACTTGTTCATCCCTTCTGGCTCCTGTTATAGTGGACTGGAAATATGTCTTTAAATTCATTTTAAACATATAAAGAAGAAACAGCAGTTAAGCCTTTTTACACATCTAATGCATCCTTTTCTCTTTCTAATCCATGTGATGCGTTCATGGTGCAGATGTAAAGTTGCGGTTTTGATTCTGTCCTAAATTGAAGAAGAAAAATTAGAGTTATTTAAAAGTTGCAAATAAATACTTTACTAGGCAGTTTGCTACGGTTTAGTAGAGGCTGATTAAAGGTTAGTTCAGAGTTCTGAGGTGAAGTTTATAGTAATGTGCTAAGTTGGACTGATTCTGGACAGACTGTGGCGTTCATAGGTTATATTGAGGCCTTTTGTATGTAAGCTGATGATACTGATTAGATTCTGCATTATCTGCTGTCTAAGGATTGGGCTCAACCATGATACCTCATTTAACATCTGCTGAAATTTAAATCCAGGTAACTAAATCCATAAAGAGAAGTAAACCTCTGTAGCAGTGCAGGTCAGCTTGTCAGAGCCTAAACACAAAGAAAATCTACCAAAAAAGTTATTACTTGACTTATTTCTAACTAGTTCTTTAACCTCATGCCGCACTGCTCCACCTGATCTACAAAAGGCTACAAAAGTGTAAAATGGAGCCGCAGAACTGTGGAATAAAAATAAATAATTAAATAAACAAGATAAAGTGAAAAGACAGACATGGAGCACACAAATTATGAAAATGATGATGACTGAAAAAACTGTTAATTTAATGGCAGTACATTGCATCACACGTTTTTCAAATGGAATTTAAAGTTTTTTGTTATAATAAAAATAAAGTAATTTTTATATGGCAATGTCTTGCAAATAATGTTTGTTTCAGTCAAATATATCTATATATATAATAAAATGGACTTGAGTTATTCAAATCAGTTAATAGTCTGGTGGTGAGTGCTGTCTTGTGGCTCATTAAAATCAAACTGCTAACTAGCAGTGCTGTGCTCTATTCATAGAGGATAATTGTCATAACACTAATAGAAATTGCAGGTGGTGGTAGTAGACTTCACTTTTACTTCACAGGTAAACTGGACCCGTTTGACTGACAAAACATAATCAATCATCAAAGTACTGAAATTACAGCAACTAGCTCTATCCACAACAAGCAGAATAAAACCCTCCTAGTTGCCTTATTTCAAATTTTAAGATTTCTATTCTAACATAATCCCACACGTTTAAGACAATGATGGATGAAAGTGGATGTAATGGAATGACCCTCACAGTTAAAGTGTAGTTTGTTAAGCGAAATGACAACAAAAAAGTAGTGAAACAAACAAAAAGTAAGAGTTGAATACTAATGTCACATATGAATATTGTAGTATTTCTGGTCAGAGTCCTACTATTCATACTGAATTTAGAACCACAAAGACAACTGCAACAAAGTGAGGCAAATGTGAAGAGTGCTTTTTCCTTTTCTTGCTTGCTCTTTTTTTCCTGCACCCAACACAAGTAGAACGTAATTACAGCCCTGCACAGGAAGAAGAGTAACAGCCATCTTGAAATAATAATGACTTTAGGCCCATCAATCACACCTTTCACCACTGTGGTGCGTCTACTGAATAAATATTAAGGCTTCAGTGGTCTCACAAATACACACACGCACACACACCTGTCTCTGGAGTAGTACGGCCAGTGAATGCATCTGCCTGGTTACTCATACTCACTCACTCACTTACCCTGTCACTCTTGACCTTAATATTAGTGTGTGGAGCAGGTGACACCCACACACACCCAACACCACAGTCATTTTGATTCTTATTCATGTCTAAGAAGATAATAGAGATGTACAACGAAAGATTATAAGGACTGAATAAGAATTCCAGAATTTCAGGGTATTCCTCACAATTAAATAATCTTCACCACATTTAACATGTTTACATATTTCTCTGTATTTACAGTATCCAGAGTTAATAATTTTAACATTAGGACTAGAAATCAATGAGAAAAGCCTCTTAAAATAAAACCCCATTATCTCATATTTCACTACTTTTACTAAAATTGCTTTATTTATGACGTAATTAATTATATAGCACTTTTCTACTCTCCTCGAGCACTCAAAGCGCTTTATACAACATGCCTAATTCACCCATTCATACAAGCACTTTTTTATACTTTCTATCTAACATTCACACACATTCATACTCCAATTGATGCATCAGAGAGCAACAATCCTTTATTAATCATTTCTAATATATATTTTACCTTTATAACCAGGGGTGTTAAATATGAGACCCAGGGGCTAGAATTGCCTTGGCAAAGACCTCAGATCGGCAGAATGGACAGTTTTGGAAAATAACATGGAGGGCATAAATAAACAAAGCAATTAAGTAATAGATAAACAATTAGATGGCAGTAAAAGTCCAGTTTTTTTGCAGTGGGTCTGCAGTAAAAAACAATAGGATATTTTCTTTGAATTAACTGAAACTTTCTCTTTTTCTTGTTCTGTAATTTTACATATTTATTTGTTACAATTTAAATCATGCTGACACTTTTCTTTGAATTACTACAGCAGCATTTTTTTATAATGTAGAAAAATCAAGAAATACTGTTCAAATTGCCTTTTTTTTTTCTTATGTTCAGACATACTAGGGGTTAAATCTGTAGTTAAAGTTCTTTATGTTGAAACAGAGGGGAGTTTCACTGGTCCGGGCCACTTGGGATAAAAGTGGGCTCCATGTGACCCATCATGTAAAATGAGTTTGAAATCATTGATATAAACCAAACTTAACTTACTGAGGTGTAAGACATCATATGTGCTAACCCTAATCCTACCCTGCACTTTGGGAGAGCAGCACCAGTATCAAACTAACAAAAAATAGCTGGATCCAAAATATCGTGCTGAAAAGTGTTTACCCCTTCCTAATTTCCTAGTGTTTTGCATATTTGTTACACTTACATGTTTTGGATCATCAAACAAATTTTCATATTAGACAAAGATACATCAGGTAAATACAAAATGCAGTTTGTAAATCATGGTTTCATTCATTAAGGGAGAAAAGTTATCCAAACCTCCCTGGTCCTGTGTGACAAGTAATTGCCCCTCTTGTTTAATCATAAATTAACTGAAAGCTGAGTTCAGTTTCACTAAACACACTCAGGCCTGATTACTGGCAGACCTGTTGAATCAAGAAATCATATAAATAGAACCTGTCTGACAAAATTGAAGCAGGCTAAAAGATCTCAAATCAACACATCATGCCACGATCTAAAGAAACGGCTGAAAAATAAAGTCGTTGACATCTATCAGTCTCGAAAGAGTTAACAAAGGGTTACAAGGTCATCAGGGTTTTGAGGGTTCCAGTGGACCAAGGTGAGAGTCATTATACACAAATGGAAAAAACTTGGAACAGTGTTAAAGCTTCCTGGGAGTGGCTGGGCCGACCAAAATTACTCCAAGAGTGCAGCGATGACTTATCATGGAGGTCAAAAAAGAACCAGAAGAAGATTAAAGAACCACAGGCTTCAAATGTCTCAGTTAAGGTCAGAGTTCATGATTTAACAATAAGAAAGAGACTATGCAAAAATGGCTTCCATGGGAGAGTTTTAAGACAAAAGTCACTGCTGACCATCAAGAACACAAAGGCTAATCCCAAATTTTCCAAAAAACATCTTGAAGGCATCTGGGAAAATACTAGACCTTTGGGATGACAAGATAAAAGCTGAACTTTTTGGAAGTTTTGAGTCAGGTTGCATCTGGTGCAAAAGTAACAGCATTTCAGAAAAGGAACATCATACCAACAGTAAAATATGGTGGTGTTAGTGTGATGGTCTAGGGCTGTTTTGCGGACCTGGAAGACTTCCCGTGATAAATGGAACCATGAATTCTGCTGTCAAGGTCACAACAAATGTGAAGATCAGTAAAAACGTTATATTACCAACTGTTTTTTATGGATCGTCGTCAAACTTCACAACAGTGCCACTGGGGGACATGAGTATATACATTAACTAATTATTTGACCTTGAACTTAATTGTTAGCGCTAAAGGTCAAAGTTTACCTTGGAAAAAAATTTAAAGAAAGCATATTGAATAATATATTATATGAAAGGGCATGGAACAATGCCCTACAGCAGCGGTCCCCAACCTCTTTTGCGCCACGGACTGGTTTATGCCCGACAATATTTTCATGGACCGGCCTTTAAGGTGTCGCGGATAAATACAACAAAATAAAACTAGTACCGGTACCGAAAAAAAGAAAAAATATTCATAACACACGTGAAAAGACCCAGGAAAACCGAGTAAACGATAAAAACGATAACAAAATAACGCTGAAAACCGATAAAAACCCTGAAAACTATACATTTCACACCTGAACCTCAACTCTCGCGGCCCGGTACCAAACGACTCACGGACCGGTACCGGTCCGAGGCCCAGGGGTTGGGGACCGCTGCCCTACAGCATCACAGTGATGTCATAACAGGCGGACTTCATTGTACTGTAGTACAAACAGACTAATGTCAGCTTGTTGTAAAAAAACATCATAAAACATCAAAGTTTTAATACAGCCTTTGCACTTCGGGGGGAGTTGCACTCTCTGAGTGCTCTTGTTGATTTTGAAGTCATGATTTTAGAGAGTAAAGTAAGTGATATGAGTGTCAGTCGGTCTCAATGATTACTAATGTTTTTAGTATTTTCAGAATTGAAAATTTGCATTCTCATGAACCTGAGACTTTTAGGTCAGTTGAATATTTGAAACTTCTTTATTCTCCTATTTAAATAATGGCTTTTATATTAATTACAGTACATAATAGTACATTCCATCTATGCTGCAGACGTTGACTACAAATTAAACGTGGTTAATTTTTTGTTGATGCATATGTGTGAATGTGCTTCACTGTATGTGTGACGCTCGATCAAACCAACAGAAAGCTATTTACTCTCCAGTGCACTGAATTTCCTCTGCGACCGCAGTCATTTCACTCGGAAAATGACAGTGGGCTTGTGTGTTTGTGTGTGTTGTTATCGTCTGTGACATCACCACTCTCATTTCCTCTCTTGTTATTGTTGAGACTCTCTGGACAGAAAGACTGAATAATGAGAGAGTGGGAGCTGAGGGTCTATGTGCTTCACTCCGTGTGTGAAGCAGACAGTTGATGTCTGTGTATGTTCTTCATTATTTTTAGATAAATTCTTGAATCATATCCGTGCGTGAAGATGCATCAAACTTGACAATATACTAAAAGCCATCCGCAGAGATTCTGGAGAGTGGCTTGAGAATAATTTCTAACTTTGCAAAAATAAACATTTTTTGGGGGGCTTTCATTAGTTTTGAGGTTTAATTTACTTTTTAAAGATTAAAAAAATCAAATCCCTTTTTTTTTACTGTATCATTGGAGTATTGCAACTCCAGTTTTTCATGCCAAACTAAGAGCTTTCTGGCCATGCATTGCTGGTGTATAAAACTCTGAATTGCAGTTGGCATAACTAATAAAATACATTTAGACTAAGAGATGTCTTAGAACTATTTTACCATGAGTGGATATGCTTCTCTTGCAATCCCGACATTTTAAAATCATTGTAAGATAGTTAAATGCAATACGTACTTACTCTACAATACTGAACTATTGGGTCATGCAAAAAGACAGAAATGCATGTGAAGTAATACAAGTACGCAGAGAAAGTTGCAAAATGTGAATGCAATGGAGTCGTAACATGATTGGGTGTCAAAAAAGGAGCGTAGGCTTTATCATATCCATCAAAAGTTGTCAGAGACTGTATGGGCTAATAGTTTAGCAGATAAGAATCTATTTTCTCAATATTAATTTGCAAACATTTTAGAGATTTTATCATCTACAGAACAAAATGATATTGAAACACTGATAATCTGTATGGAAATCTCAGTGTGGAAGGGACACAGCTGGAAACCAATTTTGAATGGCTGTGATCTTCTTAAAGCCATGATCTCTAATCTAATTTACTTCATGGGCTCAGAAACACTTCTGAAAATCATTCAGTCAGTGAAAATGCACAGCAAAACTCCACCATACAGACAAAAAATCAAGTAACAAAAAACATATCAACAATCTGAGAAACACATCTTTCCTTCACTGTGACTTTGCTCATATAAGCTGGACTCAATTTGAAGTGTACAACTATTACATCATTAATATAATAAATATTATAATATTATTAAGATTTTTTTTTTTTAAATTATGGACACAGCATTGTGCTGCCAAAAGAAAAGTGGATTTTCACCAGTGCACCTGTGCAGTAGTGCATATGGCATATATGCAAATGAAACACTAATAAGAAACAAAATATTAATGTTTTGGAGGAACACAGGCTACCATCTAGGGATCCTTTTTCAAGGAATGCCTTCTCATTTCAAGAAGACAGTGCTGAAATAACTTAAAAATAGCATGGCTCCATGCAAAAAGTTGTCCTGTTGCTACACTGGTCTACCTGCAGTCCAGATGTGCCACCCTATGTAATGTTTTATGAAACGAAGAGTAAAACCAAAGGTTTGCTGAACAGCTGAGATCCTGTATTAAACAAAAAGAGGAAAACTTTGTGCTTTCTAAACTGCTGCAGTTGGTCTCCACAGTTTCCAAAGGGTTTGTGTTGTTGAAGAAGAGGTGATGCAACACAGTGGTAAACATGCTTCTGACCTAACACGAGCTAAACATATTGCTAGTATCAAAATGAATATGAAAAATAAAAAAGAAATACTGTTGTCACTTTATGTTACCTTCTTATTTTAGTCAGTACCCTAAGAAAGCACTGAATTAATTATATGTTTTGCTTTCCCTCCCATATTTTACACAAAGTCACACCATTGTTGATTCAAAATTTGATGTGTTAAATGCGTATTTCTTTCTTTAAGCGATACAGACAAACTTGTTTAGCTTTTCAAAAATAACAAACATAAAAAATGATGTAGTCAGAACTTTTAGTGCCAACAAAAATCATAACTAAGAGGACGTAAATGAAACATCTGCTGTACCCAATAAAAGTTTGCTTGTTTAATGTCTGACAGTAGCTTGGGCCAAAGCAAGAATGTGGGAGATTGCAGCATCTGGTGTTTTGTGTAGAGTAAAGCCTATTTAAAAGCTTAGGGCCAAATTACGACCCAGTCTGTGAGTGAGCGTGTTAGTGTATAAAGGCATTTCATTTGTGTGTGCAAGTGTGTTTTGAGCAGTTCAGGCAGAGTGACAGACTTAAACAGAATGGATTTCAAAAGGCTGTTACACAGCCGGGCATTCCTCTGTCTTATCCCGAGGCCCGTGTTTGTGTATACTGCTTCCGCTTCGCTGTTCAAATCTATGTGAAAAACAATATTTTTTTCCGTATTTCTTGTTGGGGTGTTTTTTTGCTGCAGTTTGCTCAAATATCAGAATCCTGTAACTTATTTGCTGCAGGACTGGCGAGACTTTCAATTTTTTTTCTGGTACATTCAAAAATATGTTCTCAAATTGTTTTTAGTGGAAAAGCACAAAAATGTGAAAAACAAGTGAATGGTTCCACTGATTATTTGCAGCTTGTTTGCCTGCATTTAGTTTGGCAGTAAAGGATGCTGGATGATTCACACCATTTTGAACCGGACCAGCAGCTACATTATTAGTCCTGTGAGATGTTAACACATTTTCGTTTGAAGTGACAGTAAATCTTCGTACTAGTTTCTCTCATGACATATGCACCTGTGTGTTTATGTCTGGGGGGGAAAAAAACAAAACTACAATAACAACAACAACAAAGCACCTTTTGCTATTTACATTTTGGGGGTAATATATTATCTTGTTCTGACCTCATCTCACTTTGTTTCTGGTCAGGCTCTGTTTTTGTGCACTGGAACTGACTGGAGTACTAACAGGAATTGGAGGCTGATGCCAGTGTATCAGGCCAGAGAGATTTTAACACGTTTCCATGTGAATGACCTGTAAACACCAGCTGTTCTGTAAAACCGCTGTAACTATGTGTCCAAATCACACTGAGACAAAATGGATTCTTCACAGGCTATTTAATTGTAGGCAACCTAGCCACACTGGATACGGGGCTTAAGTGGCCCGATTGAGCATTAAAATAAACATTTTAAGTGCTCAGTTGGCTGTAACGCTGAAATATCTGCCAAAAGCCAGTTCCTGGCATATCATGATGATTTTCTGTCAAGTATGTAATGGCAGCAATGGAATACATGAGAGCTATTTGGAAATGAATTTATATTTTTCTGAGTTTTTCATTTAAAAAAAAAAAAGATTTCTATGAGATCTAGATATATGTGCGAATGTTGTAAACTTTAAAGACACTGTTTTATTGTGTTTTTATTTACGTCAACTCTGAAATCTTGTCACTTTTATCTGAAGCAATGTGCAATGTAAAATTAAAATGATTCAGGAGTTTATTTTTGAGTCAAAGAATTATTCATCGCTGCAAAAAACAAATACGATTTTCCACTTCACCTGGGGAACAAATGAGTCACCGTTTCACTTTTTAACTATTTATAAACTCAAACAAAACACAGAGCACAGATTCTCTCGCAAAAGTAAAAGCTGTTAAATTTTATACTTTTTAATTGCACAAGAGCACCGTCTGTCTGTGCATTAACATGTTGGAATTTGTGTTTTTATTGTAGAAAGAACGTTTAAGGCTTCAGCACCAGTATCAAACCATTTATTTTTAAATGGTATCAGTAAAAATTTGTAACGTCATTGAATTAACATGTGATTATTTCAGTGTCAATTTCACTAAACACACATGGGCCTGATTACTGGCAGACCTGTTGAATCCAGAAATCACATTAATAGAACCTGTCTGACAAAAGTGAAGCAAGCTAAAAGATCTCAAAAAGCAACACAGCGTGCTACAATCTAAAGAAACACCTGAGAAATAAAGTCACTGACATCTATCAGCCAGGAAAGGGTTACAAAGCAATTTCTAAGACTTTAGGACTCCAATAAAACCAAGGTGAGAGCCATTATACACAAATGGAGACAATTTGGAACAGTGGTGATGCTTCCCAGGAGTGACTGGCCTACCAAAATTACTCCAAGAGTGCAGCGACTCATCCAGGAGGTCAAAAAAGAACCCAGAAGAAGATTAAAGAACCACAGGCTTCACATATCCCAGTTAAAGTCAGAGTTCATCAAAAATAAGTATGCAAAAATGGCTTCCATGGGAGAGTTTTAAGACAAAAACCACTGCTGAGCAAATACAACACAAAGGCTTGTCTCACATTTGCCAAAAAACATCTTAATGATCCCCAAGACATCTGGGAAAATGTTCTGTGGACCGATGAGACAACTTTTTAGAAGGTTTGAGTCCTGTAACATCCAGCATAAAACTAACCAGTATTTTAGAAAAGGAACATCATAGCAACAGTAAAATATGGCGGTGGTAGTTTGAAGGTCTGGGGTTGTTCTGCTGCGTCAGGGGACCTGGACGTCTTGCTGTGGTAAATGGAACCAACCTGCTGTATACCAAAACATCCTGAAGGTGAATATCCAGCCATCTGTTCGTGACCTCAAGTTGAAGCGTACTTTGGTACTTTGGATCGAAAACACACCAATTTTACCTCTGAATGGCTTAAGAAAATCAAAATGAATGAACCGGCTTTTTAAGATCATGCCACAGCATCTCAATCGAATTCAGGTCAGGCCTTTGGAGTGGCCGAGTCAAAGTCCTGACCTGAATCTGATTGATGTGCTTGATTGCATGATCTTGAAAACTCTCCAATGTGGTTGAATTAAAACAATTCTGCAAAGATGATTGTGCCAAATTTCCTCCATAGTGCTGAAGAAGACTCATTTACAGCTATTTATAGTCATTTATAGTTTTTCATTTACTACTAAGAGTGGCCCAGTCAGGTTTGGGAGGCAAACACTTTTTCACACAGTGCCATGTTGGTTTTGTTTTTTCCCCCCTTAATAATTAACCGCATCATTTAGAAACTGCATTTGCATTAGCTTTGTCTAATATTTAAATTTGTGTGTTTTGGGGGTGGGTGGGGGGCGACTGGTCAGGTCTCCAGTCTGGCATTGGGCTAACACAGAGAGACAGACAACAAGCCACAACATATTCACAGAGATACCCACACAGACATGGGGAGAACATAGAAACTCAACACAGAAAGAAAGATCCCTCTAAGGTGGCGGATTTAAACCCAGAACCTTCGTCCTGGGAGGTGGCAGTGCTAAGCACCATGCCACTATTCTGATCAGAGTAGAACATTATGCTGTAAAACTCCTTTCAGCTGCTACATTATTCAGTAAGGGTTGCCACAGTAGAAGAATATGCATATTTGATTTGGTAAAGATTTCAGATGCCCCTCCTGACAGGAATCCTTTCTCCCTGAGAGACTTTTGTCTCTTGTCCCAGTCTTGAATCAAGGACTTTTGTGTGTTAGGTGAATGTGTTAACCACTACCATATGGAACCGCAAACTGACAGAGTAAATATTTGAAGCTAAAATTCAATTAATAATTAATAATAATTATGCTGCAAAGAATAAAAATAAGTTTTGGTTCACAAGATAGACCAGATAGATAAGATAGACACGACGTTAACATTGTTGGACTGTACTTGAAGTGGGGTGACAAATACAATGGTATTGAAAGGCAGTAACTCTGTAGTAATACCACCACATTTTATTTTTGTTCAAAATTTTCAATTTCTTTGTTCTTTCATTTGGTGATGCACTTTTTTATCCATTGAGAATGTTTTGTTTGCTTCATTTTAAGTTGGAAATAACAAGGTCTCATGCAAAACCTGATGAAACTCGCTGACACCCTGCTGCTTTGAGCTTATAGTTCTTGCACTATAAAGGAAAAAATAAATAAATAAACATTTGAGCTGAGAATCTATCCAATTAAACTTTATACTTATATGGGCTCTACATAAATGTATTTATCTGACATTAAATTAAATTTCATGCCTATGAGATTCACATTTATTCAACAGCTCTCTTATATTTTGCAGGATGGTTATTGGTTTGTGTATTTGTTGATGCTGTGTTGAGCTCCAGAGGCTGAAAAAAATCTCTTGTCTGATCCACATTTGATCAAAACCTAGACTATGACACAATGCAACCCTGGGTGCGCGCGCACACACATAGACACAGAGTGCATTAGTTAGTGGTGTTGATCTATGTTTAGCTGCTGGAGCTGCTTAGCTGTCCCAAAGTTGTCACCATATTAGAAGTTACCCCTGAAATCACTCCTTTTCACATACACACACACACATGCACACATACACACCATCCCGTTCTCAGTAAGTAACAGTGACTCTTTGTAGGAGGTTTGAATAACTGCTATAGGGTTACTTAAATGACACAATCTCTCCCTCTCTCTTGCCCTCCCTTACTTTTGCACACACACACACACACACACACACACACACACACACACACACACACTTTTTCCCTATTCTAATTGCTGCAATGTGACACTTCTTCCCACATCTGAGAAAAAAGGCCAATGAGCTTGCATAGAGAAAGGAAGCACAGCCTGGTGAAGATAGTTCAAGCAAGCATTTGACCTAAATCTGAATTTCGCATATACAGTACATTTTTATACCTGCCTATAGTGAGCTGACCTTTTATCTTGCTGAGCGAATCTGGAATTTTTTTTTATTTAAATCATAATAAAATATTTAATTTCTATTTTATAAATACAAAAAGTCGGGCAAAACTGGACAACAACATTCTGATATGGTTTCCGAAAGAGACTCAGGCGCAGGCCAGGGTATTCCTTTAAGTGAAGAACAGTGCGTTTATTCACAGTGAACACAATCACCAAGTGGCTATATACAACGTGCAGGGGAAACGGGTCCGGGTCGCCAGGGTCCGTGGGAAACAGGGTTAGGAGAAAAGGTGCTCCACACTTTCTGTACAAAAGCTCCTCCTCAGTCACTCCTCTCAGAATCCGGTTCCAAAAACGATCTAAACACAAAAGGTCAGGTTAGCGGGATAATAACAAAGGGCTTTCAAGATACAGGTTGGCAGATACACAAGTTTGACTGACGCTGATAGCTCAACAATCCAGCGAAGACTAGTGCAGACTCGCCATCTTAAGTAGTGCAGTAATCAGCTGGGATCAGCGGCCGGTGCGGTGATGAGAGCAGGTGTGTGGGCCAGCAGCGGGAGAGAGAGAGTGAGAGAGAGAGAGAGAGAGCAAACAAACCACAAACATATTGCCTAATAGAGGGTCGACCAGCGGGGCACAGGGACCATGACACATTCAGTGACTGAAAAATAAAAACCTTTTAGTTTGTTCTAGGGTTTTTTTGGTTTATTGTGGTTGTCTAGCTTAAAGTTACCACAAAACCTGCTTACTGTAAGCGCTGGTTTGCATATGTATTTTCATATATTTTGAAATTACTATAGCAGCAAATAAGCATTGGCTTTAAGCACATGAGAAAGTCATGCTCCCTTTGTGTGAGTTTTAATCTGAGTTTCCCTCTTTACTGTTTTTGGCAATCGGTACAGCTGGCGTGTTCGTGCATGTAAGCCTCTCCCCAACACCTGTAATCTACTGCACTGCACTGTAAAAGCAACAAGGGCAAAGTGCAGTCCTGAGCATTCAGTTACCCAATTTATGTGCACTTTATTTTTTAATTTTCACTTGTTAAACTCCGCAGTGAGAGTTTTGCTGCCCTCCTCTGCTCCGTGTTTCACCATCGAGCAGAGCAGGGGAGAAATTAATGAAATGAAGATAATTTGACCCAAAATAAGGAGAACTTGATACACTACTGCAAGTGCAATAAAAGCTCCCCAAAAAGTGTTAATATGTGTTAACATGTTAACGCCTTCTAAGATATTAATGCAATAAATTAAAGGGAGAGAAGCTGACAGGAAGACTGTGTGATGAGTAGACGTCATTCAGTGCACTTTTTTGTGTGTTATTTGACAGTGTGGTCTAATGGATTTCATTTTCTCTATGTATTTATTTACTTTTTGCTCATCTGTAGGCACAGGTATGCACAACTTTTGTTAATATGGGGAAATATTGAATGCCATATATTTGTTACAGTGAAACAAGAAAAAAGCTGAAAAGAACTAAATTTTCAGTCTGAGATACAGTAACATTTTATTTATTCACATATCCCTGTTAAAGGTTACTAATATTGGACTGCTCTGTATTAAGGGTTAAAACAGTGAAAAAATTGTGTAATTGTTAAAACCAAGGTATGATGTGGATTTTCTTCTGTGTGCATCTTTCAGGTTTTTCAGATCGCCTATGTGATAATAAAGGCAGCCAACTCACCTCGCCCAGGTATGCGTTCAATTATAAAAAGGTTATTTTATCAGTCTCATACTACTTGAAGTGTTAATATTTTTGCTTTGATTAATTTTAAGGAGAGGACTGTGACTAATGCTCAGTATTCGTCTTAGGAGCATTAATCATCAAGCTAATGATCATCCCACAGAGAAGTCTTCATATAATGGAAGACTCCATTCAATCAAATGGATCTTTAGCTCAGTGATTAACAATACTGATGTGAAACAACAAACTAGCACGTTAAAGTAAAATGGCGGTGGAAGGTTTAAATATGTTGAAAAGTAATCTAGAAAAAAGACGAAACAGTTGAATTCCTATGGAATTACTATGTTCTTGGCAAACAGTGCTATCCATTATGGCCACATCTCCGTTTGATCTCGTCAAAGTTCCACAAGTCTTGTGGTTTGTTCAGATGCAACTTTGCAAACTTAAGCCATGCTACAATGTTCTTGTAGCACTGTACTTCCAGACAAGTGCTACTTATTCAGTCTTTCTCTAAATCAGGGGTGGGAACTGCAAGCCTCAAGGGCCAGAGTCCTGCAGGTTTAAGATATCACCCTGGGTCAGCTCACCTGAATCAAATGATTAGTTCATTACCAGGCCTCTGGAGAACTTGATGACATGCTGAGGAGGTAATTTAGCCATTTAAATCAGCTGCGTTGGATCAAGGACAAATCTAAAACCTGCAGGACACCCCTGCTCTGTACTGTCATGATCTTTACCATTAAACATGTTAACTGAGGCCTGTAGAGTCTTTGTCAGATCTTGTTTTTTCTTTATAATTTTTAAGAGGACTGCATGATCTGATCTTGGTGGAAATTTACAGAGTTGTCTGGTCTGTGGCATCGTGTTAACACAGACCCAAATCCATCCAGATCCAGACCACCTGCTTAATAGAAGTGGTCACGCTTGCTGATTATCAGTTAATCAAATATATTTCATTAGCAGCACCTGTCTGTTACTTACCCTAATTAATTCCTATGGAAATAGTAAAGGTGAACCTAATTTTTGACAGTATTGCAGAAAGCAATGTGAAAAACCTGCTTTTTCACATGACTCTGTATAATGGAGGGATGTGGTGCTTACATGATAAAATAAGCAATTATAATGGGCAAAAACAAAGCTGATGTTCTAACTAGTTCACACAGAAACACAATAAACAAAAAAATAATAAAGATTATGGAAATTATGAGTGCATGTTTGTTTGATTTTTCTGTTGTTGTGTTCACACTTGTTTTTTCATTCAGCAGGACTCACTTTACTTTGCATTTAATCAATCCAGAATACCACAGTTAAATATGAAACTGAATGTTTTGTCAATTTTCTATGTATATTAAGCAGCGTGACCTTAATAGAGACTTGCGTGCCACTCATTATTTTTATTGATCTTCCCTGGTCTCCTCATCACACACTGAAAGCATTTCATTGTTTTCTTTACCATCATTTTTTTTGTCCGCAGGCAATTGGATCTTAGAGCGTTCAATAGATGGCGTGACCTTTGAACCCTGGCAGTACTATGCTATCACGGACACAGAGTGCCTGACAAGGTTCAACATAAATCCTCGGACAGGACCTCCATCCTACACCAGAGATGATGAAGTCATCTGCACATCCTTTTACTCAAAGATTCACCCACTGGAGAATGGAGAGGTAACACATGAAGATGTCACAAACTAGGGCTGCTGCAATGTCAGATTTTGACTATACAATTATTCTGGCTGAAAGAATTCATGCTGATCATTTTAACTGTATATCTAAAGGCTTTTGGTTGCATAAGGGTAAGCTGTCCTTCTTAAGCAAAAGAGAAAACACATTTGCAAACATTTCCAATATACCAGCTCATATAATGGGAAGCCTTGACCTGGATATCTGCTCACTCAAAATATAGCTGTTGGGGGTAGGAGGTTGGATTGACTCAAGATTATTTGTCTTTCTTTGGTCCCAGTTGGGGAAGAAGGGTTAAGGTGGGTTAGTTTAAATCTACTTAAACCATGCTGGAATTTCTGGATTTAATGCATTGCTTGTATAGGCAAAGAAGAAAAAATCCAGAGTGGTCAGAGATGATAAAGAAGGAGGCAGAACCAAAGTTGACTGTACAACTGTGAGACACAAAGGAGGATGTGGCAAAGAAACTGATCTGGTGGACTGGTGTAGGCAGGTGATGGCCAGGCGACAAGAGGGATGTGGGAATTGTTATAAAATACTTTAATCAATGACATGAAAAAAAAAACACCACAAGACACACAAATACACACATGTGCACCCCAGTGTTTACTGTTGTGTTCCTTTGATCTGCTATGTGTGATCACATCCAGTAACAACAGTCAGGCAGGCCTGACATTAATGAAGAGAAAGAGGATTTCAGAGCACACAAACATACTAACAAATACACAAACACGCATTGAAAATAAACTAATCACACATTAACATCCCCCCACACAGGGCTGTAATTGTAGATGCCCTTCTGATTATCTGCATGCGTTTCCATGTGTGCTAATGTGCGTGCATGAATATGTGTGCTCGGTGTGTCTTTTTGTGTGTTTGCACTGTATGTGCTTGTGTCCTGCGGGGGAGCGCTAGAGGGGGTGCGAGCTGGGAGATGTCAAGAGCTGCAAGTAACGACGGAGGTGTCTGAATTGTGTGTGTGTGTGTGTGTGTGTGAGCACAAGTGTGTGGTTGACAGCTCCCTTGCCGTCTGATCACAGTGAAACCATAATGAGTCGTAGGCGATGTGTCACAGCATCGCACACACACGTTCACAATGTCACCCCACCACTCATCACACACACGCCAGCACACACACATAGAGAACCGGCTCCTTCGTTACTTCCAAGTGTGCAGCTTACACCCATCAAGTGTTTCCCCTTGACATACATGCACATACACACAGTCAGCTCACTGAAAGAGTTTTTCTTTTTTTTTCTTTTTTTTACAGATGCCAAATGTTGCTTTTGGCCACATTAGTGAGACAGACAGATGGACAGTCAGACAGGCAGGCAGACAGAACCTAACACTTCTTATTATGTGCCTGCTTGGTGATTATTGTTTATGCACAATATAAACTGATGCTTCTACTACTTTCACTCTGATTTAATGTTAGACCAGTGCTGGAAAAATACAAGATTCTTTGAATGCCATCAGTAATTGTGCTTGTCCTTCCTTTTTCTATTATTATGATCCAAGTTGTAAGATTCTGTAGAGAGGTATATTCTTTGCCTTGTGGGCATCCTGTCATTAGCAATTTTGCATCAGGAAATCTTTTTTTGTTGAGAATTACTACGTTTCAGAAAGGATTTGTGGTCACCTAACATTTCAGCTCATACATTTAATGCAATTCAATGTTATTCATATATTGCCAAAAAGGTAAAGACCCTAAAATAATAGAGAGAAAACCCCAGAAATCAAACAACCCACTTTGAGCATGAACTTGGTGACAACGGGAAGGAAAAACTCCCTTTTAACAGTAAGAAACCTCTGCCGTGACTGGTTGGGGTTAATGGGAGGAAGACATGATGCAGAAGAGAGCCAGAAATTAATAATAACTAATGATTAAATGCAGAGTGGTGTACAAACACAGTGAAAATGAGGCATACTGAAGAAATACACAGTGCATCATAGGAAGCCCCTAGCAACCTACATCTATACATATAGATGTAGGTTGATGTAGGCTATTTTCCCAGGCGTGGGACTAATAAAGGTTATCTTCGCTTATCTTATCTTAGCTTATCTTATACACCCAGCCTAAACTATATACTTTATCACAAAGGAAATTTTTAATCCTAATCTTAAAAATAGAGATAGTGTCTGTCTCCTGAATCCAAACTGGAAGCTGGTTTCACAGAAGAGGGGCCTGAAAACTGAAGGCTCTGCCTCCCATTCTACTTTTAAATACTCTAGAAACCACAAGTAAGCCTGTGGTCTTAGAGTAAAGTGCTCTATTGGGGTGATATAGTACTATGAGGTCTTTAAGCTAAGACGGGGGCTGATCATTTAAGACCTTGTATTTGAGGAGAAAGATTTTAAATTTAATTCTGGATTCAACAGGGAGCCAATGAAGAGAAGCCCATATAGTCCCTGTCAGTACAATTGCTGCAGCATTTTGGATCAACTGAAGGCTTTCAAAGAGTTTTTAGGACATCCTGATAATAATCAACTGCAATAGTCCAGCCTAAAAGTAATAAATTCATGAACTAGTTTTTCATATCTATTTTTAATCAGCATCTCAAATGGCTACAACTTCATGCATTTGGACCTGTAGACATAGAAAAAACAACCTGCTGAAGTTGAAACTGAGCGGAATGGGGGAAGAAACGTACTCTAAGTGATTTTGAACATGGCTTTATTCCTGGTGCCAGACAGGCTGGTCTCAGTATTTCAGAAACTGCTGATTGACTGAGATTTTTCCACACAACCATCTGTAGGGTTTACAGAGAATGGTCCAAAAAAAAAAGAAAACACAGAGTGAGGTTTATGGGTGAAAATGTCTTGATACCAGAGGTCAGAGCAGAATGGCTAGACTGTTCTTTTAATAGATGGGCAACAGTTAATCAGATATCTACATGTTAAAAGCAAGGCATACAGAATAACACAACTGAGCGCACAACACGTCCACGCCTGCCGCCTCTGTCAGCAAAGAACAGGAAACTGAGACTACAGATTACACTGGCTCACCAAAAATGGACAATAGGAGATTGGAAAAATGTTTAAACACCACAACCTACCAGGGCACCATTTATATTGATGTCCATCTCTTTATAACCACAGTGTAGGGCTCTTTTGATGGCTGTTTTCAACAGGATAATGTGCAATGCCATCAAGTTCTTGGTTTCTTGAGCATTCGCTGAACTTAAATGCCTTCCACAGTCGCCAGATATCATTCCAATAGGGCACCTTTGGGATGTGATGGAACAGGAGATCGTCATCATGGATACGCAGCTCACAAATGTGCATCAGCTATGTGATCCTATCTTGTCAGTATGGAAAAAACATTTTTGAAAAACCTCTTACACACCATCATTCTGTGCGGTGAAGGAGCTAAACATCCAGGAAACGAAACACTGATCAAAAGATGTGGCTGAATAGAGACAGATTTTTTTAAATAAATTATGAACAAGTGAAAAACCTTCTGTGGTATTACATAAAAAAACACGCTGATGCACTCAGGAAAAAACAAATTTAGGTATAAAGAAGCATAAGAAATTTGAGGCTTCCGACTGAATCAGGTGTGCATGACAAGATGTCTTAGCCAGCGAGTATTTAAACTCTGTCAAGTTGTGGAAGGCAGGGTGAAACTGTTACTATGTGATAAGTTATCTTATTGAGTCTTCTTTAAGTGCTTTAAGTGTTAGTGCCAGGTTAGCTTAGCCTACTGTGACCAGTCACTGTTCAACAACAAAGACTGTATATAAAAGTTGGTCACAGCCACTGTGACATCACCCATTGCTTTTCCCTCTGCATCTTGAGGTCTCTTTTTCCTTTTGCCATGCTGGGTTTTTTTTGTCAGAGGGAAGTATATTTGGAAGATAAAGTGGTGTGCTAAGTTATCTACTAAGCTTGATTACAAAACAGGTATCTGATAATTATTACTAACTAGTGCTAAATAACAGATAATTCATTTGCCCAGAAAGGCAGCAAGAACACAAGAGATTAAGTTGAGTGACTCAAATGCGCTCTGATGTGGCTACATGTGTCCCCATTTTAAACCCTTTCAGAATTCATTTAAATGAGCTAAAAAAAATGCCAAAACATTTTTTGTCCACATTTTTGTCACTTCTGTGCTGGCTTCACTTTTTAGTTCTGGACTCTCAGTCTGTTGTGGTCAAAGGGTGATAGCAGGTTTTATGTTTGAATCACTGCTGTGCTTTGCTGTAGCCACTGTCTCCTGGTCTGAATTTGAAATCAGTTTTTATTATTACCAAATAAAACCATTTTCTACCCTAACATTCTTGTTGAATCCAGTGAAAATCAGCATTCTTTTAATTAAATTTGATATGGTTCTGTTGTTAAAGAACAAATAGCAATTTATCCTAGAAGCTGTCGCTGCTCATCAGTGTTGGTCAAGTTACTTGAAAAAGGAATTAGTAACTAACTACTGATTACTTGTCCAAAAAATTAACCCCGTTACTCTACTGACTACTTATTTTCAAAAGTAATTAGTTACTTAGATAGTTACTTTTTAAAAACATGATACATTATATGCAACAGTCTTTGACTTGAAGAAATTTGTTTAAGATTTAAACCTATTTTCTGCATATCAGCACATAAAATAAAATAATGTTTTGTGTTTACGCTCACTCTTTCAAATAGATGCAAGTAAATGGACTGGTTCTTATATAGCGCTTTTCTACTCTGTCCGAGCACTCAAAGCACTTTATACAGCTAATTCATTCACCCAATCACTTCTAAGCATCTAACATTCATACACATTCACACTCCGATACATCCATCGGAGTGTGAATGTGTATGAAGCAACATGGGGTTAGTATCTTGCCCAAGGATATTTGGCATGCAGACTGGAGCAGCCTGGGATCAAACCACCGACCTTCTGGTTAGTGACTGATCCGCTCTGCCACCTGAGCTACAGCCACCCCTGTGGCAAGTAAAACACAGCAGAAATTAAATAAGATCAAAGACTCAGTGGCACTGAGTCCTGTCACTCTTAAATCTATTTTCACCTGTTTAGCTGGAGTGGGGCGGGTGGAGGTTTGCCCGGTGCCGCAGCGGTCATGTCAGTGGGGGGGATCTGGGGGTTTCTCTGTGAATTTCACATTCGCGTGGCAGCGTGCTAGGTACTTGCTCAGAAGTTTAGGGGGTTTTTTCGCTGTAAAAAGAAGTTTTCTTCACACGCAGTGTACAGTGGATAGTAATGTTTTTGTCACTTTTTACGGAATCAAACTCAAAGTTGGATTACCTGCCCATCATTATGTCGTTTGAATTTTTACTTCTTCTGTTTACTGCTGTGAGAAACTCACAAAACATTTAATCTTCACAGCATGCAGTCGAATTCTGTTGTCATATCTCGGCGTTTATCTCTACAGATACACACTTCTCTGATCAATGGTAGACCCAGTGCAGAAGACCCCTCGCCAACTCTCCTGAACTTCACGTCCGCCCGCTACATCAGGTTGGTGTTTCAGAGAATCAGAACGCTGAACGCCGACCTCATGACTCTGACACTCCATGACCCCAAAGATATGGATGCTATTGTGACGAGACGGGTGAGGCTAAAAACACATGCACTACCACTTTAACTTTGTCAGTATGAGTCATTCATCTCTGGATATTTTTAAGTAGAATATCTTTTGAGTCATTGGTTGTTAAAGTTGCAATAACCTGTTTTGGCTCTTCAGTACTACTATACCATTAAGGACATCTCAGTTGGAGGGATGTGCATCTGTTTTGGCCATGCGAAAGCTTGTCCACTCAACAGTGTTACAAAGGTAATAATGTCCAACTTTCTCTCACTCTGTTTAACAATACCATCAAGGTGATGTAGCTCTTCCATAGTTCTGAACAGGAGTAAAGAGAGCCCTCAGGCATCACCTTTTCATCTAACTCCTTCTATAAAAACTTTCCGTGTGAGTCTGTGCGCGCCTTTCTGCAGGGGACACAGGTGACACTGTACAGCGTCGTCTCAGGTGTCACTTCAGACAGAGGAGTGTTTGATACCAGACACCTGATCTTTCCCTCTTTTTCTCCCACCACACACACATGCACCGCGTTGTGTCCTTTACATGTCCCGAGGCTGAAACAAGAAGTCTAACTCGGATTTGACACCTGTGTCTGGTCCCTCGGTGGTGATGTCAGTGACAATAAGTGATGTCACTGGTGTGTGAAAAGTCCTGTTTTTTTTTTTCTTCTTCTTTTCCCACCGTCTCTAACCAAGACTTGAGGAAGTATTTAAACTCACTAGAGGAGGCTCACCACTTTCTTCTGCCCAGGTGTTTAAAGGCTACACATTTAGTCAGTTTTAACAGAACAAAAAGACTTTGCAGAGCAGATGTAGTATACGGTACAGCCGAATAATTTCTGTTTATTTATAATTCTGCTTTATTTATCTGCAGTTTTTTAGAGCTTCTCCGTTGCGCTGTGTTCCCACAGGACATTTAGCTTTTTTACTTTGATTAGAGTTCAAACAATCCATGCAGTAGCATACTGGGCAGACATTCAGAAAGGTGGAGACCTGCGAGATGATTTGTTGATGATCGTCCGCAGAACATTTGTTCAGATGCCTGCTCAGCACAAAGGCAGCCTAAGCAAGAGCTGTAGCATTGTGTCTCAGATAAAAAGGGGCAAATTTACTCATGCCAACAAATCCAGACTTGGCTCTAGTTGTGCTATTGTACTGCTCTCCTCTCAGTTAAATCTGGCACCCTCACCATATCAACCAATTTACAGAAAGTCCTAAATTGAATTACTGAACCTTAGTTGGCAAATATCCTGCTACATTCTGCTTTGTCTGTGTTTAGTTTTGAATTTATTTCTCTCCTGGGAGACTAATCATGAACCTATTTACTGCTAACTGAAAATTTGGAAACTGAACCAAGTTCTTTCAGTTGAGTTGGCTCTCATGTGTACACATTGTTTAAAGGGCTTTCAAAAGGTGATGCATTTTGATAATTACCTATTTTCACTCTATTCTCACATTCATGTGAATGTTGAGGTGCCACACGAGGGTGCGCAAAGGAGAGAATTTTTTTTCTGTGTATATTAAAAATATATTCATAAATATTGTACAGAGGGTTATACATGTACACTTTCTACACTTTTAGATTCAAATCAATACAAACTTGATCTCAACATTTTATTTTGCTTCAGTTCAGGTGTTGTTCATACATTCAAACATTCTTACTGCGGATGTGGTTATGCATGTAAAGGACCACAAAGTCACAGCAAGAACATAAAGACTGCATTTGAACTAGGTTATTACTTTATTTGAAAAATTGATAGTTACAGTGCTTATTATCTCAGAACAGTTTAAAAGAGATTTGTTCTGGAAGCTATGTGGTTGAGAATGCAGTAAAATGTCTTATAACAGTGTCTGTAAAACAATTTTTGATGTGATTCTTATACAAACTGCCACGTGCATGATAATGGAATTCAAGGATTTTCCTGGCGACGAACTTTTTAGTCGACCAAACCAGGAAAAAATATTATACCCTTTCATTTATCTAAGAAACACTAAGATATCAAGTTAAATTTCCATCTAATGGAAAATGTCAAAAACTAATAACAGATGCATTTTAATAACCAAATAAACAACCAATATAAATAACCGATGCTAAATATGACGTGAAAACATGTTACTACAAAACATGTTCAAATATTACTAAAATATGACAAGTTAACATCTGACAAACGTATAAATTGTGACAGAAAAGTGTGGCGCATTGTGCCGTGCGTTATGAATGACACACACTGTTCAACCACTGCAATAAAAGTTCAAATTTAAAATAACAAAACAACCATCCAGCCATTTTCTTCCACTCATCTGAAGTGATGATTCAGTGATTTACTGGCATTTGTCATCAAGTAAAATTTTAACAATTGGATTAAACGACTACTAAGTCTGGTACCGACTGGCAACAGCGATGATTAGTTGCACACATCCATAGTGGTAATAGTCCACATTCGACTGAACAGTTCCTTTGCAGTAACTTGACCAGCACCATTTCCCTGCACAAGCAGTGCAGTTCCTGATATCTTATCATATCATCCATATCCCCCAAAGAAGTCCCAATGCTGGGTTTGGTCACACTAAAACAGTGAAACAGTAAAACACCTCATACTACACTCAAGCAATAATTTCTATTTAGACGATTTATTGTCTAAAAAACTTAAACAGATGGTTTTTATTTTCACCATTTAACTCTCCACTTAATTCCAGCTCTGAAACCTCGTCAATCTCCTCCAGGATTAAAGGCCTCACTTCGGGCAGTGGAATTGTTAAGAATATAGTGGCAAGAAACAAAATTTGATAAGAAATCCTAAGGAAAAAATAAATAAAATTGATTTCACTTCAGGATACAAAAATGGTGTAGGGGAAAATAAAAGTTAAAATCAACCTTATTGGGTGGTAAAGTCATTAAAATAATAATATCAAACAACGGGAGCTTCTCTAACAGGCTGTCACTCGGCACAGCGACAGGACACAAAAAAACAAATAATAGTTATTAGTTTGATTAACTGAAGGTCACTCTTTCCCAACACTGTGTGTGGGAGTAGTGTCAAGCTAAGGGCTGACATTTCATTTTTTCACTTAAGAGGTTTTGAATCACCTGCGGTGAAGAATTGGCTGCAGTGAAAAATCATATTTGTTCACGATTCAGATTCAGATTTAGATTTAGATTTAAAAACCAGCTTCTAGTTTGCACAATCGATTTAAAGAGAGCTCACATCTGTGAAATTTAAAGTGCACTGTTAATGTGTGTTTTCCATGTGTTTGTGTGTGGACATTTGTGTTTCTGCGCATATGTAGAAGTTTAGCTGTGAATGTGAACACAACACTTGTGGGGAGAGCTGTGATCGCTGTTGCCCAGGTTACCACCAGCAGCCTTGGATGGCAGGAACCTTCCTCACTCGACATGTCTGCGAGAGTAAGAAAAACACAGAACAAATTATATTCGTAAATTACACACAGCTACCCACAAGCTTACAGCAGTTCACCCACAACACATTTGCTACTTATGAAAAATAAACAGTGACTTCTCAGATTTTCACGAGTTAAAAAGCCTCCATCAGAGTTCTTATGGCACTATATAATAGGAACAGAATACTACATCTTTTCCTAAGAGATTGTAACTAGATATTTCAACTATTTTACCCATTATGTTATTTAACAATTTCTCCATCTACATTTTTAGCTAAATACACTTTACTTACAGATTTGGCAAACTATTACAACCATTTATACATTAAGTTTAGCAATTTGATTTACTAATGGCAGTTTAATGTTATGTGTATTGGCTAACAATTAATTTTTTTATTTATTTTTTTTATTTTGCTATTCATTTTTCAACATTGCATATTTATTTTAAATATTAATATATATCTATTTTAAAGACTAATATTATTTTTAATTTTACTTTTTTGGTCAAAGTCATTTAGGTCCATTCGGTTTAATAAATTGTGCTTCTTTTTCAGATTAGTTGAGCTAATTTTTTCACATAAAGCCTGGCTACTGCAAAAAAGTAGGCTAACCCTAGAGTACTCACTCACTGAGGTCAGTACTCTCCACACAATTAAACTGTGAAGCTGTGCCCTGAAATTCACATTCTTTCCAGCTGATCAGAATCAGTCCGTGATATAAGTCTGTATAAAGCCATCCGAAATCACCCTGGCATCCATTAACCTTCATCAGTTATGCAGCAGTGGAGGGATGAGGTTAGAGGCTTCCATCTGTCATCATAAAACTAAGGTTACAACATGTAATCTTTATTTTATTTCACACAGGCTACACCCTCTGAAAGCTCTGTAGTCTTAGTGGCTCAATGACTGCTTCTGTTGCCTTGACATTGACATAACTAAAGTGACAAAAAGGTCCTGGATAGCATAATAGCAAAAGAACTGACCATGACAGATTTAATACCAGTACTGAACAAAATGTTGTAATGGTAGGGGTAGAAAACGTTTATCTAAGATGAGGTATTTAGAGAGAACTCGGCACTCTAGGATAGCACAGAATGATGCCCTGTAGTGTTGTGCAGCTTTACAGGTCAGCAGTGACCAGCGGGACAAGATATCCACTGTTCTTAATCCCATAAACACAGCTGTGAACACTATACTGGATTAACAGTGGGTGGAAGGTCGAGTCATGCAAACATATAAGACAGATGTAATTATAACTTTCTGGAGAACAAAAATCTTTCATAATCATGTCATGGAACATATAAAGCACTGTGTAGTGTTTAAGCATGTGATAGATCATGTAACTTGCTCTGCTTCTCAAGCCAACCAATATGCATTGTAATTAATATGTCGTAGGGACCTGAAATAAGGCATGCCGAGCAGTGAAGGTCAGTACTGTTTTCTTAACACCTGGCCATTTGTACAGCTGATGCCTTTAATCCCTGGATTTAATACACTTTAAGTAATGTCCATCAGGCCATTTCCCTGTAGTTGTTTTAACCTAAAATCTAAAAGTGTTTTGTGTGTCTGGCCTTGCAAATGTATGTGCTACATTAAATGTACTGAGTTTGTAGGGGTGAGAGTCCATAGCCATAGTGTAGGTTAAAAAGTCCATTAGTCATGTAGGTTTGCTTGTCATACTGGGAAAACATATGATCAATATTGCATCAATCACAACATTATCTTTGCAAAACATGTTCTGGTCTGAATTAAGAAAATGTATGAAACAAATGAACTCAGCTACAAAATCGGAATCTAAACTCAAGAAGATCTTTGTGGCCTGGAGTTCGGGCTGTAGGAGACTTCTACAAACTTTAAGTCCAAGTTTCTTCTCAAAATTCCAAAGGACAATGCTTTTATCTAGCTCATGAATTTTAGACCACTTTAGTAAATATAGCAAACTAAAGTGAAAATGGAAAGGGCATGAATGAATAGTAAGGCTATTTTTTTCCTCTGGAGATAATTCTCTGGAGCCCTAGAGATAACACACAGCTCACAGTCAGTGTGTGAACCTTACGGCACTGTCTAAAAACCAGGATAGGGTGTTTTTTTTTTCTCATCTTGTGAGCAGATGAAGTAAAAGGATTAGAGAATGTGTCCCCCCCCCGGCTGCATATAATACTGTACAGAATTTTGATAGAAGAGGCAGGACTCGACAAATCCTATCAACTGCAGTACTACAGCCCATCAACTTTTTCTGTGTGTTTTCAGAGTGTAACTGCCACGGTAAGGCAGAAGAATGCTACTTTAATCAAACAGTGGCAGATCTGTCGCTCAGCCTGGACATTCACGGTCAGTACAAAGGGGGCGGAGTCTGCATAGGCTGCCGTGACGACACGGCTGGCATTAACTGTCAGAGCTGCGTTCCTGGATTCTACAGACCTGCTGACGTACGTAACCTGCTTATGCGTGTGTCCATACATTACCTAAATTGCTGCTATTTGAACATGTCTGCGTTCTCTACCTGTCCAGGTGAGCGCTGAGGAGGAGAACCCCTGCATCCCCTGCTCCTGCGACCCATACGGTTCCATCAGCCAAACGTGTGTCGCAGATTCGAGCCAAGCTACGCCCCGTATGCACTCAGTTTGACTTGTACTTTCTGTCTGGTCACGTGACTTTCCGCCTTGTTCTTTCTGAGGATCATTTAAGCCCTAACATAGGGATAATTTTGGCCCCTCAGTGGATATGCATGCAGACTTTTAGAGCCTGCACCCATTCCACATTTTAATTCATTTTAAAGTGGTACTTCAGTAACTCTGAGATTTCATCAATTCGGTCCACATTGATTTCCTATGGGATCGGGGTGAGTCGAGTTCAGCAGCATGCACAGAAGCTTCTGTTACTTGAAAATGTCTTTGACAGAACAGAACTATTTATATTAGAGATAATTTTACTCCTCTGTCCTCCTCTGTGTTTTCGCTGTTTTTATATCTAGCAAGTAGAGTTATTTTAGGTGCAGCTACTTCAAAGAGATACCCTTTCTCTTACACTTATACTTTTTTTATGTGTGCATGTGTCTCTTTGTGTGTGTGTGTGTGTTTGTGTTTGACTGACAGGCCAGCCAGCAGGGTCATGCTGGTGTAAGGAGGGTTTTTGGGGTCTGAGATGTGACAGGTGAGAGACACACATACACACACATGCACACAACTAGGGAAAGAGATAGACACATAGTGACAGGTGAGCAGAACCTTTCAGCTGTTGTCTGTTCCAATTAGTGTTTAGAAATTGCCACCAAGTTTCCATTAGGATCTTTGATGATATTGATTATCACACTTGGGTTGTATAGAAGTGACTGCATGCATAGCTGTGGTGCAAATGCAAGGCATTGTCTTATTTGCAGCTAAAATGTTACTTCCTTAACAAACTTTAACGGAGAGAACCACAGCCAGAGGTCTTCATGAAAAGTCTTAGCATTACTAAATTCCTACAGGAATTAAACAAGAAGCAGTTTCAATATCAACCCGTAGATCTGTCAACAGGGTCCTTCATGTTACTCTCCTGATTAGTTAGTTTGCGAGTAATTGCGTTTACTGATGTAATTGCTTTTTTTTTTTTGTATTATCTTTGATCCCACGGTAACCCAGTATTCCACTCTAGTCTAATGTAAAAGCCTTATCTTCAAAATACTGCTTTTCCTCTAAACTTTTAATGACCTACCCGCAGGGCCGCAGCATAAGCATTGTCTCTAAAATGACTTCCTAAATGCTATTTAATAGACTTGCTTTGGCTTACTTTCTCTGTTAATTAGTAGAAGTTTTTTGTTTTGGTTTTTCTGCTTAAGCACGCACACATATTACCAGCGTAAGCGGTTTGCAGCAGTGAGTAGGGGATCGGTGGGTCATGCGAAAACAGTTTGACGAGGATAAACGCAGTGGTTGTTAATCTGATCAATTTACGGTTTTGACTTGATCTTCATTATTGCTGTAAAACTGTAGGTGTGCTATTGGTTATATGGGCTACCCATACTGCGAGCGCTGTAACTGCAGCGTTGAAGGAAGCGTCAACGCTGACCCATGTATAACACCCTGCATATGCAAGGTACACACAAACACACACACACACGCACATTCACATTTCTATGCATAGAAATAATGACAAGTACTCTCTGCTAACCTTTTTAGCCCTGTCATCATTATTTTCACCACATTAACATTGACTGAGAACCTTCACAGACATTAACATTGACATTAACATTCTTTGCGCTCGTAGCGTCAACCTGAGGGCAGCTTATAAACTATGCTGCGTCCTTCTTCTTCTTTTTCTCCTCTCTCTTCTCTGCCTGCCCTTTTCTGTCTCTCCCCCTCTCTCTGTCTTTCTCACATGCAGGAAAATGTGGAGGGGGAAAATTGTGACCGCTGTAAGCTCGGATTCTACAATCTTCAAGAGTCCAACCGACGCGGCTGCGAAAAATGCTCCTGCATGGGCGTTTCCAGTCAGTGCGCTGCCTCCACGTGGACCTATCAGAATGTAGGAACTCATTATTCACTGATGTTGTGGGATGATGTAAACGTCACTTCAGTTTAAGATCTTTTCTGCAAGAGTGGCTTAGAGCTGAAAAACTGTTTTTTCCTCCTTTTATTCAAATATCATTTACTGCTGTAAACTTAAATTGCGTCATAACTGTGCACCACAGAAGGATGAACATCAGCTGAGAAACAAATTTGTGACGCAAGTTGTTCTGACTAATTTTATAGTATGTGTTCCCTTCCATGACAAGTTTCAGAGTGGAGTAAATTTTCAGTTTGTGTTCATCTTTTGCATCTAATCCAACTTTGGTGACTTTTGACATGCAGAATTTTAAACAGCACTGATGTTCAGTGAATCAGAGAGTCCAAAACAGAAGCATGTGTCATGAGGTTTTACTGACATTGGCCTGTATCCCCTTTTTCTAACAGCGTGCTTTACTTGAGAACAAATTGCTCAGCAAAAGAGACGTAAATCTGATTTTTAAACACGAGGGAAATACTACGTTAATAACAGGTCTCATACATCAGAGTTATTATAGTTTTCTATAATGTGTGGGTTTGCTTATTTCAGTTTAGTTTAGTTTTTGAAAATGTTTGCTTTTAGTTTCATTTTTACTTGTTTTATAGTTAACTTGAGGGCATTGAGGGCATATGTTGGAAATAACATGGATAAAGGTACATAGGTATAAAAAATAAAAGCGAAGAACAAACTAGTTGAAGGTTGAAAGCAGCTGACTCAAAGTAGACATGCGAAGTCACAATAAATATATGCAAAAAAGCCTCATCGGCCAAGCTGTGATAACAAATTTTGCGAAAAGAATTAAACTAAAGTGTAACTCGGCTGGGATAGGCTCCAGCACCCCGACAACCCTGAATTGGATAAGCAGAAGAAGATAGATGGATGTGTAGTTTTAGTTTTTCATTTAGTTTCAGTCACCTAAAATAACCTTGTCATAATGTTCAATTAGGTTCAAAGCTAACAAGCTTGGGCACTGACACTGAGTTTGACACAAGTTTTTGTGATGACTTAGTAATTAGTTTGCCAACTACTGTTTTCCCCTTTGTTTAATCAAATAAATTGGTTTGACCAGGCCTTCAGTATATTTTAAAGTGAAATTTTTCAGATTGTGAGTTTTTAATGTAGGTCCATAATACACATTTTCCTAACAAACAAAACAATCACTTAAGCTATCGCTCAAAACACTTTTTTTTAGATGACACGAAAACTACTCATCCACACTGCTGCATCAGTTTAATAAATATCTCTTAGGGCCTGAACATATCTGACACCAGGTGTAAAGTAATTTGGATCTGGCAAACATTAAAAACATCTGGAAATTAATCAGTAGGATGTTAAGCAGAAAAACAAAACTGCATAGAGAGTCTGGAGGGAACAGAGAGGTGAGAGACATGAAGAGAAAGAAAAATATGGAGGAAGGAAGAGGACAGGACTAGAAAGGAGAAGGGAGAAACAAGACAAGAGGCAAGAGGGAGGAGAGAGGTGAAGCAAGAGGAAAACAGTTTTTGACTGACAGGCAGGGTGGGAGAGGAGGAGAGAGGAGACGCTGACAGGATGACAGCTCTGATTTAGACACCGATCGTGTGTGTGTGTGTTTGTGTGTGTGTGTGTGTGTGTGTGTGTTTTCAAAAGGGGAAGCCAAGGTTAGGTTAATTACAATGACAGATGTGTGTCTACCAATCTCTGATTCACAAACACACACACGTGCAGACACACATCAACACACACAAAATCCTTAAGAAAAAAAATCTCTTTCAAGGTGTCGATTGCAAACTTCCAGCTGACATGTGGCAGATTTACATAACTGTTACGAAAAGCTTAACTTTGACATTTTTGTTAAAAAAAAATCTTTTATCTCAATCAACTAATTACATTTACAATAAATTACATTAAAAAAAATCACATGATAGACATTTTTTATAGTTTTTTAAATTAACCTGAAGTAATATGGTGACTTTAACTTGAATTTTGCTTTTAATTTTTAATTACCTCTTATAATAAAGTATCGTTAGAGGTAATCATTTTCCTGCTCATGAGTTTATCTATATAAACCACCTTTATTTTGCTTGAAGGATTTTTGTAAAAAGGTTTTGGGGTTTTGGAGGCAGTGGTATGGACAAGTTGACAGATGAAGTCAGGCAGGAGTCACCATGAGCTATGATGTTCATAGATGACACTGTGATGTACTGAGAGTATGGACAAGAGGAGTGTAGAGGAGTAGTAGTGGAGTGGAGGTGTGTGCTGGGGAGAAGAGGATTGGAAGTCAGTAGAAGCAAAGGAGAATACATGTGTGTGAATGAGAGGCAGGCAGGTGTAACAGTGAAGATGGACGAGTTGAGATACCTGGGGTGAAGCATCCAAAGCAACATACAGTGTACAATAAAGGTGAAAAAGAGAGTGCAGATAGGGTGGAGTGGGTGAATGTAAATGAGGGTTTACAAGGTGGTGGTGAGACCTGCTGTGATTTGTGGTTTGAAGACAGTGGCAATAACAGAAAAGACAGCAGGTGGAGCTGGAGGAGGCAGAGTTGAAGATGCTCAGAGTTTGGTTGGGAATGACCAGAAGAGGGATAGTGGATATACTGAACAAAGGATGTTGAATATGGAGCTGCCAGGCAGGAGGAAAACAGGAGAAGGTCCATGAATGCAGTGAAGAAGGACATGAGAGGGTTGCTGAGACAGAGGATTCTAGGGCAGGAAAGAGAAGTCAATAAAACAAAGTTGACGTTTGGCAGTAGACTACCTGGACACAATAGGTACACAAAAAAAATACATTGCAACTTTGGTAATAGAAAAGAAGGAGCTCAGGTGGTGGATGAACAAATCTATTAAAAGAGTCAGAGTGTTGACAGTTGTGTGAAGTAGCAAATCCGAACCACCAGCTGGGCATTATGAGTAAAACCTGTCCGTCTACACTGAACATGCCTTGCTTTAATATGTTTGCTGTCAATGTTACTGATGTGCTGACAGTAAGCAACTCTGTCGTGTGGACAGAAATAATACTGTATGTTGCTTTTCAGTTTCAGACTCTCCCTTTACATATTTATATAAATTCTTTTCCTGATGACTATATATAAACATCTTACATCTCTACATGACTCACGCAGTTTAAGTGAGCAACAGCAAACCTCCTGAAAACAGAAAACCCCAACAAAAACTTGAAGTTGAAAGCTGACGTCTTGTTATGATGTGTACTTCCGCGACTGCAGAAGAGAGCGGAAAGGTGCAATCCTGCCACAGTCTCTTCACACAGATCGTGCCTCACAATTTGGGTGTTGAATTTTTTAACAACCCCTACAAAGAAATATTCTTTGTGTACTTTGAAATGTGACATGAGGAACTGCGGTCTGGGCATGCCAGCATGATCAGAGTAAAAAAGTTGTTTTTGAAATAGATGGAGCTGAAAGTAAAATAACTTTTTTTAACCTGGATGTTGTGTTCATAGGAGACCACTCTGACAGGCTGGCACCTGGTTGGCAACACGGGAGGGAGGGTGTGGTCCGTTCACAGAGAGACCCCTCCATATCTCAGCGTGCGACACTTAGATGTTGTGGACGATCTTGGCACCGCCTACTATTGGAATGCACCTGGACTGTACTTAGGAAACAAGGTCAGCTGCAAGCACACACTCTGAGACTTTTGCAAATAGCTTAAATGACACCTATTACAATTTTCCTTGTTTTCTTTATATTAAACATGGCCAGTGTTTCCAAAAATGAGGTCAGTGTATGTGCAAGGAACCCGTGCGAGACAATAGGCCATTTTTTCTGCTTTTGCCTGTCTATTATGCTCCTAATAATCCCTAATAATCTCAGGCACACTGCTCCTGCATTGAGAACAGAAGCCCCTCAACCTCCTGTTCGAGTCTTTTGTTTGCAGCGTGCAGCTAATCAAAAGAAAGTTGGCTTAAAGGAGAGAAGGAAAGGACTTGAGACTACTTGTTTCAGAAACATGAAGAACTGAGGGGCTGCGCTAAGGCCCAGTTTAAGATAAATAATGCAAAGCTACTGTAGACGACCCCAAAAATAACATGGAATTGTCAGCAGTGTTGGTCAAGTTACTTGAAAAAAGTAATCAGTAACTAATTACTGATTACTTCCCCAAAAAAGTAATCCCGTTACTTTACTGATTACTTATTTTCAAAAGTAATTAATTACTTAGTTACTTAGTTACTTTTAAAAACACGATTTACAACCTGAATAGGTGATAAAGCAATAGATCTTTCAGCCCAATTCTACTTTTTCTGCATAATCCATCATACAAAATGTAATCAAATGGAAAAGTCTCTTTTTTTTAACTTGTTTTATCAGTTTTAATCTTTTAACTTTATGCATCAAGCAAAAATTAAATTATATGCAACATTCTCTGACTTGAAGAAATTAGTTTAACATTTAAACCTATTTTCTGCACATTCCAGCACATAAAATAAAATATTTTTTTTGTGTTTACACTCAGTCTTTCAAATAGATGCAAGTAAAACAGAGCAGAAAATAAATAAAATCAAAGACTCAGCGGTCCTGTTGCTCTATTTTCACCTGTAAAGCAGGAGTAGGGTAGACGGAGGTGTGCTCTGGTGCAGGTGTGCTCTGGTGCAGGTGTGCTGCAGCGGTCAGTGGAAGGATACGGCAGCTTCTCTGTGAATTTCCCATTACGTGGTAGCGCACTCGGTGCTTGTTTAGGGTTTTTTTTTTCGCTGTAAAAAGAAGTTTTCTTCCCACGCACAACGGACGTTTTACAGAGCCCCGCAGGGGACATGGGAGAAAAAAAAATTAAGACGGACTTTTGCGAGATCTCGCAAAACTAACTCGGGATCTCGCAAAAGTTTTGCGAGATCTCGCAAAACAAACTCGGGATCTCGCAAAACTTTTGCGAGCTCTCGCAAAACAAACTCGGGATCTCGCAAAACTTTTGCGAGCTCTCGCAAAACAAACTCGGGATCTCGCAAAACTTTTGCGAGATCTCGCAAAACAAACTCGGGATCTCGCAAAAGTTTTAGCCGCATTCTTCGGACGCCGGCTCGAAGCCGACTGGGAGGTCGAGGCACGATGTGCCGGGAAAGCGGTGTTCCTCCCGGCTGTAGTAGGTCTCGACCTACTACAGAATGCGGCTAAAACTTTTGCGAGATCTCGCAAAAGTTTTGCGAGATCCCGAGTTTGTTTTGCGAGAGCTCGCAAAAGTTTTGCGAGATCCCGAGTTTGTTTTGCGAGAGCTCGCAAAAGTTTTGCAAGATCCCGAGTTTGTTTTGCGAGATCTCGCAAAAGTTTTACGAGATCCCGAGTTTGTTTTGCGAGAGCTCGCAAAAGTTTTGCGAGATCCCGAGTTTGTTTTGCGAGAGCTCGCAAAAGTCCGTCTTAATTTTTTTTTCTCCCATGTCCCCTCCGGGGCTCCGTAGACGTTAATGTTTTTGTCACTTTTTATGGAATCAAACTCAAAATAAGGTCAGTACTTCCACGCTTTAAACGCTGCACGCACACACTCTCTCCCGCACTCGATATATGATCCATTGTTGATCTGCACACAGCTGTTGTCACGAACGTCGCACTCGCTTACGTCACTGTCATGAGACATTCTCGCAAAAAAAAATCACGGTTTTAGTAACGCAGTAACGCAGCGTTCCTACGGGAAAGTAACGGTAATCTAATTACCGTTTTTGCAATAGTAATCCCTTACTTTACTGGTTACTTGAAAAAAGTAATCAGATTACAGTAACGCGTTACAAGTAACGCGTTACTGCCCATCTCTGATTGTCAGTGAATATATTCGGTGTCCTTTGAATAACCAGCAGTCAACACTGATTGCTGATTTTTTTTGTGCCTATTTTACTTGAGATAACTGAGAAACTACATTAGCACCAACATTAAAGTAGACACATCCAAATGCTCTCAAGGTCACAGTAGTAGCTCAGTTGTGCGTTGTTTTAATCCGATCTTTAATCTTACACTTCAGCAGCAATAAGCTATAAGCTAATGTTTCGGGTTACTTCAGCGGACTATTTGCTTCACGACATGGGCATTTCTAACTATATTACTGTGTAGTGATAGCACTGGCGGGCAAATATATAAGTTCTAACGTGATGCATCATTAGGATAGGCTTCACTATATAAACAGATCCAATTTATGATCTCAAAATGTATCCCCTGGGTGGAAGTCTGGTGAGAATGTGTCCTGCTGGGATGTTCACCTCCCTCGTAGCCCTGCTTCTCTGGATCAGCTTCTGCTAATGCCGACTGTTTGAAATTGCGCCGTGGCTTTCTGTATCCACGATTAGACTTTATCACTCCAGCTGGCAAATAGCTGCAGTCCATGTTTCAGAAGTCGAGTTTTTGCTCTACTACAACAACAGACCGACTGTGATGTTTGTCTGTGTGTCATGGCTTAGAGGAATATACCACTGAATTTCATTACTTTGCACCCGGCAGGCCTGGCTTGTCATCTCACTTCTTTGTCTGAACCTCTATCCCTCCCTCTAACCATCCCTCCATCCCTGCTTCTTTTCATTGGTGTGCTCCTCTAACTCTCTCTCCGTCTCTCCAGGACTCGCATTTTTCACCTCCCTGTTCCTAAATCATCTCCTTCTACTTCCCCCAAGCTCTTTTCTCTCTCACTTCTCTCTCTCTCTCTATCTCTTTCGCTTGCTTTGTGTCTCTTGGGGTAAACAGTGTTTCGCCTGTTGAACTCAATAATCAATGTGGGTTTTTTTTCCTCATCGCGCACACATGCATACACCAAACACACACACACGCACACGCATTAACACTCAGACAGACTCCCAGGTCTATATAAGTCAGATAATGATGTGTTTTGGAGGCATTAGGGACAGCAGAGCAGAACCAAATGCCTCCAAACATGGGAAACAAACAAATTACCACTGTGTGTGTGTGTGTGTGTGTGTGTGTGTGTGTGTGTGTGTGTGTGTGTGTGTGCATGCATGCATGTGTGTGTGATCACTAGAAGCAGTACGCAATACTGTATGAAAAAGTGATTCTTTGCTTCAGTCTCTGATCGTGTTACAGAGATAGATGCTATGTGACTTGACTATGTAACGCATTCACTTACACACGCACATACACACACACACACACACACAAACACGCTGTGATCTGTCATGTTAGCGTGTATCATTGGAAGTGACAGGCCATGTTTGTAATAACAAGCTAGCAGCAGATATATAAGAGCACAAATGTGTGTGTGATGATGTGCTCCATCTCCATCTCTGTATCGTTAATGCCATGCATGCGCATTGGCCTGATCGCCTGCTTCGCGGATGCTCATTGGCCCAGAAGGGCATTCCACTGATGCTCATTGGGTAGTTTATGTGCCATGTAGGTCCAGCGACTGCTCATTCACAGTAACAGCAGTTACTATCATTTAAAAGTGCCAAGTTTAAAAAATAGCCGTCTCTGCTTTATTTGCCAGCAGAGGGCAAATGAGTGGGGTTCAGCGTAAGGATCACAATAAAACTTTTTGATGTGGAGTGTAATCTCAATCTAAGAAAATGTTCCACAAGTTCAAAGACTGTTTTTTTTAGTTGTTTTGGTCGTTCTTCACAAACCTGCAGTTGATTCAAGCACATGAACTTTCTTAATCTCTCAAATCTCCATTTTTTTTTTTGAAGCACTTAAAGTATTCCTTGCACTAAAATGTCATTTTGTTTTAGGAAGCACTCCTCTGTCACAAAAGTGCAGATCTTTGGCTTTTTAATCAGAAACCAAATACTTTATGATAATAGCACCACAGAGTCTTTGCTAATTTACTAACAGATTCACAATCAACAAAATTTGGGAATAAAAGAACGATGAAGATGGCCAAACAGAGAGCAAAGCGATAGAGTTTTCTTTTCTTCTCCCTTTAGCAACTCTATCTAGCTATTAGTGACCTTGCTTTTGTCTTCCTTGTGCATTTGACAATGCAAAGAAGACAAAATGATAATTCTTTTAGAAGCAAACTAGCTACACTCCTGAGGGAGGAGTGGAGTAGCTGATTCTTTAGAAAAATGTTATAGAAGTTGACACCTCACAGTTGTAATGAATGAAATTTGTCTTTGTGGAAAGTATTCTTTTTCTCAGTAAGAAAAACATCAACCTTTTGCAAGATGATGAGCTGTGACTTATGAGAGTGACAAATGTGTGTAGGTTTTGTGTATAATGTCACTACTAATCTGGTCTTAATTGCATGACATGGATTTGCCCTCCCCTTTCCTCTTTTCTTCTCTCCCTCCCCTTTCTTTTTCTGACTTGTACGGCTGAAAATGCACTGTTACGTCAGTTCGCGGTTGATTTCTTCCAGTTTTTTTTCATTCTAAATAGCAATCTCATGGTCCAGAGAAAAAGAAAGGAAAATAATTACACCTGGTTATCAGTACAGCAACACAAAATTGCATTCCTGAAAGTCAAACAAGACGTATATAGATACACAACCGTATTCAGTTTGCAGCAGGTCTTGAAGTTAAGATAACTGTTCCTCTATACATTGTTGGCCTTTGTTAACAAGTTGCTATTTTGGCTCGTATCTCCACTGCTTATCCCCTGTCCTACTTTGCTCTTTCAGGAGATATTAGAAGAGAACAAAAGCAGGTAACACATGCAACACATAATTTGGACAAAACTGGACTCATTAACACTGTAATTAATTGCAAAGTGAAGAGGAGTTTGGTTTTGTGCCTTTTCTGAATTATGAAATAATTTAATTTCCTGACAAATTCAGTGTAGGCCGATAGAGGCTGATAGACTTGTGTTTACATGTTCTTATAATTAAATGTGGAGTGCTAGTAGGATGTTCATACTTACTGATAATACAATAGCTGCAATGAGCCTCAAGGGTGAATATGTGCTGAATATTGAATGTGGGATATCATCTTTCTGTTTATTTGTTAGTTCAAGTCTGAAAGCAGGAAAGAAGTGTTGCACATATAGCCTGTGTATGTACGCTCATTGGACACTTTATTAGGTAGATGCCACCTCCTTCACCACCTCCACCTCAAAAGATGGAGGTGGTGAAATGGGCCGAGTGGCTTTGAGATTAGGTGACACAGGAGATAAATTAATGGAAATCTTCAAGAAACCAGTTTGAGATGATTTGAGCTTTGTGACACGGTGCAGGAAGCAACCATTGGAAGATGGCTGCACTGTGGTCATAAAGGAATGGACATGGTCAGCAATAATACTCAAGTGGGCTGTGGTGTTTAAACAATGCTCAGATGGTATTAAGGGAACCAGCATGCCAATAAAATATCCCCCACTCCCTTATGCCATCACCACTAGGGGTGACACTGGTTCAGGAGGTAGAGTAGAGATAAGAGAGATTTGATGTTGTTTACACAAAGCTGTTTACAGTCTTATATTGTCCGATTTTGATGGGCTTGTGCAAATTGTAGCCTCTGTTTCTTGTTCTTAGCTGACAGGGGTGGCAGTTGGTGTGATGTTCTAGGTGCTCTTCTGCTACTGTAGCCCATTTGCTTCAAGGTTCAATGTGTTGGGCATTCAGAGATGCTCTTCTACCTTGCTTGTAACAAGTAGCTACTTTAGCGTAACTGTTGCTGTTCTATCAGCTAAAAGCAGTCTAGCTGTTCTCCTCCGATCTGTGGCATCAGTGAGGCATTTTCATCACTGGATATTTTCTCTTTATCAGACCATCCTCTGTAAACCCTAGAGATGGTTGTGTGGGAAAATCTCAGAAGATCAGAAGTTTCTGAAATACTCAGACCAGCCTGTCTGGCACAATCAACCATGTCATCAAAAAGAATCTGTTATAATGTTGAACATTTTAACATGAGGATTAACTGTGGCCCGTTAACTTCACATTGGCTTCATTTCTTGTTTGCACAGTTGGTCTTAAAATCAAATTTTCTTTTGTTCGGATGGTGCTTCAGGCCTTAGACTTTCTTTAAGCTCAACAACCATAGCAGAACAAAGACAGTGATATGTAATATAGGCCACACTGTAGTAATACATATGATAGTAATTTAATAATTATGAGAAAAAGCCATTTGAGAAGTCTTCAGGATGTGAACTTTAAAACAAAAACTTTAAAACAAACACGAAAGCTGGTATAGCCACCATGCCTTATACCATATGTAAAGGGGAACATTTTTTGGGCTCTAAAATAACAAAAACCCATGAATTTTGATTAGATCTGATGTGGAGGAAAAAAGCTAAGTTATTATAAACTTGAGTGAAAACATAATAAGACTTGCTGGAGAAAGAACTTTGACACAACACTTATATTGAATCCATAAGTCTTTCAAATGTTAAATCCAAAACTGTTACCTTGTAGAAAGTAAAACTTCCAAATCTGATACACCGCAAAATGATGGAGTTGATTTTAAGGAGTCAGCAAGCTGCAGAAGAACACAACAATAATTGATAGGCTCTAAGAGACCGGGGGAAACAGAGTGAGCTGCTCTGTGTCATCTTCCTGAATGAGATATGCATACAGATTTACAGTATATGTAACTTTCTCTGGAGCAATAATTATTCTGTCATAGTCCTGCACACAACCACTTAAGAATTCAACAATGTTGCTTCCCCCTTTTGTTTTTCCAAGTGCCAAAGGCATATGTTAGTGTCTGTGCATCACTTAGCAGCTTGTAAAACTTCATGGAAAGGAATGTTATTTGAACCACATGTACAAGAATACGGAGACACCGGTCAGCTGTCTTTCAGAGGTTGTTTGTGCTTTTTCTTAGGAATTTTCACGTGCTGATTTTGATGTGCTGAACCCAAATATGACATTTTAAACCTGTTTACATGGTTTAGATTATCTTATGTCTTGTCTTTATGTGTGTTTCATGTGATTAACATTTCTTTATTTCTTTATGTACCAAACAATAGCCTTGTAAAAAAAGGTATGGAACAAAAAAATGACCGTGAGTTCAGGAAGTTGTTGTGTAGAAAAGGGGGAAAAAATTGATGTCTAACGTCCATTACCTCAGCTATTAGGCTACTTAATTAGGGTAATTTCGATTCATTTTTCTATGATTTTTCATTTTTCAACATGTGTCCTTATTATTCTGTTTATTTATCTATTTCATTCTTAATTTAGTTTTTCTTTGACCTTATTGTTTGTCGATCTGCACCTTGACACACAATAGTGTTATGCATTAAGTTGTGTGAATTTGATTGCGTCGCTAGGTTGTGCGGGTAAGCTACAAAGTTGACCCCACAAACTTGTCCTCGTTTGGGATTAACAAAGTTTTCTTAACCTGAATGTGAATAAGAAACTGGATATATGTAGTGACAATATATGTATTAGAAAGAACTGCAGAGTTATTCCACCTAAAAAAGCCCCTACTGAAAATATTTAGAGCTGTGCAAGTCACGTAGACGTGTTGCCTGCATGTCTTTCTATGGATGTCTCCACATCCTTTTGCACTTTGTGACTCACAGCACTCTCAACAGCATATCGGGAAAGGAAGTGAAAACTATCACTTGTGTATTGCATTATAGACTTTCTACTGCAAGGAAGGTCAAACCCAAAGTCACAGTAGAAGTCAAAAAGTCGAATAGAGATATTATATGGTTTAAAATTCACAAAATGTAATTTTATACTTTCAAATTCAGTATTTTCAGTTTTTTACTCATTTCTTATTTTAAAAACTTTAAAAACCCAGAATTCATAAAGTTTGACTATATTTATTTCCAGATCATCTTAGCTGCAGCCCAGTGAAATCTGAATAGTCTTACCCTAATCCTCAGTGGTTATCTGAGGTACATGAGCCAAAATTAACGCATGTGTATAAAAGTAAGAAGGAGTTGACTGTATGTGAATTATGGATATGACTTTGATGCCATCCCTGGTTTTGCTGATGCCTATTTTATAAGCCTGCATTTTGGCACATTTTGATTTTTAAAATAAAACATGCATGAAAAAAACCCTCAAACCTGCATTCTTTCTGATGTCCAGCAGAAGGCAATTCCTCTATTTTCAAAGAAATATGACTATTGAAGTCTATGAGAAAAATATATAAAATGAATTTTTTTAGGCAAAACAAAAGCTGTTGATTAGAAAATTGTCTAAAATATTTGACAATTTGATGTAGAGTGACCCTAGGGTAGATTTCAATAGAATTATATATATATTTTTTTTAGAAACAGAGGAAATGTTGTCCACTTTTTACAGCTGGAGGCTGTGTGCATCTGTTATATAAAGGTCATTGCCTGTAGCCATGCACAGTGTGAGGTATGTCTAGGGATCTAACCTCTTGCCACAAACATCAACTTTAGGTAGAAAAGTGAAAAGACCATATTAAGTTATTGCCTGTAATGCCAAACTGAACTCGAGGCCAAATCCATTGCAGAGAACCTCAAAGAACCCGATAATAATCCCGGCTCATTCCTGTGTGCTATTACTGAGTCAGGGTGCAACAGACTGACCCCCAATTAAAGAATGCTGCAAACAACACAGGAGGACCTCCAGGCCAGTACCTGGACCTCTGTAGCATGCACAGCTGCCAAAACATTCTCACAGTCCTGGGAAACTGCAAGTGATCATACAGCCAAGCATAGAAAAAGTAAAGTATCAGGGTGAGTACTGTCTGAAGCAAGTGCTTCCACAATCCAGAACACAAACACCTTCTAAAATTGTCTTTACCTTGTAAAAGTGATCAGAATCTATCTATCTATCTATCTATCTATCTATCTATCTATCTATCTATCTATCTATCTATCTATCTATCTATCTATCTATCTATCTATCTATCTATCTATCTATCTATCTATCTAATGTGTCCCATGTGTTTGTCATTTTAGAGACGTTTGTTTTCCAAGGCTTTTGTTACAATCTGGTTTTCATTTCCTGAAGGGTGATTTCCTTTGTCCCCCTCCTCATCCTCCCCGTCTCTTTTTTCCCCTGCCCAATCTCCTGAAGAGAGCATCTGTTGCCACTGTCTGCTTTTGTATTCGCAAAATTGACAGAAAGCAGGCGCACATTTCTGTGAAGAAGCTGGCATGTGGTACATACAAAAGAAAGTTACATGCTAATTGCATGCCATTACTCCCCGCACACAGTAATTTCTTTAATTGTGGTTACTGTACTTTTCTTCTTCAAAGTAGTGATGGTGCTGATTCTTACCTCTAAAATCTCCATGAATGTCCACAGCGTCTGAGATCAAAAGTCGCTAAAAGTAATAGAAAATGTATCAAATTGACATGTGTATGTTTATTTGTAATGTGAGAAAATAAATAGACATATAGGAATCATCATACAAATCATTGCAAATTGTTGCTCTTGTGGTTTAGTCAGATTTCTGGGTTTTTGGTTTCTGTAACTAAATACTATTTGGATTAATTATATTCTATATAACTGCATCTGATTAAGCAACTGCCACCATCAGTCCTGTGCAAAAATGCCCTGTGGTGTTTAAGGGTGTACTCACCTTAGATCCATACCATTCTTGCCTACGCTAACGCCAAAATCAGTCCATTTGACTAGTGGGATCACTATGCACAGTGCAGTGCACCGGACTCTCGAGTGCTGTTCAGTTGGACCACTGCTTCCTCAACAGCTGCTGCCAAAGAAATGTTTTGTATTAAGTAATTAGGAAATCTCTAAGGCACGCGAGAGGACACAGTGTGACTGAAGCACAAACTGCAAAATTTTGTGGTTCAGGCACCAACTTAACTACAAAGTGCAAAATGATTAACCTCTTTGTTGCCTGCACGGGTGCTTTTGAAAAGCTCGTGTGCATCAAAGAGAGAAATGGTATGAGAGTAAGAGAGACAAAACTAAACATATTCATGCTTGGACGTTTAAGCACAGAGTGAGTGCAAGCCAACAGGCAAGTGTAATGAAGGAACAAAAGTGCCTGGATGCAGTACAGAGCCTTGACTGAGTACAGCTTAAGTCTGGGCTTTGGGTGGGCCTGTCAAGGACTTGTCCAGAACCCACTCCAGTGTTTTGATTGTTTGCTTTGGTTTACTGGTTTACTTGGTTTACTTTTGTGCACATTTAAAGGTGAACTGTCGCCCTATAGCTTCAGGTTGCTGCCCTCCTGAGCAGGTATTCTCCAATGACTTTTCTATATTTGGATGAAGTCATCCTTCCCTCATTTCTGACTAGTTTCCTGGTCCCTGCTGTTGAGAAGCACTCCAGAGAATCTTTATCCTTATGCTCTCAGGGTGTCCTTAAATGCCTTTTGAGAAACAGCAAGTGGGCTGCCATGTACCTCTAACTTCTGAAGCTCTGTTACCATGACTGCTGGGGTCCTGGTCACCTCCCACATGGACCTTCTTGCTCAGTTTGGCAGCAGCGCCAGCTCTATGAAAATTCCTGGAGGGGGTCTTCTTTCTTTTGCAATTACTGACTCCTCTGTGCTACTGGGAACATTCAAAGCAAAGGTTTTGAACCCTTGCTCCCCACAATTTTAGCATGTAAGTCTACAGCAAGGTTCTTTGGATTTTTGAGGCTGAGGTTTTATCCTGAAGTACAGCGTGAATTTTCCTTTCACACAGCCATGCATATATGAGGGTTTGTCCCTATCAAACCTCTGAGTCCATCAGAGTACTACATACTTGCTAAGGGTTATTAAAGCCAATAGCATCTGGCTAGAATTTGAACTTTTACAGTAAAAGCTGAATGATTAGTAAAATTAGACATTCAGTTTCAGATTTTTAAGACGTTTGCTCTGTTTCTCATGTTCTTTTCACTTTGTCATCATGCTCGTCTGAGTGCAGATTGATGGGAAATGTCAATTCTATTTATTTCACAAATCATAAAAATACAGTTTGTTATTTCTCTACATACATACATATGCACATTAGCACACAATGTAACATGAGTAGCATATTTCTTTTAACGACTATCAATGACTAATTTGATATAGTGTTTTATAAAAGTGTGTATAAGGAACAAAATCAGCTAAATTTGAATAATTTTATGTGGATATGAGAAAACAGGTGTTGTTAAGCAGATATCTCTTTAGGAATGTCTTTTTCGGCAAAACTCACAAAGAAGTCAAGCTGTAGCACAAATCCAACTCTTTTTGGACAACAACAGTATCCTAAAATTGGAATGGACTAACCCTTGAATTATAATACTCTGACTAGGCTACTTATTATTATGGAAAAGTCATATCCATCTTACACCAGGGCTCTGCTGAGAACCTTGGAGGAGGACTGAGGTCAAACGTGACTCATATGTTGAAGGCACCCAACTCACAGTGACTCATTCTTACACCTCTTCTCTGTGCCAAACCCAAATCCAAACCCACTGCTTGGCACAAAGCCAGACTTTACTCTTCTCATTTTCTATATTTTGTCCACTTTATTTTTAATTAAACTGATAAACAGGAGCATTATTACCAGTTTCCCCTCCTTCATGGCGTTGCACACTTGAACAGCAGCATGCACACCTTCCCATTTCATCATGTTTAGTTTAGCATGCTCCCTTTTTTTACAGTAACTACTCCTGTTTTGATATGAAACTACTTTGCTTTATCCCTTTGATAGTATTGAAGTGAGCTGAATGGCTTGTATGATACTCATATAGCCGTGGCTGTGACAAAGGGTTTCACTCTAATGAAGATTGTGTCAGCTTCTTGATTAGGGTTTTAACAGTGGGGATTATGTCTTGTTCTTCTTATTCTGACCACTAATACAGTTAATAACAGGCTTATCAAGCTCACAAGGGATCTCACTGATGTCTTTTGCAGCTGTGTGTGTCTGAGTGTTTATTGTTCCTTCATTTCCACTACACATGATTCTCCTCTCCCTCCCCGTATGTCTCTCTCCTGCTGTGCTGTTCTGTTGGCCTTTTTCTCTCTCCTGTATTGTGTTTCTGTATTTCAACTCCCCCCTAGGGTAGAGATGGGTCATCAGGTTGCCATGACAAAAGCTTTGATTGTTGCCCAGGTTGAGTGGATGGCATCAGAGAAATGAGTTTTTCTGAGAAATGTCAATAATTTCAAAGGAAGTAAATTGCAAAATACAGGAGTCCTAAGTGGATGGAGAATCAGAGTGAAAAAGCTTTTCTGTTAGTTTTCAGGTCATATCATGCTGAATGCTTAGTGAACACAACAAATAGAAACAGGTTAAAAAAAAAGTATAGTACATGCAAATCCACTTTTTATGTAGTAGCTCTTTGCACAACTGGAGCAGTAAGTTGAAGCACTTACAGATCTGTGCAACTTTCTTGTTTTTATCTAGATTTTATTCTATGCAAGCACTTCCTATACTGGTGAACAAAACATTATGTTGTAGTAACAGCAAATGTGAATGAGATAGACAGTATTTGATTTTTGGTTCCATAATTCTATATGTAACCATACAGAATTACAGTACTATTTATTAGACTGACATCCAGTGTTGATTGTAATGACTAATCAACCAGTGTGTGTACACTCTTTACAAGTGAGCAAAATTTTATTTTATTATGCTGTTTGTTTGTTTTTTTTAATTATTTTCCAATTAGGAGGACAAATTGTAGGTATTTTTGCAGTTATCATTCCTGAACAGAACATTTATTTTTAGCCATTGAATGTTTTGCTCTAATAATTTCTGACTTTTCAGACAAGTCCATTGTGCTGGCTCAAATTTGGGTATATCAAAATGTAATTTTAGTTTAAAAAAACTGACAGATTTTTAAAAATATTTGTGTTTTCTTATTTTTATGATAAGTGGTCTAATCAATTTGTTAAGCAAATGTTGTTTTCATAAGCCACAAGCTAAAATGCCCGGGAATCAGGGCCCTGTGAGACTATAATGTATTTTCAGCTCATATCTGGAGTGTTGAAAACTTTACTAATCAACATTTATACTGCAAATGAAATGTAAGATGAGAAAAAATACAAGTTATATATAATTAACCAAAATGCAGACAGAGACAGAATGTTAGGCTAAAACTGGGTTTTATTATATGAGCTGATTTCACAAAAAGTAAAAGGTGTATAAGCTAAACTCACAATTTAAAAAAAAAAAAGTGTTGGAAACAAACTAAAGCTAAACTTAACTTCTTCTTTTTTTGCTCCTCTTAGGGGTCGCCACTGTGGATTATCTGCCTCCATCACCCTATTTTATATACTTTTCCTCTTCACTGGTAGCTCCATATTCAACATCCTGTATCCACTATCACTCCTCTATGCATGTCCAAACCATCTCAGGCTTGCCTTTCTATCTTTGTCTCCAAACCACTAAACACGAGCTATACTCACATCTTCTCCTGTCCACTCTGGCCACTCCCACCTAAAACATTAGTTGGAATCTTAGCATCTCCAGCTCAAACCAAAGCTAAGCACACGCAACAGTAAGGGTCAAGCACATAATCACAAGGGCAGGAATAGAACCAAGAGAGGAAATAAATTAACAGAGGATGCTCAAGAAAAAGCAATTACAAAAAAAAAGAACCATTAGGAACACAAACACACACAGACAAAGAAAGATGAGAAAAAGGAGGAAAGTACAAAACAGCGGATCAATAAAAGAGTAACAGGAATCAAGATTAAAACAAAATTCAAAACCTCGTCCATCTGCATGTTGTGTGAAGGTCTAAACTTGCTGTTTGACTTAGTCTCACCACTAATTAGTCTATTTCCATCTGCAGCAGGCAGCTGTTTCTCATGAAAAGCCCCAACCCTAACCCTGTTACAGTGATTATTTTCTTTTTTTCCCCTGCTTGCAAAGACTTGGGAGAACAATTTAATAAAAACAAAAACTACATGTTCTGATTGCCTAGGGTTAGAGTTAGGCTTGTGATCATGTAGTAACTGCTGATGCCTCAAAAGGTTAAAACCTATACACTGTCTAGCATCAGTGAATGACGAGACAAACCTATTGACTACTTGTTTAATACAGTGGGGGTCTCTAAATTCCCAGATATTTCCATTAAGGATAGGGACTAGGATTGTATTTTTTCCTATATTTACCAGAAAAAAACTATTTCTAATGCTAATGCTAATTTTCAAATGTTGTATTTATATTATCTCGTGCTTTCTCAACGTGACCAAAATGAACATGGAAATAAAATAATGTGGGTTTAAGTAAAATAAATAATTAAAAGCATGCTATGAAATTTTCACAGTAATATATGTAGTTTTGTTAATTGGTCAAAGTATGAAGTTTGTGTTGTGCTTTTTAGCAGGATCTGTGTCTCTGTTTTATCTTTTAAGTGCTGGTAGCTGTAGTGTCAATAACAATTTCAAAAAAGTGACGAGATCACCAAAAGTTACTTTTTCCCGTCTACTTGTCCTGATCATACCATTTATTACACCTGTAGTCTAGTGAGTACATTGGAAGTGGATGCATAGCTTATCGTCCTTTTTGTTGCACTGGAATGAAGTTGAGACTTTTTTAACTAAGCGTGTATGCAGTGGTCATGCTAGAGGGCTGATTAGCTAATGGAGGAGGAGGTCGGGCAGCACAAGTGTCTGATGTGTGTGGGCTGTGTGGGTTTAAACTATGATTTTACTGTCCTCTGGAGTCCAAATCGCCAAATGGAGGTAGATAGAGGATAAGTGTTATAGAATAAAATATACACCAAGTACACCTCCAGGCACACTGGTGTGGATATATCTGTGTATGTGTGTGTGTGTGTGTGTGTGTGTGGTTTTTCAGTCAGTTGTGAAAACGGTGATTCCGCCTCGTGGTTTAAAAAGTGAGTGTAATGATGTAGAATGGAAGAGGTTTATAGAGGCATTAAGCCTAACTCTTCCTCCTTCACTACCTCACTCGCTCTGTCTTTCTGTCTCCAGCTCTATTTCTTCGTCTCTCTCTCCCCCTCATCCTCAATGTCCCCCTCTCTCTGTTTTTATGGTGGCATTATTATCTCACTCTCCCACCCATTACTGTTCAGGTTGAAGCAGAATAATAAATTTCAGGATCATGCCGATGCAGCACTTCTCCAGCTAAAGCTCATTCTGTGGACTCGACAGAAACGCTGCACCAAAACAACTCGAGACAACAAAGATTGTAGCACGTACCTGCTTTCTTCATGTTTTCAGCATTTTAAAACTATTTTAGGGGAAAAAAGTCATTATAAGATGAAGAAGTTGTGGTTTTTCTGTGTTATTGTGGGTTTGTCTATGACTTGTACTTATTTACAACTTTTCAAAATCTCTCTGACTAGATAACATTTTTTGCATTTTCTAAAAACCTCTTTCTGTGAGACTATGATTAGTTTAAAACAGTGTATTAGGCTTTTTTCCTTCCTACTAATGTACTTTGTCAACATTTTCAACATTTTTAAGTTAACCTGCCTCTACATCCGAATTTTTTCTTTGTCACTTTTTCTCTCACTACTCTGATGGTTTTTTGGTCACGTTTCACTTTTTAATCCGTGCGCTCTATTAGCGTCAAATAAAGCAGAAACATGGACCTTTAAATCAATCTAATAGTGAGCTAAGTCTAATGAGCTATGAAGCATGGGAAATCAAAAGGTCAAAAGGTGTTGTTTTTATTACAAACTTGACTTTCTAACTTGTTTTGTCTGCCTCTGTCATTCTGCAGCTTTCAGCCTACGGTGGGAATGTCATTTTCACCGTGTCTTATACTGTAGAGCAGCAAGAACAAGTGAGCATCAGAGTCACATCAGAACCTGACTTAATCATAGAGGTAAGTTTTTAAACAATTCACTACTTACTTGTAGCTGCAAACTTAAACTACTGTCAACATGCTACACGGTAATGGAGAGATATTAAGTCAACCAGGACTTGAGACTGGTCGGCAACCACCACCTGATTGGGAAAAATGTGTACTACCTAAGCAGTTGGCGAGTGTTTACTGGTTGTCACCCAGTGAAACTGCAGAATAAATCTTGGTCATTATTGGTGGTTGTTATCAGATTGCATGGAGGTCACAGACTTGTCTGCAATCACTTGCAAGCTGCTTATTAACAGTCAGACTGGAAACTGAGAACATTCACCCTTAAAGTGAAAGCTGTGCCTTACCGCTACAACCAGCACCTTTTGAAGACTTTGAACTCTAATACATTATTTAGTTTAATATTTCAAGTTGCGGTCTTCAATCCACAGCCACAGTAAGGGCTGAGACTGATTTCACATAGCAACAGCCATCAACCTCCAGCAACCACTTGCCAACTGGTTGGAGATTGCAAATGCCTGTGGTTGCTAGGGGAACTGCATGACTGGAGCTTTAGCAATTGGTTTCCCAACAACAGCCAGAAATTTCTGCCAATGTTTGAAAAAGTGGAACTTTTTATTTAGAATAGTTGGAAGGATCTCTAGCAGCCACTCGGCGACCAGTAAGGGAATACATGTTTTTTCCTAGTGATCTGTGGTTTCCGGGAGTCCCCAAGTGTTCTCTATGCCCATGTGACTCTAGCCTGAAACAACATATCCATGCAATCTATATGCATGGGTTTAAATTGTGTCGTTTTTTTGTTTTACTTTTTGATTCCTATATTAAACTGTCTTGGTGCATTTGGGAGACTCCTCAGGAACAGCCATGCGGTAGAGCCCAGGAATGAGATCCAATTGAACTGACTATTTCAGTTAAAGGGGTTGACAAGGACTGCTCCCAACACTCAGCAAATACATTATTTTTGGTGTCAGAGTAACTCAAGTGTGACTTTTTCTGTTTTTGTGTACTTGTTTTTGCGCTGTTTTCTGCGACCATGAGGACCACTAAATGAAGTTGCAAACAGTTAAGAAAAGACAGACAGTCACACACGCGCGCACGCAAGCAGCTGCAGCCTGAGGAGAACTGCTGAACTTAGCAATAAAAAATGCAGATATACTCTCTCGCCCCTTCTCTCCCTGTATGTCTGTATAATGAGCAGGTTGCAATATGATATATGGCAGCAATAAGCAAAGCAGCCACACTATTAGTTAACTGTTTATATCTCTCATATCACTAAACAACATTGTGTCTGTGTATGTGTGAGAGCATGGGGTATGCACAAAACGATACACAGGTTGGTGTGTATGTGTGTCCTCTGTGCTGGAGCTGTAGAAAGGATCCAGTTACTTTGCTAGTGTTCGAAGAAATGGGAATTCTAATTAGAATAGTTGGAAGGGTTTTCAGAAACGATCTAAAATAAACTGCAGTAAATGTGAAAGCACCTAAGTCTCACATACTGACTGCAAAGAGAAAGCGGCGATACGATATTCTTTGTCCTGCAGCTGGACTTTGGGATTTAATATAGGCAAAAAAAAAACCAATTGTTTAATGACATATTGGATGTGTCATAACAATGCGTGCATTTATGTACTGTGTACGGTAGGTGAGAAAGAATGGATCGAATGGATGAAAGGGCACGGAAAGAAAGCCATAAAAGGAGGGAATGAAAAGAAAAAGAGACTTTGAATCAAATAAAGGCAGGGCATACTGAAAAGTGAAATAAAAGATGGGAAAGAAAGAAATTGACAAAAAAGGAAAAAGTAGTGGAAGATTGAAAGGAAGAATGGTGGGTGTGAAACAACACAAAAGGAAGTGAAAATGAAAAAAGGAAAAGAAGAAACAAACAGTGAAGAACGGAACGTGGAAATAAACAAAAGTAAGAATGAGGAAGAAGGAAAATTGCGAGACGGATAGTCACAGACCAATGAGCTTGTGTTATTTAAAGATGTGTCAGTGAGATCGACAGACTGGGAGGAGATGGGAGGAGAAGGAGAGGAGGACAAGTGTCGGTCTTGTTGTCAACAAAAAGCCTCTCCAAATGATGACAATAATGAACCACCTACACACTGTCAGCCAGCTCTCTCCCTCTTCACTGTCTCTCTTTCAGCCTTTGTCTCGTTTTGTTCCTTCTTTTTCTGCCCCGCTGTTTACGCTGCATATCTGCATCGAGTTGTAATATTTTTTGTTGCTTGTTTTTGTGAAGTGCAAGAAGAAACTTGTGTGTTGTTCGCAAGAAGTCGGCATCTGAATAGATAATAATCTCTCTGTCTTTGTATGGCTCTGTGGCTTTGTTGCTTTCCGTGCCTTCCTCTCGATCCATGCCCACTCAATCAGTCCACTTTAGCACAGTTAAAGTATGTAAATAAAGAAAGAAAAGAATGCTGTAAACACAGAAACGCAGTCTTGAGCCACCTCTCATTTTGTTTCAGGAAAAACTTTATAAAACCCTTTGTGATCTAATTTTTAAAGTAAGCAGTGAAATGTTTGTATTAAAAAGTATTAAGAATTGAACCAACATAATGATGTTTGTCTTTTTAAGGGATTTTTTTAACTGAATTCATTTTCTTACTGGTAAATAAAAGTGAGGTGACTCTGTCATTTTCCCTCTTTGTCTCTGTCATCCTCTGATTTTGTGCATCTCTTGGCTGTGCTGCTGGTTTCACCGTCTTTATGACTCCCCCACCTCCCCCATTTCAATTAGTTTTTATTTAATGGTTTATTGGCATAGTAAGCTCTCCCTCTCTCTCACTCTCTCCCTGCATAAGTAGTTGTCACTCTGTGTTAGCCACTACATGCCATTGATCCGTTCTCAACAAGAGATAGTCAGATACCAGGCCTGGGCTCAATTTACTTTGCATTTAGTCCATTCAGTATGTCAATATAAACTGAAGCTCATTACCTAATGACACATCTTTCACTCTCACTCATTTTTTTTAGATAAGTTATAAATGCACATGTCAGTGCTGTCATAAAAGCAACAGAGGGAATGCCGATGTTTTACATTTATGAAATGAAAAGTTCAAATTGTAATTCTTTTTCTCTACCAGGGAGGAGGGATGAAGATTAATTACAAAAGGTTTGGCGAGCCTGTCTACCCATCCTCATCCAGCACCAGTCACATAGTTCTCCTGCCAGAGAACTTCCGGGTTTCAGAGACGGCACAGCCAGTTAGTCGGAGAGATTTCTTGTCTGTGCTGGCAAAAGTGACGAGTGTGATGGTGCGGGCCTCTTACAGCACAGAACGCAGCGCTGTTTACAGGTGGGTACGGAAACATGTACACATTTCGAAGTGTGCCATCATGACGTATTGATCATACGCTGTAAAATAAATCATTATATTAAAATTAAGCTTGTAAAATCAGAAGTTTTTAGTCTCATTTAGCTATAGGAAACAAAATTTTCGCTCAGAATCAAGACTCTGAGGCATCTCCCTCTTATAGCCTGTGAATATCACGGCTTTAACCTTGTGCAACCTAAACATAAAGATGGTGGTTTTATAGGTGAAGCTTATTGCCGTCTGAGAGTAAAATCTGCCTGAGAGAATGAACTCGGCTCATAAAACCTCTAAAAGACTTATCAGCAAAACTGCCCTGTTTACACACAAGCTGTATGTTTAACTGTGAAGGCGGACAGACTCCCAGTATGCTGTATGATTTTGCTTGATATTTGTATTTCTGTGCCCTCCGTGTGCAGACTCCACTCATTTTCTATGGAGGTAGCAAATCCCGCTGCCAGAGGAGAGAGGAGAGCATCAGCTGTAGAAGTGTGTTCTTGCCCTTATGGATATGGTGGAACTTCTTGTGAGGTAAATACACACCATTCATCCATTTGTGTTAACGGCTTATCCAATGGGCACATAAGGCTGGTTGGTTACATACTGTAGCACTAACGCATAGAGACAACCGTTCATACTAACATTTATACCTACAGTCAATATAGACACAAGCACATAGAACAAACAAGATGCTACCAGACAATAAAACTTATAGAAGGGATTAAAAACAAATGTGACAAGAACAGAACCAAACTATTTAACTAAATATCCAATTGGGCCAAGAGATTAGTAAAGATCTCTGCTTCAGATGGCATTGTTGCAAAATGTATCCTGAATAGAATTAGGTATATTACACATAGCTAATTATTCCATTTGTATGACAAAATAACATCCAATCCAATGTGCAAAAGGTGGATAGGTAGACTTACAAGTTAAAAGAATCAACCACCGTTACTGGATACAGAGCCGTCTGGAGATTAGGTGGAAGTCTGAAGCTTTCTGCAGAACGTGAAGAAAGTTGTGGTTACCTTTAATTTCTCTGGAGAGCGTTGCTGAAAACCTGGAAGCTTGTCTCTGCCGAGGAAACACACATTGTTTGACAAACACTTTTTTGCTAGCCATAAGTCAAAATTTGGGGTTATTATTTTGAAATTTCAACTTTCAAATTTCAATAATAACAATACATTGTTTTCTCAGACGTTTGAATTGCTAAGACCTAACTTTTTTAGATCATTTTAACTTATGAATGACAGTTTAGGGTTTTTTTTTCTAGTTGTGGGGAAAATATTTTATAGTCTTGAGTTCATGCAGAACCGAATAAGACGTGTGAGCATCGCCTCAGCGGAGCAACATTTGTCGCACTGAAAGGGCATTGATGAAAAGATGTGGTTCAGTTTTGTTTGGCGTATTTTCGCATATCTTTGGACTGTAGCGCTGTGGAGAGAACCCATGCATCCACTGGGAGAACATGCAAACTCCACACAGAAAGGCTGTGGAGGCTGTAGCTGTAAGATGGCAGGTCTAACCACTGCACTGCAAACAAGCACAAATAAACAAAAAAATCATTCAAACACAAAGAAACATTGATTAGAAAAATTTCCAGTGCAAGAAAGGATTCTTGAAAAAAAAAAAAAAAACCTAGTCAAAAGATTGTAAACCCGCACTGAAATGTACGCAGTCACTTAATGATGCTGGTGTGTATTTCTATGTTAGAACATCACATGTGTACTTTTAAATGTGGCTAATGTTAACACATGTACAAGTAATCCCCGTGAGCCACAAGTAGAGGCTTCAATTTGTATCCTGCTATATTGACGTTAACTCAGGATGCATTTCCTTAAACGGTCATCAACTGAAGGCTTAGACACCCATACATACAAACAACAGTCTCTTTCTGTAAATGTTTGTGCACAGTTTTGTGTTACAGGCATTTAGTGTACTGATTCCTTGATATACTGTATGTTATGCTTGGTAAGACTTGACTGCACTTCAGGTGGAATTTTAGTGCATTCGTTTTTCATAAATACATCAAAAAGAAGTGTCCTTATTCATGATAACACCTTATGTCCACGCACATATTCCAGATGAGATTTGTACTCAAAGTGAAAAGATGTTTGTCTGTGTAGCTTTTAGTTATCCAGATCATGGTAGCTGGAATGAGCTCAGAAAGAAAGTGACTTTTTTAAGTCCCGTGAAGACTTGGTTTAAATACCTGGAACTTTCTTTAGAACTCAAGAATCCTCTTGGATGAGCGGTGAAACATCTCTACGAAACCTAAAGAAGTCCTCTCCATTTCTTTCCAGGCTCCTCAGACAGATGGTTGGAAATGTTATGGATCAGCTTATATTATCTGGGGACTGTTTAACTAGTCTAAAACATCCAAACATATCTCAGAGCATAATTTTATTCAAATTGTATTGTGATTCCTAAATTTGTCTCATGGAGATTTGAATTGCTTTATTCAAAGAAGACTGTAAACAATAACACAAAATTAGTCTCAGAATGCAGCTGATGTGCTGTTGTTTTAGCTGACAGCATCATGCTTTTGAAAGTCACACACAAGCGCACACAAAAAATATTCCAAGTGTTGCACTCAGAAACACACACACACTTGAGGTGCTAATTAGAGGATCACCATGTAATTACTCTACGCTACAGCAGCTTGAAGAAAGACACTCCGTCTGGCTTTCTGTATTTTCTAACTTTGTGATCCTGTGTGTTTCAGGCGTGTGCGCTTGGTTTTCGGAGGGTAAACGGGAATCTGTATAACGGGGTGTGTGAACCTTGTCACTGCCATGGACACACAACACAATGCCATGAAGTCACGGGGCATTGCTTGGTAAGTAGCTTAGTAGCGGGTGAATTATGTCACCTGTTTCTTTTTCTGATCATTTGTATTTATTATTTTATTTGTAATTTTTATTTTCGGTCAGATTATTGCTTTTATGTGTTTGTTTTATGTGTAAATTAATACTCAAAGATCTAACCCTATTTATCATCATTAAAATGTAATAAAGAGTAATGAGTAATGAGTTCAATTTTCTTTATTTGTTTGTTTTGAAGTCTCATTTCTTTCATTAACCGCATTCTTTTTTTAATCAGTATTAAGGGAGTTAAATTGTTTATTTGGAAGCCGTGGATTACATGTATTCATATTTTTTCAGTGTTTTTGTTTAAAATGTGTCCAATTAATTGAGGAATTGCAGAAAATCTTCCAAAATTGGTTGAGTTAGCTGAGTGTGAGAGGTTTGAAATGAAAGACACTCGGAAGCTAAATGCATGACTTAATATGGAATACATAAATGAACTTTTATGTATACAAAAGAGTTTTTTTCTTATTAGTTGAAGTCTCCCTGGATTTGCCATCTAGTGGTGAAGGCAGGAATTGCAGTGTGAAATGAATAAACATTCCAGATTGGCCTTCTTATGTGCATCTGCTCACATGCACCCACCCCAGTCTGCACATTGCCTTAGGGTTAAGCTGTCAGTTACCATCGCACATACACACACCAGAATACACACACAACACACACATACACAGCGATCTATGAGTTTTGTATTGCCATGTTATGTTTCATTATAGATGAGGAGGATGCTGGGATGTGTCAGGGGGAGGCCAACACACAGAAAAAGACAGACAGACAGGCAGGGAGGCGCTTTCTTTTTCTCTGACACACACACACACACACACACACACACACACACACACACACACAGAGGAAGACAATTTGACATGAACTCACTCACAGCACATAAACAACCTCTGTATACATATTCATACACAGTGAGTGGCAGACAGATCTGCACACAAACACACCTCTTTTCTGAGGAATTTGATTTCCAGCTCGGGTTGAATGACTGAATGATGCCATGGTTATACAGGTTAACACACTGTGTATGTGTCACATTGTGTTTCACCATTTGGGACGTTTGAGCTGAGAAAAAAATGATTTGGAATAAGGTGACATATAAATGCACAGACTAGCTCAAAAGTACCACCGGCGCTTCAGCTGGACATATGAAAACAACCAAGATTTTGGCCAATAAAAGAGCTGTCTATTATAGATACAGCATAATTTTACGGTTTAAAAACTCTTAAACTGAAATCTTCAGATTTTCTATTTTACGTTCTCAGTGTTGAAGAATTTAGTCTTATTAAATAAGTCGCGATGCCACAATTACAAAAGAGCACTAATGGAAGTAGAAGGTTTTACAGCATAAGTGCAGGTTTTAATATTGAGTTTCTCTCTGGAAGCAACTTCTTAATTCAGATTAAAAAGATGCAACAGAAGAAGCATCGCTGTGTTTTGATATATGAAGGTGAAGCCTCCCATTAGAAACCGTAGGGTGTCGAGGACTGTCGATTTTTAATTTCAGAGAGTTTTTTGTACTGCCACTAAATCTGGCCTTAACTATATTGTTTGCAGCCTTCACAATTTTGCAGGTAAAATATTGTTGGGTTGACTGTTATGATGTTGGGTTTCTGTTAAACCATTTCCTGTTTTATTTTGGAATTCTTTGTCTGTTTATGTTGTTGATTTTATTTCCTGTCTTTGTTAGTTTTCCTTGTGATTGTATGCTCTGCCCTGATTAGTCTGACCTGTGGCGTTCCTCATCCCTGTTTCCAATTAGTCATCATTTACCCGGCTATATGTGTGTGTCTGCAGTTGTTTTCATCTTACTTGCCTCATTTACCTAGACCTCATATTGTTGTCACCCTGCTGGGCGGGTGACAAGTTTGTGAATGTGATAACTGGAGAACCAGGTGATGTAGGATTTTGAAATTCATATCACAGTTGCATCTGCTAAAATCTTCAGACTGAATTTGAATCTCGGTGAACTTGACCTCAAGGTAAAGGTCAGAGATCAAGTTTACAGAAAATCTTGTGAGCACAATAAACTGAGACCAATGTCACCTAGGCTTTTCAAACTGATACCATAGGTGCGTCAAGGTCAGAGGTCACCTTTTTCCAAAAATCTGGGTCTGCTGGTGTTGCTTGTGTTGCCAGGATTTTCTGGTGTAGTTTTGTATGCAAACCACCCCCACAATGGCATAAAGCTCCAAAGGTGTGAACTGTTTAGTTTTTATCTTTCTAACCTTTAACTTTTAGAAACAAAAAAACTATTATGCTAAAAAAGAAAAGCAGATCTGTTCTAACGTCCTTCTTTCTAGTTTCTTTTTCTTCCAAGTCTCAACTTAAATCATCCCCTTTTACTGTTAACTGCACATGTATGGCTTGACTCAGTATGGTACAGGTTCAGTTCGTTGTTCTTCCTGTCTGTCTTTAGCATTTTTGACTGTTGGAAATGATGCAAAGTTGGTCTGCAGATGTGTATAACATGTGCACAGCTAAAAAAAATAAAACAAATACTCGAGAGGTTTTTTGTTTCCAAGACAATTCCTTGTTACTTGAAAATAAAAAAATGGTCTTATTTGGGGGTTTTTTCCTTCCTAAATGACTCAATAGAACAATAGCACAATGTTGTTGAGGTATTTTTATCATAGCACAAACTGCTTAAACTCTTCTTTGAAATTGCATCCTCAGAGAAATTGAGTTGCTCTCCTGACTCAAATGAACTTTAACCCATTTTTCTCCCCCAGGACTGCTCCCACAACACCGCTGGCCCCTACTGTGACACCTGCCTGCCAGGTTACTATGGCAACGCCACCCGTGGGTCACCTGCGGACTGTCAACCCTGTGCCTGCCCGCTCAATATTCCCAGCAACAAGTAGGTTCTGAAGACCCTGGGGTTAATGCAGCCAGGGCAGCACAATTTAATCAAATGCCTCAATCTATCACTGTTGACCCACCTGACTCTGCGGTCCCTATTTCTCTTAATAATCTCCCGTCTCCTCCTGACACTCTCACCATGTTTTTGTTTTTTTTGTGTGTGTGTGTGTGGTCTTTAGAGGTTACCGCCACAACTAGAGACTTCATCACTCTCGGCAGGAATATAATTGTAATGACATTAATGGAAATATCATCACCACAGGTAGACTCATAAATATAAGTGGAGAAACATTATCCCTGTGGGTGGAAATGTCATTGTCGCTGTTAGAATCAACATAATTTCTACTAGGAGCCTTAACACAGTAGAAAATGCAAACCTCCCACGAGTCATTAAGGGATTGAAAACCCTTTAGCATTATATTCCTCTCATATGGAAAGCTACTCATGCTGTGGCTACATCACAGACTTGAATGACAGATGCTCAGATTACACCACACAACAGTTTTCCAAAGAGATGCAAAAATACTACCAGACATGAAGACCTTTAAACCACAGCTATTAAAAAAGCATACACATTGATATGTTGTCTAGGGGTAGGCACATTGCTTGGTTACATGCGGTTATTAAATTGAACTCCCTCCGGGACCACACGTGTTGATAAAGTTTTAAAAAATCATCGTTTATAAGAATTTATTTACACACGTCTGATTTGGTTTATTCATGAAGCATACACATAGTACATAAATGACATCATTTAATAGTATTTTATGTTATTTTGAGTTTTTGGGGGGAGGTTTTGCAAAGATGTTTTCACAAAGTGGAGTCATTAAAATCAAAACTACCAGCCGGTGTAAATTTGGATAATCTTTCCTTCAAGGTGTCCCCCTCATGCATCTCTGGTGCACTTCAGAGCAAGTGTTATTATTACGTTTCTCCCTGGAAGTCCAATTTTGTATCCTGGCACTCTCTGCAGTGCACGCAACGTCCGCTCTTCTAGCGTGTCAAAAAGCCAACATTTCAACTTGAATTTTATATAGGCAAATAAGGGAAATGCTGCTAGCAGTGAGTGAAGGTGTGTTGGTGTGGCCAAAAAAACATGCTGTACTCTAGCACACTTTTGGCATAGTTTGGGCTATTTCAGCGGAGTGCCCTCACTACGGATGTGTCGGTAGACTGCTTGTTGAAAGCCTGATCATGGAGGACAAATTCACAGGGCACAACCCTGTCAAAAAATTATGAGCGTGCTCCTACTCTTGTGCACTTCAGACTTTTTGACTGAGAACTGCTCTTTGGTTTCTGAGTCACAGAGCCAGCCGTCATCTCATGTGAAGGTTCTTGAGATAAAAGGAGGGTTAGTATGATACTGAAGCTGAATTTGAGGTCCATGGTTAAGTTGCAAATGCAAAATGGGTCTTCCTCAGAGCAATATATGAATAATAGTATCACTGGAATTGGTGTAGAGAGACGCTCATACAAAGTCCAATCTTATAAAGGAAAAAATTGTAAAATAAATTATGCAGTTAATTTTTTAGTAAATGTAAGAAATTATCAACTTCAGACTGTTTTTATATTATTGAGCCGCAGATTTTCTAAATGACCAGGGTGTGATGCTCTATGGGACTTGCATGGACAAACAACACAGGCAGCAGCAGCTGAGAATTCTCATGCAGTCATGACATGACATATTCAAAACCCTAAGCGCTAAAGTAAGACACAACTCTCTCATACCTCAGGCCTCCACACCACCCTGGCAATAATAATAGCTTTGAGAAGCCATGCCTTTCACCCCCCTCAAAATAGCCATCCAGTCCCTTATGTTTACCAAAATAGCTAGTTAGATTGTTCCACTTATCTGTAATGTCTGAGCTCTTATGAACATCTGATGAAGTGATTAGTGTCAACAGGGGAGAAGACTGGCGATTTTAATCAAATCAATTAAAAAAAATGTTTTGTTTTTGATTGCTGCTCTTTTTAATTTATGCCTGGGATTAATTCTCTAACTGCCAAGGACACATTTTTGTCTCTCTTTTTTTTTTTTTTTAATTTAAATCACTGTAGTTGAATGGAAGTTAATAGGCAATTATGTATCCACGCAGGCCTTAAAAATCTGCAGATAAAACTGTATATGTCTGTTTCACTAAGCATTTTTCACCACCATTACGACCTAAAATTGTGCCAAATTTTTCCAAAAAGTATAACACGGCCTGCTTTTTTTCTATTATTTTTATTATTATTTGTATTTTAATCTTGGTATTAATCAGTTTATCAGCTTTAAAGATGTTATTTTAGTAAAATGTGTTTTTTCTGATTTTGCTACCTTGGCAGGAGCCTTTCCCAAATAATTCCTGGTGATGTCTTAAAAAGTGATTCACACATTTCTGATTTTTAGGATTTGGTGTTAAGCTTTGATCTGATATATCAGCATACTATAGTACCAGCTTCAGGCAAAATATAACAGTATGTCTACCCTTGATTTTCTTCTGCCTTAGTTTCAAAGTCTCATTTTCAGTTTCTGGCTGTATAACTGTTGCCAGGTTAAGTAAAAACACTGATCTTCTCATTTCACTACACTAGTCAGCTGGAGAATATTCATGTCTCCTGTAATTCGTGTGATGTTAATTTTGCAGATACTACCTTCCTAGATGTATTTGCAGACCAGTGACATCCTTCCCATCCTGGCCCTTGCAAATACCACTTCTAAACTGCAGCAGCCTCCTTCACCTAATGATCCACACGGCAAAATCGGATAAGAAACACAAAAGCGCAATCCTTAAAGGCGCTTTAAAACTGCATCACTTTAATGACCACCAGGGGGCAACTCGTGTGACGCAAAATAGCTTCTTCCTCAGGTTCCTTGCTCTGTGACATCAGTAAACACTTAGCAATAAAGCATTAAAATGAGCACAGCTGCAATTTGGCTATATACAACTTTATACAACTCTTCTTATACAGCTATGAATTATTTACATTTTATGCAGAAAGTGTTTTTCAGTTTTTGTTGTCCGCATACTCTGACCAATGAAATGTTATTTGTAACTCAGTGAGCCAGCACACAATTAATGAGCCAGTCAGTCAGCTAGTGAGTCAGTCTGGTGCCTGGAACCCGAGCCAGCAGAACTATCTATAGTTTTTGGAAGTGGGAGGGTGAGAGAAAGAGGGAAAGAGACTATCATTTTACTTTGTCGCTGTCTCTCTCTCTCTCTCTCTCTCTCTCCCTTGGTTCGTTAGGCTACACTTTGTAGGGTGGAAGAGGGTTTTTGTAGTCAGGATTGCGTGCACGTGTGTGCAAAACGGAGAGGAAATTAAAATGTGTGTGTGAGTGAATGTGTCATTCAAAGTGCGAATGGGACTGGGAAGAGAAAGCAGAGAAACAGGTGTGAATGTGTATATGAGGAGGCAAACAATGGCCTTAACTCGCCTCTGTCTTCTCTTCTTCTTCCTGCCTTTTGCCACACTGGGACAACGCTACCAAACTCATCAAAAACTTCAACAACAATCGCAACAACTTCATCTTGGGAACCATGGTAGCTTCAGTCCAACCTGCCACTTGAGTCAAGACGGAGAGCTGCTGTGTGATCAGTGTCGGCCTGGCTACACGGGACCACGATGCGACAGGTAACACACAGTCAAAGCGCTTAGAAACGGTGAAAGGTCTGACACAACTCTGCCTGAACTATGTGCCTAATTTTCACCTTAGCCCAGCTAAGTTCATTATTATTTAATTAAATGTCACTGTCAGAAACACACATCTATTAGTGTAATGCATTCAAACCAGCAAAGTATGTTTCATGACCAAATAATGGCACTATTAGATGTACCCAACTCTAAGTACTAGAAAGTAAACCAGACTTATAGTCGGTTGTTATTTTTGTTTTTTAATGAAAACGGAGAAACTACTGCTCATTAACTGTTTCTTGAGTACTCTGTCTCATTGTCCATCTATTTTATTAGCTGAGTGACATTCTTGTTCCATTAGCTATGGGCTCACCAGTGCAAAACTAATGAGAAATATTTCTCTCTGGATGTGAGGCTTGTTGAAACTTCAGGCTATACTGTCATGTTATGACACGCACTGAGTAAATATAGACATTTCACCACCCAGGCTGACTCAAATACAGTACATTTGGTTTGTATTAAAATAAAACTGCTCATAGTTAAAATTCTAAAGTTCTAATGTGCTATTAAGAGTCCTCTTCATTACGTTTGTTTTTCATATAAATATATATGAAAAAGCATTTAATAAACTTCAGAAAAAGCCTTGTTCTTGCTTTTTGCTAGATGGAAGTGGCCTACCGGATGTTTGATGTGCTGATCTGATTCATGTTTTGTTTTTGTACGCTTTTATGAGCTTCTTTAGTGACAAGTTTTTGGAAGTCTTTTTTTCTTCTTCTCTTTTTACACTACAGCCTGGCAACCCAGAAGCTGTTTTCTGTTGTATAAATTTCTAAATCTTTAATAAACTCAGTTGTTTGCACTGTCGTCACATAGCAAAAGAACATCATTAATCATAAAAAGTGTTCGCCCTGGGCATGTGCTGATTTCTTACATTCTTAAAAATTGGTGTCTAAAGCTCAAAATGTGTTCGTAGTAATCATGTTCTATAATCAAACTAGTGCACTTCTCAACCACATTCATTCATCTTCTTTTATTAGATAACCTATGGCAAATTTAGAATTGCCAATTACCCTTACCCATGCATGTGTTTAGTCTGTGGGAGGAAGCCAGAGATGGGTGCCCATGGAGAACCCATGCAAGCATTAGGAGAATATGCAAACACCACACTGAAGGTCCACAGTAGGCAGCTTGATTCAAACGTAGGACCTTCTTGCTGTGAGGCATCAGTGCTAACTACTGCACTACTGAACTGCTCTTCAAATCTCATAGTTCTATCTTGTAAAGCAAATGATTCGGTCTTGGGCCTGAAACATTCTTAACCTCTTATTCTCAAACTTTAAATGGCTAAGAAGCCCAGTTCACTGGCTTGGAGGCAGTTTTGGAATGGAAGAAGGCAAATGGGTCACTTTTTAGAAGTGAAATTGGTGCTGTAGGAGGAACTGAACACCAGGTTCAGGCACCCGACATTCGCCCAAGAGGTTGGTATAGACAGAAGGACGGTGACCATGTAACCGTGTGTAACAATACCCCTGCTTAACCAGCTAGCCCTGATGGCACTGGAAGGTTGGGCCCATCCTTGGAAACAAAAGCCATGAGTGCCATGAGAGTGTGCAGATCTTGGTAGCAGTAGCAAATATTCAGTTAACAAATTTAAAGGTCGAATCTTGGCTGCTCGGTTGATGGGAACGTATCAACCATGATGTAAACCACTGAGTTTCTGGTGTTTGCCATTGAAGTCAACCGACCACTGTGTCTAATGCCGCATAGATTAGTGTTTACATTTTCAGCTTTTACAGCTTTTACAGATATGCAAGGATATGTTCATATGTTTTTCTTAATGAGAGTAACAGATTAATAAAACAACTTTATATTGGTATATTTACACTGTTATTTATAAACAGTCTCAAACATTTGGGCTAATATGATGACAAATTCTGCAGTTGCAATTACCCGAGCTTTTCTATTTGTTGCTGCTGGAGGATGCGGCGCCTCAGTTCGCTGTCCTGAATAGTATGCATGCCATGCATTCCACATCAGAATCTCTCTGTCTGCCTTTGAGTCTTTTTATAAACCTCATTTGCCACTGGAAAGTAAACTGACTCATTGCCAGCTCTGTCTGTCATAGAGTAGCATCTGCACCACATTGCTTTCCAGCCACTGTGCAATATGGCCTTGTGCTGGAACGTGGCCCAACCAATACAATTTGACTCCTCCAACTTTCCAATCTACTTCTGTGTCCGTGTATTAATGAGTGACCACATGGTGCAGTCTGTGTTTTTAATTAATCCTAAAGTAGGAAAAAGCTCATAATATAGTAAACATTCCTTGTTGCTGCTTTTAATGAATTTAGAAGATGGTGTTTAATTTTGGGGAGTCTGTGTGTGCCTGTACATGTTTATCTTTTGTGCCTGTGTGCCGGTAAATTTATGGATCTGCAGCTGAATATACAGAAGGCATCTGTGTATACATTCTCCTATCCACATGCATGTGTTGTTTTGATCTCATACTGCACAGTCTCATAACACACAGGAGCTGATGTAATGGGAAATATTTTATTACTAATGACAGCATTAAGTAGGTAATCAGCAGTTGGTGTTTCTTGTTCTATTAGTCTAATTGATACCTGCTATGCACTACCTGCCATTACACTTCATTATCTACAGTGCTTTTGTTGTTGTTTGTGGTAATTAATTGTAATGCGCCAATTTGTCTGTATTATGGGCTTTAACAAAATAAGCTGGTCTATTCCGCCCATGCTAATAGACTATCCACTCACTGCTAAGTGATTCTGCTTTTCAATTTCCTGTCCATAAACAGTCATTTAGAATATAGCTGAAAGCTCTTTATTGCAGCTGCTTAACAAATGTAGGTTAAAACACTTTGAGTCACGGGGTGCTATTTAGGGTGTGCCAGTATGTTAATGGTCTTGCAGATAAGGTCTTTCATTTGTCATGTTAGGTGCTTGCTGCCAACTAGCTGATATGATGGATATAATGTACTTGAATCGATCACCCTCTCATCTAGAATGCAGAGGGATTAAAGTGAGGGTTATTGTTAATGTTGTCGTAATACTTATTGATGTTAATATTAAGAGATGTGCAAATGTAATCATATGTCAAGCCTCGCTGTACGTGTGAGTAAAAGTAGAAACTGTAACACGGAGGCTGCTGGAGGCTCCAAAGTAACATTCAAAAATAGAAATGAAGACTCCAGGAATTAAGTATCTGTTACTTAATTGACACAAACTATAGTATTTAAATACCTTGTCTCTATGCCGGTTTATGAAGTTTGTCTCAGCTACTCCTCACATGACTGCAGGTGACTAAATGAGTATATATGATTGGAATAGTCAGTTCACGTGGCATTGTTGCTAGTAGTATTAAAATGAGTGTTGGCAGAGCGTTAGTTCAGCATTACTAGATAGCAGCAGATTAATTGGTGCTTTGGTTTTAATGAAACTTTTCAGTGCAAAGTTCAGACAATTACTGTATATTGGATTTGATTGACAGTGGCCTGTTAGCAGCAGCAGCAGCAGCACCATCGCAATTATCATCAAACTTGAAACAGCCCTCTTCAACCCGGGGATGACACCACAAAGAAATGCGTTTAATCAGAAGCTTTTTGTGAACTACGAAAAGTACTCTGACAACTTTTTATGGCTTACTTTGTACTTCATTGAACGTTATAGTAAAAAGCTGATTCCAAAAATGATTTCCAGGTGCTGTTAAAGCACTATAGTTTTTCATATAGCTAATTGTTAATTCAGCATTCAGGATTTCAGATTGTTCTTTTATGAGGAAATTAGTCTAAACTGGTTGATGGTGTGAATTTGAGCATTGTTTTAGTGTTGTTCTGTTTTAGCCTGTGATGGAATGATTAAAAAAGCTTTTAACAGTTTTATTGACAGTGGAGACGAACATAAGTAATGATTATATTAAGAAGAAACTGAGCATTTATTCCCTTGTTGTCGACTCTCCATTCATCACTCTGAGAATACAACGCGACTGTTACGATCCAAGCCCGTCTGCCCTTCTCTCTCTAGAACTCTTTACAAGTTATGCTCGCCATACATTTCCTCCACACTCTGATGATTTTGACCAGGTGTTTAACCCCTCCAAAAATATCAACTTCAAGCACGCTAGACTAGCCACTATAAATACCTTCACTTCCTCTTGAGGCCCAAGTAACTACACGTATGCATGACTAGAATAGAAGCCCTAACATCGGAATTCATCTCGCATATAAGACTAAATACAAACAGCTCATCTCAACTCAAGAAATAAAAATGCTGCCAGTAAAACTGGGAAGATGTGCAGACATGCTTCAGAAACATACATGTGCACATACACACACACTCGGAGTGGGAAGGAAAGCTAATAAATCAGTTCTATTGAGTACCAAGGAGGGTCAGTGGTAATAATGGCTGGCTGCTCTTGACTCTTTCCCTCACTTTGTCCTTTCCTACCCTCCACCCCCACCCACACCCCCTCTCTAAATTCAATTCTCTTTTCAATGTGAAGACCTTTCCCCTCTCTCCATCTCCCTCTCTTCTCTCATCTGATCACTCTCCCTCCTCCCTTTTACTTTTCTCTGTCCCTCTTCCTCTCCTCTTTCATCTCAATTCCCTTTTCAGCCTGTAGAGCCTAAGCTCAGCTTTGGCCGACCTTATTTGGTTTCAGCGGCTCATGTGACAGCGCCGCTTTCTCAGGTTAATATATTTCCCAGACTTTGGCCATCTTCCTTTTTATTAATCAAATGAAGTTATTGAAAAAGCAAAATATTGAAATCCTGAACTGGTTTGACAGTTAACACATTTACTTGTTCTTGATCAAGGGTCCTAACGACCCTTTGGAATTTTTGTATCCATGATTGATGCTTAATTTTTGCTAAACGTAAAGAATCCAGCACAAAAACATCACTTGGTTTTTAATACCACCTGTCATAAAAACAAGAAAACACAAACTAAACATTTGCTGAACTGAACTGACGTTTTTATACCAAAATTTGAGCACAAATTTGAAAAATTAATCAAGAATAACGTTTCCACAATGCAAGTTAAAAACTATAATTTAGCATCTTAATCAAAAAATAAAGTGCTTTAATTCTTTCCCCGCTTCTTTTGGCAAAATATCAAATTTGAAAATTCACGGATAACAATAATTAGGATTTAATATATCGTTTTGATTAAAGACCTTAAAGAGCGCACCCTGGTGGATTAACCAATACAGAAGCATAAAAAATTATTTATTGTTAATTTAGGACAGCTGTGGCATAAACCTTACTTTGGCTGGTGGACGAAAAAAAATAGGTTAAGCACTGGACATTTTTTTTTCCCGTTTTGTATGATTTTGGTTTTTAACGTTACAAATAAATTTGAAATGAACATTGCGTAGTTTTTCGTATTTTGTTTCCAGTTTATAAATGTAGTTCAGACAGCAATGCTTTTATTTGAGTAATAGCTGGGCAGCCTGCAGTAAACATCCTGAAGTTCACTGCCTGAAGCCATTAAATCTCCATTTAAAAAAAAAAAAAAAATGTCTTCAAGGGTTTACTTTTATAAACTTTAATTTCTATGCCCTTTCATTTCTGTGGGTTTGCCCTCTAGCTCTTTGGGTGTTTATATTTATGTAATGGGAGTGTACGTATATGAATAATTCAGCTGGACTGGTATCTAAGCAGTTTAACTGGTCAAACAAATTATATAACAGTGCTCATATTTCCTGTGGACATTTGCTGATGATTTTTAGTTCTTGTCTAGATAGAGACTGGATTTTGGCTTCTGTGATAGTTTGGCACTTCAATTAGTAATTTTGTATTCGAAGTGTTTTATAATACTGGTGCTAGAAGCTGAAGTAAACAATACTTATATTTACCTGCTTTTACCTGCTGACTCATACGCAGTAGTTGTTAGATGCGAAAGAAAGATAGAAGACAAGGTGACCCACTGTGTATTTTCTTTCAAACTTGAAAGCTGAGGGGGAAAAACATATTTTCAAGTGTTATTTGGGATATAAAAGCAGAGCAAAACTGTATTTTCAAGATATTAGTGCAATACCTGCTCCTTCAGTAACAGAGAGAGGGAGAATAACAGGATGGCATCTTGTTGGTGCAGCTCGAAAGGGTAAAGCTTGGATGTTGATCAGGGTTGAGGCATTTTAAAGGCTCCTGTATGTCGAATTTTATAGTTAGACAACTTCTGCTGCTGGTATAAGAGTTGGTATGTAGAAAATGTGACAGTTTTTACAGTCAGTTTCAGCCCAGTCATCCTCAGTGGTGCTTTTTAATGCTACCTCTAGGAGTCAGAAACTTGACAGATTACAACTAAAAATCTGCAAAAACCTTGATGCAGAAAAATATTTGTGGGTTCACTGGCATGTCTTCTATCTGCATTGTACAAAATATTTCACCTTATTCTCTTATTATTACATCTCCCCCAGGAAGTTGATCAGTTAAAGATGATATGAAACTGATTTATCCATCTCTTGGTATCTCCACTGATTCTCAGATGTTCCAGTGGATACTATGGTCAGCCCACTGTACCAGGGGGATCCTGCAGACTTTGTGATTGCAATGGCAACCTGGACCTTTCCATACCTGGGAGCTGCGATCCAAATACAGGCCGGTGTCTGCGGTGTCGCCAGGGTTATGGTGGCGAAGCTTGTGACAGCTGCGCTGCAGGTTATTATGGAGACGCCATCATAGCAAAAGATTGCCAACGTAAGTAAGACGACAAGAATTTAAACAGAAATCAAGCAACTGATATACAGTCATGGGAAAAATGAAAGCACACCGTCTTTCACTTCTAAGCTTCTGTTGAGCTTTGTCTCTTGCGTGTTGCATGGCCCAATTTCAGCCAGGCTTTAGCAGTTGTACAGATGGACTCACATCAGTATTATAGATATGTTTATTTTGTTATTAGTATCATTATTATTAATAGTAGCAGTAGTGGTGATGGTGTATACTAGTTGTAGTATTCGGTTTTAAGATATTTTTACATTTTCTAACACGGCCAAAGCTTCATAATTAGTTTGTACTTATTTTGTGATGCAGTTCTAAATTTGGACATAAAATACAGACAGTTTCATGAATGAAATTACTCATTTGATTTTAATCATTTGTGCATCAAACATTCACTCTCTGATCTAGAACTAATTTTGCTGGTACATCCACTCCAAGGAAGACTATTTTGAATCTTTCCATTTGTAAATAATCTTTCTCGCTTTCGAATGATAGATTTCAAATGGCTTGAAAATGGCTTCATAACCCTTCTCAGATTTATGGGCAGCAACAGTTGCTTCTTTAAAATAATTTATTTTCTCCTTGGCATTGTGTTAACACACACTTGAATGCTCCACACCAACAAGCTGCCAAAACCTCTGCTTTTATAGCAGTGGTCACACTTGCTGATGATCAATTAATCAGCTGCTACTTACCTTCTTAAGTCCCATGGAATCAGGCAGTTCTTCTGCATTTTATCTTAGCCTTTGTTAAATAAATAATATTAAGAGCTGCTAAGGATCAGATCTGATTTGATATCTAAAACCTTAGAACTGAAGGATAATGTTCTTCCTTTTTACCATGAAGGTATGTTAGTTTATATCGCTGTAGTATTTCAGTAGTTTTCAAACTTTTTGTGGCCAAGGCACACAAAAATGTCAAAGACTTTGAAACTTTGAAAAGATTTAGGTTTTGTTTTTTTTTGCTTTTTTAGACTGAACTATTGCTTTGTTGTCACAGCAGCTGTTGTTTGTCTAAAAGTTACCTTGGTCCTCGTTTACGTTGGCTATCCACTAAGGTGGCACTTCATTGTATGTTTCAAAAAAATCTCAATTTTTACCATACAAGGTTCTCATCCTTTCATTCTCTCGAGAGGCAGGTCAAAATCTTATCTAAATCAGAGTTTGTATAAACATGATAAATTTGCAGCCCTCATTTTTAAAATTTCAAAATTGATCACTTTGGTGACTCCTAGTGTCAGAAAGAGACACTGCACGCCACTGCGTCGCATCCCCAGCGTGACCCCTGGTAAAAGTGACATATTGACAGGACCCATCTGTCAATAAAGAGTTTATTATCATAATGATTTTAAAGAACCTGCAATAAAAAATAACACTCAGGGCCTTAAAGATGGAAAATATAATTTGGTTTTCCTTCATTATAGAGAAAGTCAGCAGTGCAGCTTGTGGGTCTCAGCAGGGTGTCTCACTGTAGAACACAATTTCTTTATGAAACTCAGTTTTAGCTAAATTATACTTTTAAGCCTTTCTCTGAAACATTCAGTGGATTGTACGCCATCTGGAGCACGCCTGTATGTGTGTGTGTGTGCATCAACGAGCAGCTGTGCTAGTGGGAGGTGTGATGTTGGAGCAGCCCACTGACTCCCAGCTGTGTTTAAGATTTAAAATAAACACTATACCTGTAAAAATGAGGTGGTGAGAGTGGAAGAGAAAGAAAGAGATGACAGCGAATACAGATGGCACTTGTTTGTGAAAATCTTCATTAAAACCTGTGCTGTTTTTTAAAAAAAAAAGAAAAAAAAAAGAAGACAGCGGTGCGGGTGGGTGTGGGGAGGGTGGGGTAGGGGAGACAGATCAGCAGAAAGACACTTCACAGTGAGCGATAGACAGGCAGACTGATAAACAGACAGATAAAACTGTCAGCCCAGCACAAAAGCAGGCAGACAGGCTGACAGAGGGTATTAATGTGTATTTGATAGTTCATTGTTCTGTAGTTGTTTCCCCTCTCCAACCAGCTAAATGGTTATTGATTAATCAGCCTGATCTATTGCTCTTTCACAGTGCTGATCGGCTGCTTGTGTCTGGGAGATGGAGAGTTGTTATTGATCCTGCATGAATGACAAAAGACCACCAAGAATTATTAAAACACAACAGCTCTCTCTCTTGCTCCCTCTTCTTCTGCCAGTCTACCTCTCTCTCTCTCTCTCTGTGACTGCTTCCCTCTCCCTGCTGCTCCCGGTCTTAATGAATTTTATTGAGTGGAGCAGGAGAGTTCAGGCCGAGTCCATTTGCGCACTATTAGACTGTAAAAATCCTTTACTTTTTCTTTTGATGTCAGAGTTCCCATCTTCAGCCATTTTCGCCGCAGCCTTTTTGTGTCTCCCCCCTTTAATAGTGTTTCGCTTTAATTCTGTTGGAGAATTGAAAATGGTTTGATTTTGCAAGAAAACTTGACCACAAACCAAATTGTCTGAGGAATAAATTTCAAGAGAATGGACTCCTCTGACCATTTCTCACATGGGGGGGGATTCATTTGAAAGTTGTAGAAAAGATATGTCAATTGCTCTGTCGCACATTTGTCCATGGGAACAAAATGAATATGTGGTAATTCAATGGCGTAATTACGCTTCCTGTGTATCTGACACTTAATGAATGTTTCATAGATGTTTCTAACAGTTGGTCAATAAACTCTTGAGGGATCTTTGGGAAAACTCACAACTCTAATTTTATCACTCCTAACGGACTATTGAGTGCAGAGGCCCAGGCACTTTTCAAGGGACTGATGGGACCAGAGAAATACTGCAGGAAAATAAAATCCTCAAACAAGTAAGAAGTCTGGACTGACTATGTTTTAGCCAGTTATTTTTTTTTACATGTACATTAATAGTGCCCCACCATGTATAAGATTCAGACTTCCCTGCCTTATGCTTACTTGACTTCTGGAGATTGCCTGTGGAGACTACTGTACCTGCAAATGATTTCTTTCAAGGGGTTTGTGGCTTGAATTTCTCCAGTTAGACTCCCATCTTGAGCTCTAGATGTGAAAAGGAAATGAGAAACACTTTTCTTTTCTTTGAGTCAGTCAAACAGCTTAACCCTGGATGCCACCACTTCATGTGCTCAGTGGTTAGTAGAAGTCCCTTTAAAGTAGTGCTTGCTGCACTGTATCATGAAAAGCAAATGTGGCTTTGGTGGAAAACAGGATGTGCACTCAGTGGAAATCATCTAGATAAAGACTTGTAGAAATTAGAGATGGCACGATACCACTTTTTTATGTCCCATACCGATATCATAAATTTGGATATCTGCCGATACCGATATGAATCCGATAGTGTTTTTTTTAATCAATAAAACTGTTTTTTTAATATCTTGCTGCATTTTGTATAAGTTCAAACTCAAGTTTAAATAAACAACAACACTAAAGCTATTCTGTTATACCTGTATGTAAAAAATACACTGCACCCAAAATATTTCATAGTTCAGCAATACTGATCAATCTAATAAACTTAAACCTACTCCATCCTCCCTATTCTGGAGTACTTAGCAGAAGTATTAAGCAACCTAACTAATATGGTTGCAAACTCCCAGCAAAAAAAAAAAATAGGGAACTCCCCACCCTCCACTTCATGATGCTTAATCAACGTAATCAACTTTAATTTGATGCAGTGTGAAAAAAATGCACAGAAATAAATTATTTTTCAAGAATAATTAAATAGATTCAACATCTTTCTTCAACAGAATTGCAGACTGCACAGATGGTATCTTCCCAAAGGAAAAAGTACTATAGCTTACTAGGGTATATTAGACTTAACAGTTACTATATACAGTAATGGACTTCTATACATTTTACATCAGATTAAAACTTTGGGAGTAAGATTCAGATAATTATTTATTAAAAGCTAGACATTTTAAATGAGAATAAGAAAGAAAAGTATGTCTTTGTATGTATGCCCTTTTCCCTGTTCATGCCCTATCGGCCCCCCTGGCTAAACTTTGCTAGATCCGCCCCTGGACAGTTACCAGCCGTCAGCTACATAGAAAAGGATCCTGGTGTAGAAAGTAAATAAATTCTAACAACAGCTTATCAAGGTTAAATGTGCTGCTGTTGTTCAGCTGCTGGTTTCCTCTTTCTGGTGCAAAGTGGGCCAAAAACAAAGAAGAGATATGGACTTGCGACAGAAAAGCCAATCAGCTGATCATTAATCAGTTTCATGGTTGAAGTAGCAGCAGGAGAGGGAGGGAGAGAAGAGGCAGTCGCTCCATATATCGGTTGTTAAGCTTAACGCAGGAATGCTTTACAAACATTCAGAGATGAACTTACACACTTGCTTTACTTCTCTCTGGGATAACTTCCTCGGAGATGAAATGCTGGTTTGGTAGCGAGGCTCCAAATACACACAGCCGCTCTATCACGTGAGCACACTGCTCCAATGTGCTACGGTTATGAGCCGAGTTACGCTATGTCGCAAGTTTTGTGAGGTGCTTTTTTGATATTTAATGGATCGGATTATATTTTTTATTTCTCTCCGATATCCGATCCAGTAATTTATGTCAGTATCGGACCGATACTGATACGTAATATCGGATCGGTCCATCTTTAGTAGAAATATCAGGCAGATAATTATCTAAATCAAATGCCTGGTATAGCTCGGATGCAGGGAGATCTGATGTCAAAAATCTCAAACTTGAGATTGTAACCCTGAAATGCATATTACGTGTAGTAGTGCAGATAAAACTGGTTGAATTTGGGACCAACCTGATGCCTCATTGATGGAATTGCATCATCTTTTACACAGCAGTTCATATAAAACATGCATTCATAGCATTTAGGCTCTCTAATTCCCATTTTTATTTACATGTTTATCATTTTAAAATTATTATGTAGCACACATGCAAGCAAAACCCTTTGGAGTGATGTGCATTTATGGATAAATGCAATTTTTTTTTGTTGCATTATTGAATAAACACTGTGTTCACTAATATCATTATTCTAATGATAAATGGCAAAGCTAATTAAGGACAGAAGTTATCAAACTAGGATTGGTGATAATCATTAGTTATTTTGAGTCATAAAGATCTCAGTACTGTGGCCAGGGGTTACAGACCCCTGGGCACAGATGTTTGATGGGCTTTTGCCAGCTTGTTTTAAGGATCAGGCTTGTTTCTCTTTTCTTCAGTAATCAGACATGTCATACAGGACTGTGTGCAAACATGTACATAAAATAGTTTGAAATGAGTACACATACACACATACCTGCTCTTTTCCTCACTTTTTTTCTCTCTCTCTCTCTATGTCTGATTTCCTGGTGACCTCTTCTTTTTCCTCCTTTCAGCACCTCTTGACAGTACCACAATGCTGCTTCTACATGAGAGCTGAAGTAATAATGAAGTAGAGCCCAGCACGCTTTTATCAGGAAAAGCACTGGGATGTGTTTGCTTAGAAAAGGAATAAGCATTGTTTCTTTGTCAAAAACCAAAATTAAGTATATAAAATAATAATACAGGTAAAACAGAAATATTTTTGGATACTTCCTTTTTCGGTTGTGAGGGCAGCCTGGTTTTGATTGAGTCAAACCTTTAGGTCATAGATTTATGGTGATTGTGAGCTGCTAACCTTTAGCTTAGCAGCTAACCTTTAGCTTAGCAGCTCGCTAACTTTAGCATTCATGTTATCACACCAAGCATTTCAAGAACTTTAAAGTTAAGGGCAATGTTTTCATCCTGAATTTTTAAAATAAAAATGGCAACTTTATTAAAGTTAGGGATCCTCATTTCCTCCTCTTTCTTGTCATGGCTGTTTCATTAATTTTTCTTCCGCTCCTGTGTGTCCCCGCACCCCGTGCTCGCTGCTCTTGTCTTCCCTGCTCCTTCCTGGAGAAAAATAACAAAGAAGCAACTTGTCAGGACACTCGACTACCGCGGGCATGCACTCACTGGACTTGGTACTAATAACACTAACGTGGAGTCTCACGCACCGATCCCATGCCAAGGAGCGCTCAGCCACCTTCTTAAGAAGCTCCCCAACAACGCTTCATTAGCTGCAGGTGTGTGAGTCATCATCTGCTTCAGGTGTGGCCATCCTCTAGATAGGACACGCCCACCAGGCCTACCTGAAACCCAGTACTCAGCCACACTCACAGACACACCCACTTGCCTATACATAACAGGACAGGGAATCACAAGAACAGCAGCAGTGCAGACAACACACATCACAAAATCACAGCAATAATTATAACAGTAGTCCACACTGCCCACGGACCCTGAGTCCCCGGAGCTGGGTCCGTGACAACTAGCCTCAATAGTATAGAGAAGAAAGGGCAGGTAAACTACTGTATTCTCCCAATTATGTAATTGTTATGATAAAAAAAAGATACATAGATAAAAGGTTTCAAGATCTAATATTTATGATAATACAATTTTGGTCTTTTTTGGTCTTTTTTTTTTTTTTTTGGTCTCATTTTCCTCATGAATAGGCACCCCAACTGAGTCCCTGGACACATACCCAGTATGCACATTGGAGGCTGTGGTAATTCATTAAAAGATGATGTAAAAGGACAACATGTGATGCTTAGTAAGTTCAAAAACAAGGCCAGAGTAAAGGAATTGTTGGAGGTGGCTAACAACAATTACTATTGGAAGTTATAGGGCATGGTGTCCATGGTAAAAATTACAGTGGATATTCCAGATTTTTTTCATAGTACCAAACACTGGCATTTCTTTGGGGAAGAATGCGCTTTTACACTGGCACTTTGGATGCCAGATGCACAGTAACTACTCCTCCAGTTGGTTAATCTGACAGATTGACAATTGCTGAGTAACAAAACAAATTTAGTTTAAGAAACATTTACTTCTCCAACACTGAAAATAGAAAAAAAAAATTTAAGTAGTGATTTATCCCACAACAAGGTCCACATAGTAGCAACAGACAGAACAGTCCAGATGGTTCCCCAAGGGTGAAGCTGGGGAAGTGAGACAGAGTACGAGAGAGTGTGAAACAGAGGCAGGTGTATGTGTGCATGTTTTCTCGCACGTTTAATCAGCCGTATGTGTGTATTTACATCTGCATGTATGTGGCTGAGCAGGTGTGCATGTGCATGGCTTTCTGCAATGTCCTTTATGTATCGTATGAATGTTTCTGCATATCTGTGTGTATTTCTCCATCTCCCTATCTCTTTGTGGGGGCATCTGTTTTGAACCCCTGCCTCTCACCTCAATTTCCCATCCCACAGTCATGTCTGTCCTTCTTCCTCTTTTATATCTAAGAGGACAGCATGACAGAAGGCAACACAAACTACAAATACCCACTGGTGTTTGTCCAATGTGATGTGTGCTGTTAATTGCAGGGTGTGTTTACAGATGGATGTGGTTATGTGTGTTTTTAAGCAGATACGCATTTCCTTCTGACAGCCCATCTACCTGATACAAGCTGTGATGTTCAAGCTTTTAGTTGTATGGATAAGTGGTTGAATGGCAGGGTTAGGCGTGTCTTTATTTACTTTATTTATTTGAGTAATGATTTAAGCACATTTTATTTATTTATTTATGTATTATTATCTCAGTAGGGATATCAGGACATAAATCTTAAATAAAAATTACATTCATGCAAAGTATTAGGAGTAAGGTTCTAAAAGTCATTTTGTGGGAACAAAATGTGCTATATCTTGAATTTCTTATGCAGTACTGTGCAAAAGTCTTGATCAGTCCCTTATGTCTTTATATTTTGCTAGGAAAATAGGATGTAGGCACAGAGGTTGAGACAAAAATACACAGAAATTCAGTATATAAGAGACAAATAGAATGTGTACAATTCTACATGCAATCCTTTTTTTCTTTGCAATTGAGAGGTGCTCAAACAGGTGCTTGAAACATTTTTATTTTTTTTAACTGAGAATTTTGAAAAATGCAGACAACAGTTTTCAAAATTCATTCAACCCACTAGACTACAAAAAAATATTTGAGCAACAGAATATTTTCTCAGAAGTGCAGTGACCAAGTGGATATCAGCAGTTAATCCTGAAACGAAGACCTTAAGCAGCAACTCTTATCCGACCCACCATAGTGTTAGATAAACGCACTCAGAACATGTGTTATTGTTAAATATGCTTGTTCTCAGTCTCTCCTGTCTTTTCCTTTCCTGCAGCGTGTCAGTGCCATACTAATGGGTCTGTTTCTGAGGTCTGCAACCAGGAGACTGGAGAGTGCCACTGTAAAGAAAATGTGCTTGGACAGAAGTGTGACAAGTGCAGGGTAAGTGTAAAGTTTTCTATACTGACATCCCTGGTTTGTGTTGATGGACTTGTAGACTTTAATTATTTCCAGCTCTATCTCTCTTTTTTTTTAATCTTCTGTTTTTTCTTTCTGCAGTATTATACCGACAGAGTATTTCACATCTGTGTTTTTATTTGAATTTATCTTGCTTGTCTCATCACATATAATGTGTTTTTAACCACTGGTATACAGAGTACCGACAGGTCAAAGCTGATTAATGTGTCTGCTGCTGCACAGTAAATGAGGTATTATAAGGCAGTCGTGACCTTTAGGTGCTTATATGTCATTGTTAACCTGTTTCTGCAATTTCCCAGCACCTACACAGTTTTTACTTCTAACACAACCTAAGACCCACATGCAAAGCTTTTTCACAAGAATTGGTTTACAGTTGCATTGACAGTATTTGCAATATTTAACCTTGTGTTACCCTGTATTTCAGTTAGCCACACAACACAACGACAGTGCAATTCGTTAGTGTGTAGCCTTGACTTTTTTTAATTTTCTTTTTAACTCTACTGTTTTTGTTGCCCTCCTTGTCTATCTATCCTCCACTATCTGTATTCTGATTGGTCCAGCCTAACAGCTGGTGGGATGCTGAGCATCAGGAGTGCATGCCCTGTCGCTGCAGCCCCTACGGATCTATTTCTCAGCGCTGTGACGTCGAAGGCCGCTGCATCTGTCGCCCTGGCTTCGTGGGCCGACACTGTGATCTCCGTCGCCTAGGTTACGAAAGGCGGGAGACACGGCGGCCCGTGGAGCGCATCTCGGTGGACTCTGCGCAGCAGAGATGGGGGGGAATATCCCGCACGGGTGGTTGTCCCAGGGGCGCATATAGGCCTAAGGCACGGGTAACACGCGCTGCATGTGGATGGCAGTGGTGTGTTTTTAGTAGCATGGATGTGCTTTCGAGATAAACTCTCTTGGTTAAACATATTGTGGTTTTGGTTTTAAAGCAGTGCACGGCAACGGAAGACAAGTTTATATATAAGGGTTTTATGAGCATGGCTGTTCCTCTGTGTGTGTGTTTCTTTTAATTCTGAATGTAATCAGTAAAATGTCATCCCTCTGGGTAACTCGAGATGTTTGTTGGGGCTGAAAATTGGCGTTGTAAATGTCAATAGTTTTGGCAAATTATGATGTTCATGATGTTTTTTTGTTTTGTTTTTGTTGTTTTTCTAGAGTAGACACACTAATGAAGCTATTTTTTTCTTTCAGTTGAGCTTTTTTTCTTTTTTGTTGTCTTTTTTTTGTATGATAACTTCTGAAAATACATTTGATTAAAAAATATTGAGTCAGGCTTTATATAATATGACAGTATAGTTGGCATGGAAATGTCAGATAGCTTTCAGAGATCTACAGCAGTTTTTAGGCGGCCTCTAAGCTGAAGACTGATAGAAAGTAAAGGTGACTGATTTTGCTAATTTACAGACAAATTTTACTCTGCTTTGAATAGTTCATAGTAAAAATATATATATATAGTTATGTATTTCATATCGGACCTTTATTTAGCTGCTTGTATCATATGTCTAAAAATATTTTAATGATCCGTTCATAAATGTTTGCTTTCTTCTTATTGGTTGCCCCTCACCTGGCTTGAGCAAACAGAACGTTTTTCTAAAGAGATTCAATTTTATTTTATTTATACAGCGCCAAATCAAAACAACAGTCGCCTCAAGGTGTTTTATATTGTAAGCTGGACCCTACAATAATACATACAGAGAAAAACCCAACAAACCCCCTATGAGCAAGCACATTGGCGACAGTGGGAAGGAAAAACTCCCTTTTAACAGGAAGAAACCTCCAGCAGAACCAGGCTCAGGGAGGGGTGACCATCTGCCAAAGAGATATCTATTATATGGTCTTTAATACTTATATCCAACGTTATATATTTATAAAGATGACCAACAAAAAGGAAAAGTAATATTGCCTCTGAAATTATTTCCTCAGTTTTTCCCGTCTTTATATTTTTCCAGTCTTCTAAAGTCTTGTCTGTTTTTCTAACTGCTTTATCCGAATTTGAGCGTGTCTGACATTTGTTTATCCCGGATCAGTTTATACTTTGTCATTTCAGCTCACTAACTCAATGCCAATGGTCTGTGTGTTTCTCCAGGCTGGGACTCATGGCCTTACCACAGGTGGAACCTGCATCCCATGTCACTGCAATTCATATGGTTCCAAGTCATTCGACTGTGATGAAAACGGTCAGTGTCGGTGTCAGCCTGGCGTCACCGGACCCAAATGTGACCGGTGCTCACGAGGATATTTCAACTTTCAGGAGGGAGGGTGCACGCGTAAGCACAGAATTTTTAGTCTACTTTTCACAGAGGGCTTTTCCTCATTTCAGTCAACAAATGCAAGTCCGGAATTTGTAAGTAATGTCAGCAAAAGCACTGGGATGTCAGCAATCCTTCCCCTCAAAAAATCCTTTTTAAATTACCGTTCTGTTCTTTACTTTTTAATTTGAATTTTGAACAAACTAAGATAAAGAAATCATATTTCTATCCCTTCTCTGCCCTCAAGTATTGTTTCTGTTGTGCTCAAGAGAGTTAAAACAGCCTGAAAAAATATGTAAATCGTAACGAAAAGTAATAAATTGGAGCTGCTGCTTTCTGCTACGCTGCAATTTACTTTACTAAAACGCAATATACTGTTTTATTCCAGGTTCAGATGAATGTGATTATACAGTGTTCAGCCACACCTGAACTTTCAAAGCCAGACAGCATTTTGGAATATGCTGCAATTGTTCTCATGTACTTTTTTATGTCGTGACATGTATTATATACAGCTAAGCAGTTCCCTCAGGCAAAAGGCCTGAGATGGAACCACAAAAAATCTATACCTGTAAATACACAATGAAAGGAACAAATGAAAGACAGAAGAAAGAAGGAAAGGGAGACGCAAAGCAATGAGTAAAACATTGCCTGGAGAAACTAGCTGCTGAAGGTCTTTAAAGAGTGAACACACACACACACAATAAGAAAAGAGTTGTTATTCATGCTGTTTGGTCAATAAGGAAAACAGCAAATAAAAATTATGTGTCTAGGATATTTATAGGAGACAATGTTTAATAGATCCATCCATCGACTCTGCTTAACTGGTAGCCGAAGCCTCTCCCAGCTTACATTGGTTTATCCAATCAAATATTAGTCAAATTTACTGGAATATCTATGCTTGATGCTTGATTTAAAAAACAACAACAAAAGGACATGAGGACACAACATACCAAACCGTAGCTGTGTGTGTTTGTGTATTCATGCAAATTGCATAACTCTATATGAATGTTCAATGAGGCATTCTTCAATTAGTTTATCAATTTGTCTAATATATATTTATATTTATTATGTTAACTTCTGTTTCCCTTATTGCACTCTGTGACTGGTGCTGTGTAAAATTGTGATTTTCCACACCGAATGCCAGTCTTCATCCTGTAGCGGTGATTCAAGGTCCGAACCCATTGGGATGTAAGAACAAGCACGCGTTTCTATTCGCACCTCAAATTAAAGGTCAAGGTTTGTACATCAGTGATTTGAGCTGGAAGTGGAGACAGAATTATTCTGTGCCAATTAAGTCAGAGTGTAACCCCTAAAAAGAATAGAAAGTGAAGGTATGTGCTGTAAAATTTCAGTATGTTCTATTCATTTAGGAAAATGTTTTCCTTATGTGCATTTAATGTTGTATTTCTCTTGAATTTGCATAAATGACACAGTTACACTCATGTCAGTTGCTCAAATAGCCAGGTGAGTTAACATTAGAGAGCTATGTTTACCTACCACAACAGTAAGTGTCTCTTATGAGTCTCTGTGTGTATCCTCTGCAGCAGTTACTACCACAAAGGACACATTCTTCCCTCTAAAAACAACCCCAAAGCTCTTTTCTTCATGCCAGCCATTATTAAACTGGCCTTTAAAATTCAATTTTCGTTGATAACAAACACACTCGCATTTGAGACAGCTGATTTTTTTTCAGCTGCTATGCTCGCTCACCTCTCTTTGCTTTAAATTCTCTTTAACTACCTTTCTGCCTCTTTTACAGCATGTCAGTGCAGTCATGTGGGGAACAACTGTGATGCTAACACTGGGCAGTGCATCTGTCCTCCGAACACAATCGGTGAGAGGTGCGATCGCTGTGCTCCCAACCACTGGGGGCATGACATCGTAACTGGATGCAAGGTAGGCTGAACAGTGAGTGTCCACATCAAAGGACACTCACTTATGAGTGTACATACGGACACCACATGCCATAATGAATGGGTTATTGAACATGAAACAGAAATATGAAGGATACTGAAGAATGCTTTATCACTAAACTTGGGGCCTTCTGTAATTATAGAAAATATTTTTCAGACAACACATTTTTGTTAATTTATTTATTTACTTATTTTTTTAACTTTCACTTCTAAACCTGAAACTAACAGGTATGTCTGTGCATTTAATAAAAAGTAATCATTATTTGTGAAATTATAATATATTTTCAAATGTATTTAATGTCTTTCTGATAAAATTAGAAATTCACTGTACTCACTGATCCAGGTGTTTAATTAATATTTTACAATAGATGTAAGTTAAGTGATTGTTTGTGTATATGATGTTATTATGTTATGTATAGTGTATGTAGGTAATTTTTGGACTACCCTTGCCTTGTTTCCACACTCTTATAACCTGCTTTCAGTTCTTTATTCCTCACTCAACTGATTTCTACATGCTCCCTTTCTTTGGCATTTTGTTTTCTATTACTGTGTTGGTTTACTCAGCTTTTTTCTTTATCTTGTTTTTGTGCTTTAGAAGGTGTTGTTTTGCTCTGAAACTATTTGACCAATGAGCCGTGAGGCAGCGATAACAGTAAACTATTAGAAACAGGAACAGGCTACTAGTAATTAGACGCTTCAACCTAATCCACAGGAGTACACCGGGACAACTAAGAGAAGAGGAATCAAACAAATCTACATGATAAAAAAAAAAAACAAAGAAAATCACAAAGCTACAACCTAGATGTCAATGAGGTCTCAGTAAAAGCACAACAGGAAGGAAAACAGAGTGAGCAAAAAAAAGTTAATTTCAAGGTCATGTGGAGATGCTCAAAACACAAAAATAGTCATGCATCAGCTCATAAAATATTACTGAATATTGGGTTATTAACTCTAACAGTGTTACTTTGGGTCAGTAGATCAGGATTTCCTATTTAAAAAATTTCGATTCGGAGTTGAAAGTCTTGCTGTGATTCTGTCGTAGTTCCTCTCATTTCAGCAGAGACATAGTTTACTGGATGATATTTGTCCATCTGCAGTCTTTGCTTCCCGGCATGCAAAACAAATATCTACTTTTTGTGGTGTTTTCATCTTTAATTGCAACATCTATTAGGGGAACATGGCATTATACAATGATGTCCACTGTAACAAGTGGAGGTTCTTCTCTCCACTCATGCATACATGTAAAGTTGTCATGCTCACTTTGTGGACACAAAACTGTGACTGCATCGTTGCATTAAGATACAAGTTTGTGTTATACACAGTTACAACATACAAAGTTTTTCTTTGATGTTTTCATAAAATTTGTGTTTTTTGTGTGTGTTTATATGTAGGAGTGTGGCTGCAATGTGATCGGTTCAGTGACCCAGCAGTGCAACGTAAACACAGGCTGCTGCATCTGTCACGACTCCTTCAGAGGAGATAAATGCAATGAATGCCAGATTGGATACAGAGACTTTCCTCAGGTAAATGGTCCAGATTAAAGCTGCTAATATTTCTCATATTGTCATAAATGTCGCTTTTATCTCTGCTGACATGAAAGATGAGACGCTGGAGAGAATCCCTACGGGGATTCAGTCATTAGGACTTGATAATGTTTGTAGCTATAGTTGGACAAGCAAAATAGATTTTCATAGACATGACAATGCTGTTGTCATTAATTTTATGAGCACTGAAAACCTGAATAAAAGCATTTGTTTCCTTTCCTATTTATAAAAGTCCAACAGTTTCATCAAAGCCAGTATTAGATCATTTTTATGGCAGAGCCAAACTTTTCAAGACGTGCTGATATTTCTGTATCACAGGTGCCTTTTATGAAAATGAATTATTAAAAAAAACATCCTATAGCTTAAATATAGTGACATTTTAATCAAAGCTTAAATGGACATTATTGCCAATTTTTTGTTTTGTTTCAGTCTTTCTTTGATAAGACTTTGAAAGTTTATACATGATCTTATATTTGTCATTTGGCTTTGTTGTGTAGCTTATGATAGAGGAGTTGTTTTGTTTTTAGCACAGTTACTGAATCAATCAAGGAAGACACTCTTTAAAAAGTTCAGAAAACAGTTTCTTTTTTTTACACTTTTCAAACCAGAAAAATTCTGGTTCTGGTGTTTGTCTGAAATTCTCAGTTGACATTGGAGTGAGAAGATAATGGCAACATTTTCATTTTGGAGTAAGTTGTTTAGTGAAGCATAACGCTAGGACACACTCTGCTCCCTCCTCTAAGGCCTGTCATGTTGTTGATAGCAAAAACTTGCTGTTTTTTTCCCCCACAGTGCGTCCAGTGCAAGTGCAACATCGCAGGATCGGACAGCCAGACTTGCGACCAGGAGAGAGGAGCCTGTGGCTGTGCAGATCGAACAGGAAAATGTAGCTGCAAGGTAACAGCCACCTTTTCACATTATGTTAAAGGCTTATTTTATTCATTTATTTATTTTTTTTTTTATTTTTCTGGCAAGATACTGGCAGTGTCCAGTGAATGTTTTTATGGGAAAGCGAGAAAAAGCATGTGCTGTTTATTATTTTGACTCCTCATGATAGGTTAGATTTTAAATGTCAGTGCAGATTTAAAACCTAATTCGCATGCTTTCGCTGTCCTTTCTGTCTCTGTGGGGAGCCTGCCCATGTTTGTGTTTTAAAGTATATGTGTGCGCATGTGTTTGTATGTAATTATTCCAGCAAATGTCACCGTGCCGAGTATGACTGACATCTGCGCACGATGACCTCCATATACTGGAAGAGACATACATGCAAACGTATGAGGTGTGATCAAAAAGTTCAGTGAAATGAGCCAGAAAACTTTCAAAAGTGCAAAAGGACAGAGCAGAACTTCCAGGAAGTGATCTAAAAATAGTTGTGGTGTGTGTGTGAAGATAATCTTGGAGGAGAGATCAGATACATTTTATGGCCTGGGTCCCAAAACGTTGTCATCACACCTTGTACACTAACAGATATAAAGATGCTGTCATGGTTTGCAGACCAGAACTCAAATGCAGGACATCAGAGGCAGAATGAATAAATGGGAAGTTAATTTTTATTGCTTATATAAGTCCCAAACAAAGAAAGGTCAAAAGGTAAAACATAAATCTAAACTGCTGGGAGCCAGGGGAAAACCAGGAAACACAAAGAATAACTCAGATCACGCCCCACCACACCCTCCTTTATATTTCCCATTTTGTCATGTGTCCGTCAGTGGTACTCTTCACTTTGACTGATACTCACTGAAATAGTGTTGCCACAGAAGGTGAGATTCTACCACTTTTCAGCACCAACCCTTATTTCCCTTGTTGGAAATAGCGATTTCATATTTACCTGAAAAATATACAATGTTGTTTTTCTGACTATCTTTGAAATCATATTTTTTCCACAAGACACAATGTGGCAAAATTACTAAGCTTTAACTCAATTTTCTTAATTCGAAACATTTTCTTCATCCCGGTAGAGGGGTCTTTTTGATCATGGTCAAATTGTCTCAGTGCAGTAGTAACTACTCTTTACTTGATGAATACTTATGCTTGCATTATCCCTGCACTGCTTCTGATTTAGCATCTGTATGTGTGAACTGTAGACATCTGATATTTCCTAGATTTGTCCTGTCTGTGTGTCAGAGAGACAGAAATTGAGTTACAGTCAGAGTAGTTAAATGTTCTACCTGAGAAAACTGAAATTTGATTCATCCGTCACCATCATCTCTCTCTGTGTCCTTGAAAAACCCTGACACACACATTTTTACAGGAGTTACACACATATAAAGCTTAAATTTTACACCTCTTATCGTCACGTTGACAAGGTGATCGCATTACTGCATATGCACTCTTTTCATCATTACCTTGCTGAAGATACACACTTTCACATATTTGATAGAGACTGGTCCACCTGGCATCACTTTTCATCTCTGCTGTCACTTACTGATCACATTATGACACACGCAAAAATGCAAACTTTTCGCACATACACACACATATACCACCTGATTCATGGCATGTAATGAGCCTTTACATTACCGAGTGTCATCTTCTCTCTGAAAAGGTAGGAGGTTGAATCACTCGGTCATTAGTAACCCGTCTCCTGTATGTAGACATCCTGTATGTTAATGTGTACCTCTCTGCCTAGCATGTGATCTACCTACATTGCGTTATATCATCAGGCACATCACTGCTCTTCAATTTTGTGCTTTAACATTAAAACTTAAATGAAATCATGTCATAACTTACTAACCCCTAAATTAAAAGCTGCTGCAATCTAAATAATTTTTTTAATAAAGCAAGCAGGCAGAGATAAACATTAATGAACAATCTAGTAGGAAAGTCTTCAGCATATGCATGATGAATGTTGCACATCAAGTCAAGAATGTTCCCCTGCATGAAGGGGAACATGCATGCATGTTGGCTGTTGTTCACAAAACTTACAAAAGGGAAACAGTAGAGTTCTGAAAGAAAGAAAACCATCAACCTATCAAAATGTGATCGATGCCTTCACTTTTGACAGAAGCAACAGAATACAGAATGAGAAACAGGCACATTCTGTGCGCTCGGATTCAGCCAAATGTATTGGATGAGATTACATCATTCCACAGAACAGTGATCATAAATATACAGCTAAGTAGCCAGGGAGCTTTTCAGAGGGGTAAGAATGGGAAATACTTACCACACATTTGTTACATTCTTTTGTTACAGCATTTAAAGTAATAAAATAGCATTGTAAAGAATTATTGCTCTGAAATATTTCCGATACGTGTCCTTGTTATAGAAGCTGCTCTGCTGCCTGTCTGGTAAGCAGTGCAAAAGGTGCAGTGCAGGATTATCAATGATGGATAACAGTTTGTTCCATGACCTCCTCTCAACCACAGCTTAAAAAGTGTCCAATTTGCAGCCAATCACAGAGCTCCCCTGATCAGTTTATTTGGTCTGTTGGTCACACAAGCTTTGATGTTGCTCCACCAGCAGACCACAGCTAAGTACACTGCGCTATCCACAACTTACTAATAACTGCTACCACTAACTACTAATAAAATATCTCCAACACCAACGTGGAATATCATACCTGAGCTGTATTCCACTTTCTGAAGATTAAAGACAGTAAGACATACAAGAGATCAGTGTGTCAGCAGTGAAGGAAAACAACACTAACGACTTTGGGTACAGTTTTTTTTTAAAAAGTAAGGAAGTACAGTATATAGTGCATTTAGGTTAACAATTGTTGGGAATCTGAAGAACAATATAAGGAAATAAAACTGTCACTGTGCACCTACCTTTGGGACTGTACAGGGACTGAATAAAGTATAATACAGTTATGAGCATTAGTTACAGTAATTCAAATGTGGGTATGTGTGGATTTTTAGGTATTGCTGTATGTGAGCTTGCAGTGGGATTTCCTCCCAAAAAAGAACTGTTGTTGATTATGATAAACAGCCCCCAATAGTGACATAATGATTTACTTTTAATGAAGAAATCCTAACGTTGTCCTCGCTTCCTGACTATACCTTCCCACTCTTCCCTCCTCTGTCCTTTCTCACTAAACTGCAGGACTTTTTGACAGAACTCAACATTAATTGGATGATGTTGTGTTGACAGCACTGTAACTTTCCTTTGCAGAGAGAAGGCTTAATGCACAGCCCTGTCCACAATTCCATTTTAGACCAGTCAAGTCTCAGCTTATTTACTCACAATGTAAACAGTCGGTCCAGATTCTTATTGCCACCCCAGTGAAGCCAAGACACCAAATGCATTTCCTGGCAAGCATATAAACTAATCAGTTAAACTTTTTATGACATCTAAGAAGATATTAATCATTAAATTGCTGTAAACACATAACTAGGGCTACTTCTGGACTGCTACTTTTATCTGAAGGGTTTAGACTTTCAGCCGTGCTGACATGTTCTGGAGTGAGACACTAGATCCCAAGAGTACTATTAGGCTAAATGTGCTTTATAGCCTCAAGCAGAAAAGAGTCATTTAAAGTATTTCCTAAAGAAATGTTTTCATTTAAAGTATGCATAGAAAGACTGGCTCAAAGGTTGCTTTAATTTGCTGTGTCACATTTTAGGAAAATGTGGAGGGAGACTACTGCGATCACTGTAAGCCCGACACGTTTGGGTTATCCCTACGAAACCCGCTGGGCTGCAGCAGGTGTTACTGTTACGGATTGACCCACTTCTGCACAGAGGCGCAAGGACTTATCAGGATGTGGGTAAGTAAACGTATGTGTTTTTGAAATGTTTAACAGATGAAAAGACAAAGAAAGTTTAATTTCAAGTCAACTCTGAAACATTTGGAGGATTTTGATAGCAGTGTTTTATTTTGTTCCCAAAAACTTTCTAAAAAATGAAGTAACCAACAAAAGCAAAATATTGCTGTATATTACTTAAAATGCTGGTGATGTCACTAGTGACTTTAAAGCTAATATTATGGTCTGTATCCTTGTTCACTTATGAGCTGTTTTGCCTGTAGTGTGTCAGAAAAGAGGACGTAGACAGTCGTTTTCTACACTGCCTATTTGATTTACACGCTGTCTACACTAGCTTACTTGCTGAGATAACTCATTTGGCAGCCGGCTGCCTGCAACTGCCTCTGCATTATACGAGCGTTGCCAAGTAGACTCCATGTCCTTTGCTCATTATGTACAGATGATCTGCAGCTTTTATGAACATTTAATCTTAGCAGATTTGATTGCACCTAATTTTGCTCAGTGAAAAACCAAACATAGTTTTTTTTTGCCAGTAATCATAAGCATTGTTTAATGATTTTCTCCTGTACTGCAGATGGAATTAACAATGTTATAAAAAGACAGACACCTCCAATGATTAAACAAGGTTAAGGGCTTTTATAGCAGCTCTGATAGCTGTGTCTTTTTGAAGACTGTGGATGCTGCATTGTTTGATGCACTTACGAAAAGTGGGTATCAATACAAGGGATAACAATTACAACCTGATGGGGGCAAAACAAAAAAGCGATGGACCAACAAAACCCGTGTGGTGTTCACAACAAAAGTTTCGCCTCACATTGGTTTGCAGAAACAAGAAGTCCTGCAGTTGTAAATCCCTCTGCTGCCCACTGTTCACAGGCTATTAAATGAGTTAATAGGTGTCTGTAGGTTCTCAGTCACAGGAGACTTAAATGTTTGAGTTGAAGCCATCTGGACTTCTTGAGGTTCTAGAAGATTTTTCACATCACACCTGAAACTTCTTCAGTTCTGGCAGCTGATACGGAGATATGTGAGCAGTTAGGATCACATGGGTCAAGATGTGAGTGTGCGTTCAATGATGGTTGTTCCAGGTGAGCATAGATGTCTTGTTGTACTCCTCTCTTAACCGTCTGTCTTCTTTGACCAAAATGTCAACACCTGTATCCTCAAAGGAATGTCCCTTCTCTTTTGAGAGCAGATATTCACTTAGTATTCACAGATTTGCCTCTCTGGATAGACTTTGTTGTCATTGCAACCTGTGTAGAAAGTATTGAGTTATTAAATTAGCAAGCTACCTAAAGACTAACATTGGCATTCATAGCTGTTAATGTGTCTAAAATGTATGAAGTTGTTTTAACAATGAAAAGATGAGATTTCCTACACTGTCAACATAATCAAGGAACTTTTCCTGCTGTTCAGTCATCCATTGTACATGTTTTAGAGAACATAAACATAGGCGTGAAAATGACATGTAGGAACTTGAAGTCAAAAACAGAGGTCTTATAGATTTAGAAAGACACTCGGGAAGTTTACAATTAGTTGTTGAGGAAAGAGTGTTTTGAATAAGGCCCCTTTATTGTAGAAATGGTTGCAATCAGCAATAAACTGCCGTTTCCGTGGTAACCCGTAGAGTTTTAGGAGGGTGGCGAGAGGCCTCATTTGAACAACAACCATTGACTTCATTTATTGTTGACTGGGAGGGTGGACAGACAGAAAGAGAGAAAAAAAATGGAGAGTTTATTGGAAAGAGGGAGATTTTTTCTGAACCACTGAATCGTGAGATTACACTGAGTGAAGTGGGATATATACACACACACTATGAGTGGACACTATGCACACACACACTATGCAAACACAGTACACATGAATTAATGCACACTCTTGAAAACTCACACTACATCGGATTACATAGAGGTTTTACGTACATACAACTTGCTGCACACAACTTTTTTTGAGGAAACTAGAAGTGTTAGATGGGTGAATATTTAATGAAGATTTGCACCAGCATAAAACTGTAAAAGCTTTTACCTTTATGTGGAATTTCCCTTATCTGTGGGAAAACTAGGAATATTAAAGCACCAGATAGAAGAAAGAAAACATTGTAAATATCTGAAAAAACAAAAGTCTAGTGCTTGCTTTAAGTCTGTAGGTAAACTGTAAAGATAATGCATTGATTATATATATTATATACAAACTTTGTGATTTTTAAAGAGGTCTTGAACACAGGTCTTTTTACAAAAGTTTTCCTTTAGACATGAGATGCCTTTTCACTCATTTTCAGTCCAGTCCTTGGAATGTTGTTTGACTGTAAAGCCACTTGATGCTCAAAGGATCAACAACTGTTGTGGCTAGCTGTAACAGACATCTTTAAAAACTTATAATCAATTTTACTAGCAGCCTTTTGCTAAAACATGCCTAAGATAGCACAGTTTGGCAGGCATAAAAACACATTTCTGCACCAACAAAGGTGATTCCCAAAGTGCTGTTAGATGAAAACTTGGCATATCGCAACATGGTATGCAGTCTCCTTAAAAATGTCACAAAACTGGACAAAAAAAGAGGACAAAAGAAGAAGCAGACCTAAAAAACTGCCACGGGTGCTGACGCAGACGTGTGAAGTGGTGAGGAGTGTAGACCCAAGTGCAGGCACTGACGACTGAGTAGCTGTGAGTGAGTTTTATTTACAGCGGGGGAACGAAATGCAAACAAAGGCAGAGCATCTTAAAGTCATGAACTTGGGAAATAGAAAGAAATTTAGAGACATGGGACATGAGATATAGATCTGGTCCTTCAGTTGATCCACTGATGATCTAGAAGCTATTCTTAGGAAGGAAAGCTGAGATACAAGAACTGGGCAGAAAATCGGTGGCAGCAGGTCTTATAAAGTGATGAATCCAAATTTTACATTTTTGGTTCAAATCATTGTATATCTGCAGAAGGACATGAGAGAGGTACAACAGTGAGTCTCTACAGCGATCTGTAATACCCTGTCATGCTTCGGCCTGCATTTCAGGCAATGGAGTCAGGGTTTTTGTCAAAATTGATAGAATCATGAATGCAGAAAAGTGCTGTCAGAGTTGGTGGTACCATTGGCAGTTATCCCAAACACTCTGCCAATACAGCAAAATCCTATCTGGATAGAAAAACACATAATGGAACACAATCAGTCATGGATTGGCCTCCCTAGAGCCTAACCCCAACCCCTAACTGAGACTGGAGCAGAAGGTAGTCAACCTTCCAAGAAGAGCTTTGAATTTCCTTCAAGAAGCGTGGCGAACTATTCCTGAAGACTACTTACCAAACATAGCTAAAATTGCACAAACTCAGTTTATATAGTGCTTTAATACAATATTTAAATTTATGTTTGCACGTGTTTCAATAAATTTCTCATTTTCCTAGCAAAATCTAAAGAAATGAGGGGTGGCTCAAGACTTTTGCATGACTATACATATTGTAATATAGATAGACTGCTACCTGTGACATGCTGGCATTAGGGTTTGGCCTGCCTCATTCGCCGTGACACACTAAACACTCAGATTAGAGCATTAAAAAGAAAAACATTCTTAATGATACGCTGTTACTTAAACAGATATATGAAGGCAGCAGTTTAATGTGTTTTATATCTGATGAGGTCTGTATTTACACATTGTTCAATGACAGTACGGAACTCTTATTTTTTTACTAATTTTTTACCATTAATTTGATAGAAATCCATTACTCTATATTAATGTATGCCATAGTAATAAGTAATAATAACTTATGAGTAACAGTTAAGTAAGAAGCGAGCAGTTTCCCATTTCATGTGTGACTACCTCACTTATACAGGCAATATTCCTAGTATATCCATGCTTTAGTAACTTAATAGATTCCAGAAAATCTGTGCACCAAACCAAAAAAAACCCTTCCATAATGCCTCAATATTACTCACGCAATATCCACATATCAACACTTCTGGACAGATGGATCTTTTTTTTAAAGTGTTTCACTGAACCACAATCCACAGTCAATAATAAACTGTGATATTATTCGAGTAGTATTGAAATATATACACATAAAATGAGAGATGGAGAGAATGGAAATGAAAGGGGTAACTGAAATATTATATCAAAGAGAAAGCTTGGCACATCAGATTTAAATTATATCTAGAATGTAAAGGAACAAAGTTTGATCACTAAGAGAAGAAATTTTAAAATTATCAATTTACTGAAGAAAGAAACAGGAAAAAAGGAGATTTCTTCTTATTGTTGTTTTTTTTTTTTTAATGAATAATCTGTTAATGTGTCGATTAAACACATTTTTGAGAGTGAAGGTGTTCCCTTGTACAAGACATAGTGTGAACACGGTAAAGAAATTGTTCTTAATGCATTTAGGTTCAGAGCGGGAGTAAAGGTCATTGTTATATCACAGATAAGTCTTCACCTACTTCAAAGGACGAGAAGTACGCCAAGAACTATTCAATCTCATTTGAAGGATTCTCTAAAAAACTCCCATCATGTTTCAATCAAGTGTGTGTGCAGGAAGTGCCTCCGTTTGGACCGTTTTGGAGGCCAAATTACAAGACGGCAAACAGAAAAAAAAAAATAAGAGAAGCTGAAATTTTGTCTGGGCATCTCAGACAAAAGCCATTTGAAATGGCAAAAAGATCAAAAGATGGTGATGAAAGAGCTTTGCTTGAGTCAGCATCGTCAGGAGGTGAAGAAAGTATGTGGATAAACAAGACAAGAAACACCACTCTGTCCAGTTATTGTTACACATTCTGTTCACTCGTATACTAGAGGCTACGTAATGAAATTGCTGCTGAACACAGACTCCTTCACTGCTCGTTAGAAAGTTTTTAACATGTTCACATTCTTTAGGCTTATGCCATTGAAAATAACTGTTGTACATATTCTAAGTACTTGTATTATGCTATTTAATTTTCTAATAAACAGTACAATCAGGTACGCTAACAGTATGAACAGAAAACAGGATTATTCTCTTAAACGATATCTTTTGGCGTTATTCTGCTGGGTTTCACAGGCTACTGCATTAATATTGTCATGGTTGTGTATCCCAGTTGACACTGAAGCCGGAGCAGACGGTGCTCCCCTTGGTGGATAAATCCAACGCCGTGGAGACGAGAACAGGAGTTAGCTTCCAACATCCTGAGATCATCGTTCATGCAGAACTTATCACCTCCACTCTGTCTGAACCCTACTACTGGAAACTGCCTGAGCAGTTCAAAGGCTCTATGGTAGGAAATATCACAGTGGTTTTTTTTGTTTTTTGTTTTTTTTTATTGTTCGTATCATCTTGGATTTTACTGTGGTATTTACAAGATAGTGTGTATAGTGATAGACGCTAACAAACATCATGTCTTTCCAAATATAATTGCAAAACTGATGTCACACCTGCCATTCATTAGGATAATGTACATTCGTATATTGCGTACAGATCCATTGTCTTGCATGCATGTAAGACAAAACGGCAAGATATTCATAGAGAATCTCAAAAGTAATGCTCAAAAATCTAATAAGTACAATGTTGGTGATTGTTTTGTGTCATTGTTTTTCTTAAGATCACAGCATATGGGGGGCAGCTGAAATATGCTGTGTACTATGAGGCCAGAGAAGAAACTGGTCCTTCCTCCTATGAGCCTCAGGTCATTATTAAAGGTGGTCCTAACCACAACATGGTGATGACACGCCACATAACAGGACTCCAGATTGGTCAGCTCACCCGCCATGAGATTGACATGACAGAGGTACAGTAATGGTTTAGAGGTGATAAGGAAATTCATAGTAGTAGTAGCAGCAGTAGAAGTAAATACTGTAGGAGTAATTTAAAATTGTTTATTTTACTCCATGCAAACAGGGTTTCTTAAACTGAGTGCAGTGATGATGTTGATTGTTCATCATGTGTGTGTGCATGTGTGTGTGTGTGCGTGCGTGCAGCATGATTGGAAATTTGCAGATGGTCGGACTATGACTCGAGAGGACTTTATGGACATTTTGTTCTATGTGGACTACATCCTAATTAAGGCATCACACGGCAACTTGATGAGACAAAGCCGGTAACACACACACACACACACACACAGAACAACTTAATCCTGCATCTCCACACATTGGGACAATGGCTAAATAAACATTACTTTTGTAAAAGTCTTCAGGTGCAATAATGCAATTTTTTAAAATCTATTTTTTTACTTTACTTTTTTAGAGTTTTGTTCATTAAACTTATAAATTCAAAGATTCTTTTTTTTCTTTTTTTTTCTCCCAGTATTTCAGAGATCAGTCTGACAGTGGCCGAGGAGGGCATACCAACCAAAGAAAGCGAGAAAGCCCACCAGATAGAGAAGTGTGATTGTCCAATTGGATACTCTGGACTTTCCTGTGAGGTGGGGACACAATTAAATACCTGCATGCATTCACACATGACACCACACATCTGAAGACCAAATATCTGCAAAAGTCTTGTAAAAGAAGCTCAGTAAATATATACAGCTTACAGATGGTGGGTATAGTGCTCCATAGTATTTGCAAGTAACAGTTTTTTTTTAAATTAATCATTTAAAATTTAAAAACAGGTGAAACTTGGAGACTATCTCATATAGAAAAGATTCGAGGACATCTCTCTAAAATGAGGCAGCATGGTTTGCAAAGTATCTGAACAAACCAAAAGACTTATTGAACAATGTCCTTTGGACAGATGAGCGGAGATATTAGATTGTTCTTTTTTTTTGCTTCTGCCTGGGGATGAAACGTTTTTTAGCTGGGTCCTGTAACCCAATATGAGTTGTGTGTTGAAATTAATTGAGTGCAGCTGAGAAAAAGCATGCAACATTAAAACGAATGAAAAAAGACAAAAAAAAAGTACGATAGTGTGAGATTCTTACAAAAAAAATCACAAGAAAAACTGTTTAAATTAATAAAAGTTCAACATTAATCACAGAGTGAGCTGAACTGGCTGCTTCCTTCAGAGCTTGGAAGAATTTTTTTTTTCCTGCTTCTCTCACAATGAGAAAGAATGAGGGGAAAAAATGGGCGCACAGACATGGCTTTCAGTACTATCTCAAAAGTTTCTAATTTACATTTAGTTCAGCATTTTAAGCCTGTCGGTGCCTTTCAGACCCTCCTGTTTTTTTATTCTGTTTTTTATTCTTTTACTTTGGTTAGTCAGGATTAAGCCTCACTGAGCATCTCCTCCACTCAGTTGCGATTTTGTCCAAGCAAATGACTTTCAGCTGCATCCAGCTCCTTTGCTTAAGCCACAGAAATCTTATAGCTGTGACTCAATCTTTAGTCTAATGAGGATTTTGAAGACACAGCTTATGATACACTGACACGACAGTTCTGGCTAATTCTGCTAGGCAGCAGTGCCCGAAAGTCGTTTAGGCATTATTGTGTTAATCTTAAAGGTATACAATGTCTTCTGGCAAACTTTTAACTGTGTTCTTCAACTTCTGTTTCACTTTGTTGGATTTTATTAGTTGTTCAGAGCACATATTTTCTGGAAAAAAATAACTTAAAAGCTACAGATACTATTAAAAATGGCATCTAAACTTAAAATGCTGACAGATGGCCATTTCTATTTGTAGCTGCCGACGTTGTTAATAAAGTATTTTTAAACAGGCGTTTAGTGCTAGCACAGGGAACAGATGGCTCTTTAAATGGACTCCATTAATTATTACTGAGCAGGAGAGAGAGGAAGAGAGAGTTACCTTGCATGTGTGTGTCTGTATGTGTGTGTATGAATGGATGCAGTTTTGTGTGTGTGTGTGCATTTGGCAGGTACATGAGGGTGTGTGCCTGTGTTCAAAAGTTACTGAAGGGAGACACCTTTGTGTGTGCGGGAAAAAAAAGAGAGCGGTCAACAACTGCCCAGAGAAGTAATGATTGGGGATTATTATGTGAGTGTGTTCCAGTGCCAGGCACAGTTTGATGTTACCGTGGGAACGCACGCTCCATCAAACCTGTAAAAGTCTACTTCTATTTTTAATCTTTGTCTCTGATCTAAATCTTCGCTCCCATTATCTCTCCGTGCAGGAGTGTGCTGCAGGATTCTACCGTCTTCGCAGTGGTTTCCTGGCATCTGCTCCAGCGTCCAGAGTGCCCACGGCTACAGGCATGGGCAGCTGTGTTCAGTGTCAGTGCAGTGGGCACTCCTCATCTTGTGACCCTGAGACATCCATATGCCAGGTAACTGTGTGTGTGTGTGTGTGTGTGTGTGTGTGTGTGTGTGTGTGTGTGTATGTGTGTGTGTGTGTGTGTGTGTGTGTGTGTGTGTGGGCATTCTACCGCTGGAGACCATCCTAGAGCCATATGCTGAGCAGTTTCTGGAGGAAAGAGGTGGATGAGGGTGCCATATAGGTGTGTAGGTGTGTGTTGGAAAGGATGTCTGGTACTGTAATTAGCCCTGCAATAATTAACGACCTCCAGCTTTCTCATATTTTATGTAATTTCCTCTTCTCTGGATCTCACCCAAAGTTATGTCTGAATATTTTTTTCAAGCAAGGGCTATTAGTTACAAGTAGTTACTGTATATAATGCTATGGCTGTATGACAGAAAACAGTGGTTGGAGACAAAGTTATTGCAACTTTGTGTAATAAACATACAATCTTGTTGCCTTTGAAATGGTTTGTTTCAATGATAGAAACCAGGTCTGCAAGTGGTCAGTTGCCATCAGACTGACTTTAGCAATCTAAGGGCATAAGACAGAGTCAGACTCCTGTCTCTTTGTGATTGAATATAAGAATTGCATTGCATGTGTTTCTGATTAACTGTGCTAAATTTTCAAAAATTCCTCCACATAAAGTGACATAGTTGGTGCAGGACTGCGATTTAGCTGCAAAATGACAAAATGAGTATGCACCGATGAGTTAAACTCATCGGTGCATGCTGGCTTCGACTGTAACCTGTTGGCAGTCTGTCTACATTAAAAAACACTTTCTCAAGTTGCAGTCTGAGTAAGACCGTGATCATTTGGAGACAGGTTGGGTACCATCGAGTGACCTGTGCAATCCTTGCATTCGAAAGTGGTCTCCACAGTTACTTGCAATCAGTTTCCAGTGGGGAAAAAATTCAGTACCATCACCAGACACTGATTTTTGTGAGTCGTAAGGAAGTCGCTGTTGTATTTTTATTCTAGCGTGAGTCATCAAAGGAGATTTATAACATGATCTTGGGCAGTATTGATAAAATTATAGGTTTATGTTAGTTAACATATTATCAATGGCTTGCTGTAAATAGATGTTCAATATTTATTGAAATGGGTTTAGTTCCTCAAACTGTGTTGTATTTACCTATGTTAGATCAGGGAACTGCATAGTGTGTTGCTGGACCGATCAGTCCCCATATTCTGCGAAAATACACACGCTCATATGCATGCCCCCAGTGTGAAACCAAATAGTTTTTTAAACCTTATTTAGTTAATTTCAGTATTATTTACTCGGATACATAACAGTACACATTTTTGTTCATCATGTAGTCAGAAATTTCTGCAAATTTGCTCATAAAAATCCAAAACCTTTTCTTTCACTTTCAGATTTTAATGTAAGTTATCTACCACACTGAGGTGACAAGAAACGTGTGCACACAGACAAACCATTTGACTTAAACAGCTAGTGTTTTGATACTCTTCTCCTAATCGCCTGCTTTGACAGGTTATACTCAGAGTATTGTTTGTTTGTTGAAGTTACAACTTCTTACTTAATTTCTTACATGTTCTCCATTTCTGTTAATCTAATGGCACCTTAACGTGTTGGCACCATGTCAGAATTAGCACCTTGGCCACTTTTCTGTGAAAGTGATTTATGTACTATTAGTAACTATTAGTCTCATTAAGTTAAAATACATTTCAGTGCAATCTGGGTGATACTGTAAATATTGTGTACTACACCGAGTACCCTGACTCTCCGTTTATCACTACTAAAAGTATGTTTGAGTAAAGCGATGAAGTTAATGTAAAAATGAATCGTACTTGAATGGTAGGATGCTAAATGTAATATCAACAGCTTTCCAAACAAATGGGGGTGGTTGAATTCTCATGGAGCCTTGTATACCCTTTTGCATCTTACTTGCAACTGTTCGTGGCAGCTGGCTGTCATCCCAGAGCATGTTTATGCCTCAGGTTTGTGTCCAGTGCAGCTCAATTTTTGTTCCGAAAAGTTTGCTTGACATGCTTAAGGACATACAAACAGGACAACTGAAAGAGTCAGCTAAAACAGTGTTTTCATTCCAATTTGTTTAGGTTGTAATGCATCAATGTATTTGTTGCCCACTGTCATTTTAAAGGAAAATTGTACTGCTTTCATTCTTAAAGGAACAATAATTCCCTTCCAAATATGGATTTAAACCACAAATCCTAAACATTCAACATAAATGCATGGATAATAATGGTAATTATACAAATTCTGTCCTTGCTCAGCTTAATATTCCAACTTTAAACCCTAAGTGTGTGGTTATGTACTGACTTTTTTGCCACTTTCAGTTTCTTATACTGTCTAATTTTTGTCAGTTTCTCCATTTTCTTCCATGACTTTCATCTCTGCCTTTCTTCTGCATTCCTTGTGTTGTTCCTCCTTCTGCCACTCCTCCAATTTATCTTTTTTCTCCTCATTCACATCCCCTAAATTCCTGTTCTCCTTTCCCTAGTTATATATTTATTCCTCTGTTGTCTTCTTTCATCTTCTTGCCCGTCTTTTGTTTCTAGTTTTCTCATTTTTCGTTTTCCCCAATCCTCCTTAACACCTCCTTGGTTTTACCAATTTGTTTTTCTCTCTCTTTCTTTTTTTTTACTACTTCACACCCTCTTCCTCTCTGCCTTCCAGACGTTTTTTTCCTTGCCCATTTCTATCTTGCTCTCCATAGCAGCAGCATCATTAGCATTTTCTAACCGAGCGGGCTAAATTGAAAATGCTAAACGAGTTTCTGTGGTAATTAGAGGTAACGAGGAACACAGGAAGTTAATGGAAATGACTTGCCTCGTTAAGAGGCGACTTCCTGTTGTACTGATTGAAGTTCCTATTTATAACAAACAATTCGAACACATAGGACAGGACCCTGGGGATATGAAAGAGAGAGGTGCGTGTTTGTGTACAATATGTATTGCCGTTTAAATTGTGTGCGTTAAAATGATTGAGCTCACAGTGAGTGTTTGAGGGTGGAGGTGGAATAGAGGGTATTTTGTTGTGTGTTCTAAGTGCCTACAGTCTGCACATATTGTATAGATTTACTCTATATAAAAAACATGGCATATTTTTGTCATGAGATGTACCAGAATACAAGAAGGAATAGACACTGTGTCCGTGTGTGTGCATGTGTGGGTGTATGAGACTTTTATAACAAGCATAGCTAAAAATAAACTACAAAATAAACAGAAACATCTGTGGATATGAAAATATTTTAGATATACTTAGATCTCTGTGTGTTGTTGTACCCATGAGGCAATCTGAACAACAGCAAGAGTGAAATCCTGCGAGGAAAATTAGTATTTCCGATGCTCTTGAAGAAGGAAGCTTATTAAAGTCTGTGACGCGTGAGAGCGCACCTGTCGGCTAACAGCTACTGTAGCTGGTCGCTCTTGGTCTCACAGCACCTCATCATGCAGGAATGGGACTGAGACCAAAAACCGTGCATTATTATGTGTGACCAACTATATTTCTTTTCAGAAATGGTCTGTCTTAGATAAAAGTTCACCAGTGCAAAAGCTTGTACTGGCTCAGCAACTGTAGGTGGTGAAAAGAAGCGAGTAATGATTTCCCACAGAGATTCAGAGCAATCAACACTCACTGTACACTTCTATTAGTTACAACCTGCTAGTACTGGGCGAGACCTCTTTTCCCTTCAGAACGCTCTTAATTCTTTGACTCAGACATTCAATATTTTTCTGAGATTTTAATCCTTACTGCAACATCACCTTGCAGTTGCTGCAGATTTGTCAGCTACACATCCATGATACAAATCTCCCATTCCACCCCATCCCAGATCTTAATCTACTGGACTGAGATATGGTGACTGTGGAGGTCTTGTGAGTACAGTGACCTCATTTGTGACATGGCATGTTATCAGAACATAGCAGACCAACACACCAAAACCATCAGTCAGAACTGCTGACATGAAGCAGGGTGGATCCATGCTTTCGTGTTGTTTATGCCAAATTCTGACCCTAACGTCTAAATGTCACATTAGTGTGGCACCCAATGTGTTTCTGTATTTCCTGAACCCTTTTACTTTAAGTCTCAATGCGTTGTGCCTTCAGAGATGCTCTTCTGCAAACCTTTGATTGAATGAGTGGTGATTTGTGATTTGTTGCTTCCTATCACCTTGAAGCAGCTTGGCCACTGTCCTCTGACATCAACAAGGCATTTTCACCCAGACAACTGCTGATCACTGGATATTTTCTGTTTTCAGACAGGTGTAAGCCCCAGGAGTTTCTAAAATACTCGGACCATCAAAGCGCATCAAAACCAGCAACCATCGTAATTTCAAAGTTACTTAATTCTTCTTTCTTCCCCATTCTGAAGCTCAGTTTAGGCTTACCAGGTCATTTTGACCGTGTCTACGTACCTAGTTGCATTGAGTTGATGCTATGTGATTGGCTGATTAAATCTTAGCATTTATGCCCAGTTGAACAGGCATACCTGACAAAGTTGCTGGTGAGTGTATACGTATGTTAAGATAGTAAGTTTCTCAATTAATAATTAATTCATCCATCCATTCTCTTCCGATTACCCTTTTCAGGGTTGCGGGTGGGGGGTGGGCATGTCCTAGCTGTTTTAGGGCCCTAAGATAGCTGGAATAGGCTCCAGCCAGCTCCAGGATAATTATCCTTAGGCTGGGATAATTTACTGATAAATAAAAGGGACTGTGTTCATCTTCCCCTCTAGGAAAAAGCAAATCAAAGAGACGGCCGGCTCTTGACATTGAAGAGATTTAAAGTGAAATGACCCATCTGTCAACATGTTGTCAAACATTTCACAGAGAGTCTCTAAAGTGTCCACCTCAAAGCTAAGCACAAAAGTGTTCGAAAAGGCTGTTGTTAGCACCAAAAACTGAAGTGACAGCAGGGAGGTATGCTACTATTATTTCTACTTCTCTGGTATTGATGAAACTCGAACAGCGGTGCCAGGATAATTATCTCACTCACCAAAAAACAAGCCTCTTCAGTGTTGTTTTGTCAGTAATGAAGGAGGTAATGACAGGTGACCCAGTCTGTCATCGTTTCAATTATTCATTGTCAACTTGAAAAACATGGGAGACTGTACACAGCTTAAGAGATATACAGATTTCTTCTTTATTCAAGCATCTGAAACACAGTAGATTTTTTTAAAGTCTACATGCACTTGAATAGATTCCCATTAGCCCACAAATGCCTGTAAGTGATTCCAAAAAATGTTTTATCGTCTTGCTCAAGCAAATTTGGTGTCTTGCTTTTTGTCGTGCCAGGGGTGATTTCCAAAAATAATGTCCAAATGGGAGTGTAGGTTAATTTTTGTTAATTTAATTAGAAAATCTGTTGATTTTAGAGATGAAAAGCTTTCTGGAGAGGCAACATGAGTTTTCTTCTTTTTTGTGTGTGAGTGTGTGTCACCATCTTAAAGTTGCCTTCATTATGCTCAGTGTGACATTTTGTATTTATTTCCCATCCCAGCACACACCAGGATTTTCTGGGTGGTGGATGATGGATATTTTTGCACCCACATATTGGAGTAGGTTAGAGTCATGGGGGAGTTGGAGAATGACTAAAGGTAAATAGAGTGCCTTCGCATACATGCATAGTATTATTTTTATGTGTGCGCATTTGTGTTGGTAGAACTGTCAAGACAACACAGAGGGTGATCGGTGTGAACGCTGTGCACCGGGATTCTACGGCATGGTCCGAGGTTCTCCTGATGACTGTAAACCCTGCGCCTGCCCCCTTACCAACCCACAGAATAAGTAAAATTTCTTGCAACCTATGATTACAAATTTTAAACAATATTAATCTATCAGTTTATGCACATTTTATCTTTTCTGTCCTCTCTCCTCTGTAATATAAATAGACTGTATGCTCCAAATGTTTTACCATTTTGTTGTAATGTCTGTGAAAAATCTCTTTTCATATCCAGTTTCAGTCCCACCTGTGTAGCAGAGGGGTTTGATGACTACCGCTGCACCGCCTGTCCTGAAGGATATGAGGGCAAACACTGTGAGAGGTCAGACACATACAGAGAAATTAACAAGCATAGAAGTTTGGAAATCATCGGCTTTTAATGTGGACTGCATGGATATTTAAATGCAAAGACCAATACAGGGAATACGAGTTGATGTAAAGTGGAATCCAAAAGTCTTAGTCGACCAGTGATAGTTTTAAGAGAGACATTATATGGAAAGAAGGTAGTGGCAGTTGCCCCATGCCCATCCCCAAAGAGCCAATCTTCAACTTCATACCAGCCAAACCTGGAAATGCTTTGCCAGTTGTTTGCACTCATGTGTGCACTCATTTGAGATCTGCCTGTTTATTTAGATAAAGCTATGGCCTGATAGAACTATATAAATGTGCTGTCAAGATGCACAGTTAATTTTATTTTTAAGACAATTTTTTCATGATAATTACAATGAGCAAAATTTGAATATTTAGAATATCTTCGTATGTGCTATGCCTAAATTCTGCTGTAATGACATGCACTTGAGGTTTACATGAAAACATCTCAGACCTTGGGATCCCACTGTGAGTATTTTGCTGGTGAAATAATTTGTGATATCTCTTTACAGTGTAGGGTGAACATATGCTAAAATTTGGTTAGATTTGAATACTCTCTCTCTCTCTATGTGATCCCCCCTGTTTAGGTGTGCCACTGGTTACCATGGTAACCCAAGGATACCAGGTGGCCACTGTGAGGAGTGTAAGTGTTCCTTGTGGGGTGCGTTGCCCGGACCATGTGACCCTGTCACGGGCCAATGCCGTTGCAGGGTTGGGGCATCTGGGATGACGTGTGACCAGTGCATGGATAGGCATGTGTGTGGACCATCTGGGATCATCTGTAAGACTAACGCACAGCTTTTGGTTACTCGTTCTTTTGTTTTCTTCATCATTTCATTTTTTTTCCTTCATCTTTTACTGTGTTTTTGTTCAGAGTGGTCTAATGTAAAACATGAAAAAATGAAGAAATAATGTGGCTGGAATTTTTATGCACTTACCTTTAAATTGAAGTTGAGAGATTTTATTATAAAGATTAGTCTGCAGTGAAAGTTACCACCAGTGGTGGAAGTAACCCAGCGTAGCAGCATGGGGTGTCATGCTTCATGAACCCCACAGACTTGCTCTCTGTCTCTTTCTTCTCTGTTCTTCTGTTCCCTTCCCTCTGGTGGCTCACGTCCCTTCATTGTCACCTGATGTTGTGATTTTTACTTTATTTTGGCAATGAAATGCAAATGAACAGTCAGAGCTCCTTTCTCCAGTTGCCATGGGAGACAGGAGATCGTGGCAGAAGTCAGATTCAAGTCATTTAGAAAATAATTTCAATGTCATTTGGAGCTAATTTAAACTTAATATGACCATAATGGCAGGGCCAATTTGGTGCCATTAGCATGTCTAGAAGGAAGTCTATGTGTGCAAGTGAGAGCACAGAAGAAAGGGTAGTAAGACAGAGGCTGATGTGAAATTGCTGCTGTCAGGTCAGTGAGGAAATTGCTTGCTCAGGTCTTTGTGTTCAGACACAAAGCGTGTGTTCATAAATTGGCAGTGCGTGTGCCGCAATGCTTCCTGACACCAAACCGCTCGCCTCTACGTCCAGGCTATAATCCCAAGTCCTGATGGTTTACAGAGAATGGAGTGATCACACTGCTGTTCACTTGTTGAAGAGTGATTGCACTCTGCATTCCTTCTGTTATCTGGCCTTTCTCCCATTCTGTCCAATGCCACTGAGCACTTTTGGAGTCAGAAGTAGTGGAAATGCATGCAGCTCCTAAATTTGCTGTATAATGCTGTTTGCTAAGAATTGCCCCTTTATGTCAATAGATTTTGTAATGGGTACATTAGTAAACGCACCCAAAGAAGAAGAAATTAAGGAAGAAAATTGAGAATAAACTATACAGTATCATGGTGTATGGTTATAACTAAAGACTATATCTGCTTAATAATGGAAAAGAAACTTGCTGGGCATTTTATATAAACTTTAAAACCAAGATCCACATCACTACATGACATTCAAAGCCTGACCAACAGAATCACTAGTGTTTGATCTTAACAGGTGGATAGCATTATAGCTATGTAATAATTCAGGATATAGCTTATTTCTAAATTAGATTAAACTGAATTACAATGTGACTGCAATGGGCTTCCCTATTAAATTAAATAATTCAATTAATTTTCCCATTGTCAAAAATTGACAAATATTTTAAGTGTTGTAACTTTAATTTAGACAAACTGACTTTGGACTTATCAGTCTGATGCAAAATAATTGGGAACACAATATATTGATCACTGAGTATTCAGAAGATGGAAACCGTTGGTGGGTGGAACATTTTGACCATCACTGTCCTGTTTTTATGGATCCAGACATCACATGAGGGAAACTGAGGGATATACAGATTCATTTTGGTTTTAGTCCCACCCTGAAATAATACTTTTCAAACTTAAAAATACTTGACTGTAAAGTCATTAGAAAATTGCTTATTTTGGCCATAAATTTGGTGATTAGTATAACTTTCATGTTATAATCAAACTTCAATGTCCATCTTTTTTCTTCTGTCTGTGTATATAAAGTTTTTGGGTTTTTTTAAAGACACAGGTGGGGACATTTGCGCTGTTGTTTCTGTGAACTTGCTTAGTGCCACACCTTTAAATTCAGTGGTGTTTTGAAACCTACAAAACCTACCTACTAAATAAACTGCATTACATTTGTAACCCTTACAACTCTTATAATCTCATATAATTTACTATATCAATAGAAGTTTACTATAATTATCACACTTCAATAGAAAACATTTACACTATAATATTACACTTGCTTGGTGTAAATATATATATCATTTCAATGGCACGTTGGAAATGTTTGCAGTGATAAAACAACTGCCGTTGTATAGTGACTCACACATGTACAATAATATTGTGTGTCATTATTAAAATCCACTATCAGCAAACTCGAACATACTGCTTACAAGCTCCATCTATGTAGTACAAAATGTTTTCCCTCAGTGCTGAAGTTAGTGAATGCAATCCTTCATCAGTGAGCTTCTTGAATATCTTTGATTTGACAAGCAGCTATTTACTCCCACATACACAATGTAGTCTGCATACAGTACACTGTGTGCGCATATATGTGTGGGTTTGTGTGTATGCATTAAACTGCATGAACGCATGGGTTTATTTGTGTTTTGCTGTTTTGTCAGAGATTGATAGAGTAGAAACTGTTTTTATTTTATTTTATTTTTCTTTGATTTCCCTTGTCAGAAATTTTAATTTGTGTAATAAATCAGCCTCAGGCTGCAGAAGGCAAAGAAATTCATACACACGCGATATAGGAGAATGTGTGTGTGTCTTAGTGAATTCCCTGGTGTGCGCCGTTCATATTTGTGTGTGTGTGTGTGTGTCTGTTTGTGTGTTTTTAGCCTGCAGTGTGTACTTGTAGTAGGCACTTTTGCCCCTGCGCGCTGAATTTCATGCATCACCAGCCCTGTCTTTCTGATGCCAGAGCCACTTAAACAGAAAAACACAAGCAGTCACCAACAGTCCCTTATTGATGTGTTTCTGAGCTCGCCCATATAAACACACATTCACTTGTAAAAATGCACTCAAAACTCAAACTTTCTCGAAAAGTTAACATGTCAGCTCACACACAGACACAAACCCATAATGACTGTTTGTGGTTTTAGCTGCCCTCATGACTCACTGCCTTACATCTAACTGTGTGTCTTTATTTGTTTCTCCAGCCTGCGATGATGAGTGCTCTGGTTTGTTGATCAGCGATATGGACCGCCTGTTACGCATCATCAATGAGGTCACTTTGACGACACCCCTTCCACCACCTTATAAGGTGTTGTACCGATTTGAGAACATGACAGAGGAGCTCAAGGTAAGAAAAAAAATGTGTGAGAGTAGTTGGAATTTACTTTTATTTAACCCATGTCATAACTACAAGTGGTTTCATTACTTTGACTTACTTTGACCACCTATATGTGGCGTCCCTCAATTCGATGCCTTCAAATTTCCTCCATTTGAATTCTGGAAAAACTGAGATTCTTGTGTTAGGACATGAAATTTTCTCCAGTGAGGTCGGTCATTACACCAGCCCCCCTGCCAACAATATCAAATATTCTACTGAGAACCTTTGCATCGTTTTTTGTTTTGTTTTGTTTTGTGAGGCTCTAAGATCCAAATCTTGTTTCTTTCATCTAAGGAACATTTTAATCGGTGCCTTGCCTTACACCCAGTAATTTGAGACTTTTAATACTCCCTTTAAATTCCGCCCGACTTGATTATTGTAACTCACTTTGCTTCGCTGTCCTCCTTAGCCTGTTATTCCTTTTGTTATGATGCATTTCTCTTTTTACTCTTTTACAATTTTTATTAGAACAGTAGATGCTGGTATCTAATGTTACCAATGGTTGTGACCATTGGTTGCATACTACTTTTTATGAGGCGTTACTTGAATGCTCTATGTAGGGCATACTGATACTCATTGTGCATTTTAACACTACTACAACATGGTAAACTTATCTAATGAATCTACTGATTAACATGTGCATGACATGTTATGATACTTCGACTGCTTCTGTTTGTGATCCATTCAAATGCTGCCTTCTTTTTCTAGTGAAACTTTTTTTTTTGGCCTCACTATGATGTGTCAGTCTCTAGTGGGCTCATTACTTCCCCCTGAGGTCTAAAGACCACTGGTACAATTATCAAGTCACAGTGAGTCCTACACACACCACAGGGAAATCTGTACTTTTGTGTTTCAGCCCTGTGATAGACTGGTGCCATGTCCAGGGCGTACCCCACTTTTTTACACTTTTTAAACTAATAGGCGCCATAAATAGCCTCCTAAGTTGGACAAGCAGTATAGAAGGATGCAAAGATGGCTGGATGAATGAATGGAAATGTTTTCTGCTTTGAAGGTTTTACAAAAGAAAATATGTACTATAACTACTATTTGGTTTATTGTAAAAAAATAAACCAAGTAGAAAGCATTTTAAAGTGCTGTGTAATCAAATATATGGTCGTACATTGAGACACTCACTTTAGCTCACTTAAGATGTTCTGTAGGTAAAGGATTATCCTGCATTAACACTCCTTAGTGAGTTTTTCACATTTTTCCAAGCGCTTAATTACAATTCCATAAAGTTGCCACATTTATATTGCTAATACACACTGCACTTTGAGACAATTTAAATATGTTTATCAGATGTGTTTACAATTGAATTATTTATGTCTTCCTTGCCTTTTGCACGCACTTGTTTATTCTTTTCTTTTTAGCTCTACGGCACAAAGCCAGACAGTTCAAAAGCCTAGCCCAGGGCCAAAATGTGTCAGACATTTCTCTCCATAATTCCTTCATCTCTCTGTTTCTCTCTTGCAGCACATGTTGTCGCCTCAGAAAGCTCCAGAGAGATTACTGCAACTGGCTGACTCCAACCTGGGATCGCTGGTTACAGAGATGGACCAGCTACACAGCAGGGTAAAAACCTTTGAGTTTTTCTTTTGACTCAAATTTTGTCTCCATCGTTGTCTGCCTTCGTCCTGTCTTTATCCTTGTTTCACTCTTTCTTTGTGTGCAGCCGGAGAGCAAATACACATTGTGACAGGCACTGAGATCATAGTTTAAAGCAACAGATGTGCGCATTGTGTGTAACAGTTTTTGCTGTCTGGGATGTCAAAATATAGATATATAGTACTGAGACACTGGGAATTAAGTGCTGCCATCCACTGAAACATGCAATCATAAATACAGATAAAGGATAAAGGATGTAAGGTAAAAATCGAGTTTGTACAATCCTAAAAGTCTTCTCTTACGCAAGCTTTCTTGAACTTTCTTTCAGGAATAGTTCTCCAGGCTTCTTCAATGAGATTCAAAGCTCTTCTTTGGACGTCGATTGCCTTTTGTTCCATTCTTTGTTGAGATAATCTAGATTTTAAATGCTAACATATACCAGTATTATTGAGGGTCAAAGAAGCATATTTTGAGCATTTTACTAATTTTTAAAGCAGATTTTTACACAGCTTTTAAATCCTATATTTTTACATGCATGTTTCTTTTTAGTGGTGTTTCCCATACTATGCAAAAATAATGAAGATGAAGTGCAGAATAACTTGTGCCAGTTGGTCAAAAATGCCTTAAAGGGCATTTTAAGCACTTTATCATGGCAGTTTCACTTTAATGGTTTGTTTTTCAAAGCAAACCTGATGTCATGAATAGCTTTCCCACCCTCTGGAGCTCTGTGTTGCTTCTTTTGGCCAGTTATATCGCTCAGCTGGGCGCGGATGAGTAGCTAAGTGGTTGGATATTAATAAAATAAAGTGGTTGTCACACATGAACTCCAGAGAGTTCCAAAGTTTTCACATCTCACATGGAATATACAGCTGGAAACACTCTGTTTCAGACAGTTTGGTTTACTCGAGGGTTTTGCAGGACGGAGGACACCTGACACCTACTTATGTTCTCCCTGAGCCTGCGTAGGTTTTCTTCAGTACTCCAGCTTCCTCCCACTTTCCAAAGATAGATTAATTGGTGATTCTAAACTTGGTGTGAATGCGGGGTAGATACAGGTCTTAAGCGCACAGATTAAAGTGCTCTTTGAATGTGTGTGAAAGCCCATAGAGTGATATATAAATCCAGTCTAGTTTATTCCATCTATTATTCTGTGATGCCACAGAATAAAAGTTCAGGGCTGCGCTACCTGTTTGAGAATCAGTCCATGCATAAAAGTAATTAAGATGAAAAGTTAACACTCTAAAGTTTTATATACCACATAAATAATGAAGTATTCTACAAACTCTTTGTCTAATACGCGCTCATTTTTTACCATTTTGAGAGTCAAAGTTGTCTGTAAGAGTAGTTTACCAACACAGAAGGAAAAAAACACTTTTTGAGTGGAGGGGACCTAAAAATACCAAATGGAGAAAAATAACACTCACATTCGTGCTGTCAAGCTGCAGCCTTTTAGGGGCTGAGGCCTTGACATTTATTGACAGCAATACTATCCCCCACACCCCATCGCACATACACACATACTCTCACACAAACCACCTAAAATGATATAGCATGGTCTTGTCAAATCACAACAGTAATTACCTACACTTTCTTTCTGTCAGTGTGTGCGTGTACATGTACATTGAGTGTAAATGGAACTGTTTTCATGTCTGTCAAAAATTCATCCGTCTCTTGTTTTCCTGGTCCTTTGTGAACATGTTAATGTCTGATATTTTGTTTTCATTTCATGTCAGTAATTCATTTATCCTTATATTTGTTTGCACAGTATTATCAATAGTGCTTATGTATTGCTTTCATCGCCCTTTACGTTGAAGATCTCATCCTTCTTTTTTCCGCTCCATAGAAGTCGATACGTTCACTTATTCAGCAGTTGTTCATTATTTTATAACGTATATGTCTTTGTGTATAGGCCACTAAGGTGTCTGCTGATGGAGAGCAGGTTGAGGATGATGCTGACAGGATTCATAAACGAGCCGAGGACCTGGAGCAGTTCATCAGGGACACACTGCTCGGAGCTAAAGGTAGCAGAAATGAGAAGCACCTCTCCCCTATTAGCTTCCTCTATATCCTGCCAACTGGGATTTCAGGATTTATCTGTCTATTGTCTCACTAGTTTCATCTGTCATTAGAGCACATTTCATTAAATTAGAGAATATTACACGTAACAGATCCCAATGGGAAATTTGGGTTATTATATTTCAGGAGAGTGGGACAGAAGAGTATGAAAACGTAATGAAATGAATAATTATCATGACAGAACACATTAAAAACTCCATTTAAATAAAGATGCAGCATCTTCAGAATGACACTGAAGTTGAATTGCACATAAAATAATTACTGTGATAAGAGCAGTGTCATTACAACCAAGACTCATTTCAGCATTTACTCGGAGTAAACAGCTTGTATTCGTTCTATTCGATCATTATTCTTTGAAAGTGTGACATTTTCAAAGTGAGACAAACAAAACATCTTAGTACCCCCTTGTAAGATCACTAATGGAAAACGTAGCTCAAACACAGTCGCTGATGGGCCAGCTGCCAGTGCTCTGTGCCAGCTGCCGGAGTAAAGTGTTGCCTGACCAATAAAGACAGATCCAGCAGGCTGCAGCATCGCTAACCACGGTGATAAAGAGAGCACCTACCAAGATAATTGGGTGCAACAACTCAGTTGGCTTTGTTCGTTTTGTAGGTAGTTGGCAAGCAACTCTTCCATTACCTTGAAGAGTAGCATCATATGGCAAAAGAGGCTTCTAAAGCACAATCTAGCTCATGTGCACATGAACTACAGTGCTACACAAAAATCTTGAGCCAGCCTTTCTTTTACTAGGAAAATGGGAAATATGTGCAGTGATTTATTGAAATGTGACCACATAATTATAGTGAAATAAACTGTACAAGGTAAAAACAGTTTGTACCATTCTAACAAGCTTAATGCACTACAAAATCGATATTTGGTATGAGCACCTTTATTCTTCAGCACAGCCTGAACTCTCTTAGCCAGGTTAGAATTGCTTTTAGTCCTCAGGAATAGTTCTCCAGGCTTCTTGAAGGACATTCAAAGCTCTTCTTTGTTTAAAAAATGCTGAGGTCCGGGGTCGTTATAGGCCATGTCAATGACTGATGGTGGTGCATTGTGTATGCTTTTATTGCCCTAGCAGTGTGCTTGGGATCATGGTTATGCTGAAAAATGAAGCAGTTTTAAATCAGACGCTTTTTCCAAATGGAATTGCCCAATGGATCAAAATCTGATGGCATTGTTCTGTGTTCATAATTGTTCATAATACCCAGTTTTGACAAGTTAACCAACACCACTGTTTGCAATGTAGCCCCAAACAATGATAGATGCTCCACTATGTTTTATAGATGGCTGTAGGCACTCACTGTTGTACCTGCTTCCTGACTCCATGTATACATCTCTTTATACATTTTGACAATGCCTTGTTGCAATGTCTGCTTCTTGTGCAATAATGCACACCTCTTACTTAAAAATTGCTTCTTCCACTGAGATGGTTTCTGATGAGGCTTTATTGAACAGTACATGGATAAACTGAGGGGCCAGATGAATCTCTTACATGCTGTTAATCTGCTGTAGGTAGTTCTTTAGGTCTGCCACTTCTTCTTTGGATTATCTCTTGTTTGCTTGGCATATCTCGGACTGCCAAGCAAGCAACATATTGGCATTGCCTAACGATACAATTCCAAACTAGTTGTTTTTTACACTTGAATGATTCATAGTTCAGTATTTAGGGCCTTAACATACAAAAAAGGAAGAAAAAACATTCTTCTGAAAATTGTCTGCTACAAGGAAAGGACTGAAAATAAGTGAAAAGCAGCCAATATCCAAATAGACATTTTTTAAGACCTTTAGAAAGCCTGGAAAACTGTTGATCAGGAACACTTTAAGAAGTTACTCTTCCTCCCGAGAAGAACGGATCAACATCTTTGCACAATACTGTACTTATCTGTGTGGGTTCTCAGTCATCCAGGTCATGGTAATCTAGAAGCTTGGGGGGAAAAGTACTGTACTTGTTCAATCACAAATGGTAGCTTGAGCAGCATTGCTCATGAATACACAGATTCATGCTTCAATTATTTTTTTTTTAAAGATTTGTTTCCACATTGGCTTTTTTCAAAATATATTTTTTCATGGTAAATGTTCAGCTCCTGTTCACCAGCTCGTTGCTGTGGTGCTAAGTATGTACTGCAGAGTGGCGTTTAAAGGAAAAAAAACAATAAATAATAAAACAATAAAGCATTTTTGCTGTGTCTTGATAAGAGGCAAGAGAGCGGTGAATCAGAACGGTAATGTTGCATTTCAGAAAATTAGAACAACAAGCTTGTAGCTCGGAAGGAAATCTTTGTAGGTTTAAGAATTCAAACAACCCTGCTGCTTTGATTCACTGTTAATAGAATAATATTGGCTTACAGCACCTTTAAATTAATTTTCAGTTAATTAGAACCAAAATATTTTCACAACTTAAAGGTATTTCTACACTATTATTTGTTTGTTTGAGTTCTTCATGTGGTGTCTTTGTTTAACCACAAATCATATATTATCCATGTAGCCACAGATTTAGGGATACGTATTGTCCAAAAGCGGGATGCTGGTGTAAAAGATTCTCTCAGAACTTTGCAGTTTTTTCCAGATGGTTTCCTCCAGCAGTGACAACTTCAGGCAGATTGCTTCTTTCTTTGGCTCTCTCTTACGCACACATGCGCCCGCACACACACACACGCACACACAAATATATACTCTGCATATGTAACTAGCAGGTCACTCAATTCAGCTCCAGTGTCCTTTCTTTTTTCTTTTTTTTTTGCTGGTGCAGCTGCTGCATCTCCTCCTTCAGCTCTGTCAACAGTGGCTTCGTGACCAGCTTGTGATTAGTTTTCTCCTTTGACTCAACACAAAATAAACACAACAGATGATAACTCAAGTATAAAAGAGGTTTCACTGCTTTGTTTAGGGATTCCAAGCCATTAGCAGTCTTCCGTGTGGGAGTGGACGAGAATTGAGCGTGTAGCATTTGAGCTTTTGTTTAGCCAAAAGTGCTTTTTTGCTCGACACTTTGGTTGTACTAGAACCCTTCATGCTCTTCTTTACCTACTATTACAGCTGACACCACATTTAGTCCCTGTTGTTTCAATATTAGCCTTAAAGCGGACTACTACACTTTTTCTCTGGTAGTGTGTTGCAATGGTGGAATCTAAATAAAATGGACAAAGTTTCGAATAATGAAGTTAGTTTATGTGAAAGTTATCCCTATAAAGACTTTGAACTATCCTAAATGAACAGTTTCGAACAATCGTTTGTACTCTTGGTTGTGTATGTCACTGAGATTATATCCCTGATGTGGTTATCCCTGGCACATGGCTCTGGCTGTGGGAAAATCAGCCTATTTGTAAAGCCTCTGTTTACAAGGGACAGCCAGCAGTGAACTGGCTATTTGGGCACTAGGTTAAACAGTTTGTTGCAGACAGCAGGTGGACTCAGGTCCAGTGTAGGATGAACTGTGAAGAAAGAAAAGCTACTCCCCTTTTTTCACATTTAACAAAGTAAACATCAGTGACACAATTCAATGCAGTGTGCCATCACCAAGATATTTTTTTAACCAAGTGCATCTTTGGCATTAGAAAAAGCTGCCGATTTCAAACAGTCTCCACTGACTTGTTTTTGAACTCTCATTTTTAGATAAACTTTGCTGTCACAAAACAGTTTTTTTCCCCCTATTCTGAGTATTTTTTTATTACTTGTATTCATGCTGGCTGGAAAAAGGTGTTTTAGTATGGACAAAAGACACAACCCTTTAACAGAAAAACTAAAAACACTGCAGCTCCATGGCAACCACCTAAACTTTATCTGCTGATAAAAGCTCCATAGCGAGCGAATAAGTGGATCTTGAGTGCAGGTTGGTTTGTCACCTGTTTCCACAGTCGCTCCCTGTTGTCTAATGTGTTGTTCTCTGTATTTTCCCTTTCAATAACTGCTCCGGTTAGACAGTCAAAGCTTAAAAAAAAAATAATATTCTTGTTGGTGAAAATAGTTATATATGTGCATGTGTGGCTCTAGTTTTAGTCACTTTATCCTGAGCAACTCTAATTGAATTGTACTTAGGCTTAGCACAAATAAATCTATTTATAAGTGGCTCTTCCTCCCCTTTGCTGATATTAGGTGGGAACAACAAACAAATGTGCTCTTTCTAAAACTGTGTAGTCAAATAATGAATTATTTTGATTTCCACTATGAAAATTTTATGGCTTGTGTGATGAAAAGAAAGTTACTAAACCAACCCATTCTGGCTGGCTGTGATGAAACTGTCCTCTTCTTGTTGTTGCTCCCAGCTCTCTGGCCCTCTGCCTAATCATTGTGTGATTATGGTTGTGTGCGTGCACGTGTTTGTTTCTGAGAGAGGAAAAGAGAGACTGTGTCGCAGCTCACTGGATGATTGAGAGCAGCAATTAGAGACTTAATTAGTGGCTATCACAAACGCGTGCGCATGCACACACACACACACACACCAGATACACAAACACTGATGCCAATGTACACACACATTCATACAGCTGCGCATGCACAGCCACACACGTGCACACACATAATAATACTGTACACACTTTTCTCTGTGTGCGTGCCTGTGTTTACTAGATAGCATAATATGATTCCATCCACGTTTTAAGTGTTTAATTGGCTTTTAAATCCTACTATGTAATTATATGGCTGTGACACACACTTACAAACTCATAGACATACGCACACACAAATGCAACATGCGCACACATACACACATGCAGTACAGCTGTTCATTAGCATGATGGCTTTACTTCTGTCTTGGCTCTAATCACGGCATGTTTACATTTTAAATGAGCGGAAATGCTGCATTGCCACACTGCGCACACATACACTCAGGCCCACCCGTACACAAACACCTTCCAAACACTCACATACTCTGTTTAAGTTTGAACTTACTTTAATCATATTGTGTTTACATTTCAAATGAGAAAGGACTGCAGCATTACAGCAGACACACAAACCACACAAACACACATTCAGTTTTTCCCTCTTCTGTTTTCGTTTTGCATAAGCAAATACACAGACACACTTCTCATTAGGGTTGCAGCAGTTTGAATATTGTGAGCCATAGAGTTTCTTTTTTTTACTGTATTTTAATTATTGATTAGTTTGAGATTTCACTAGCTGTAATTTAATTAAAGAGGGGCAGACATAAACTCCTTTGCTTTGAATAGAGCTTTAGCGTGTGCGTTTGTGCGTCTTACTGTCAGACTTTGCCAAAGACAGAATGTCCATCGGGTTTGGCGTGTTCATCTGTTTGGCTGTGGTACATCGCTGTATATATGTAGATGATTTCTGTGTGCACAGAAGCGATACTGTTTTCTGCATTTTTAAATTCTGCTTTGCAGCTGTTGACAGGAATGAAAACAACAAAATATAGCTTCTCAAACTGTCCCTATAGCATCCACTTCTGTCACACCAGTCCTCTGCATGTCCTCCTTCACTCCTATGTGGTCGTCCTCTTTTCCTCTGGCCTGGCAGCACAGCATTCACATGTCCAAACAATCTCAGCCATGCCTCTCTAACGTTATCTCCAAACTGCTCAGCCTGAGTTGTCCCTCTGATAACTCTACCTTATAATAATGCTGTGGACTGAACAGGCAAGATAATACTTGAAAACACACAGGGTTTCCATCATTAGATTAAAGTCATACAGGTTTAGAAAATTCAATCTGTGGATGATGAATTTAGTATTTTGTGCAGTTTCTGTCCACTACTTTGGTGATGGCTGAAATTTCTCAGCAGCTAATGGATTGCCATGAAATTTGTGCTGAATCATTTGCTGAATGTTAGAGTGTCCACTATCCGTTTTGTAAATTAACAGTTTGCGTGGTGTGAACATTTTCAGAATGTAGTTTTACTTCTTTGCACTAAATAGTAGGGCTGTGCGATATGACCCAAATCTCATATCCCGATATAAGAATTCTATCGTCCTGATAACGATATAAATCACAAAAATGTAACATTTTCTGTAAATTCTGTGAATCTCGGGCAGCTCGTCTTGCGGGAAGTGTTTCCAGCTGCGCGCCATGTAGCTGGAGTCGAGTGTTTTAACCGATGCATGAAACTATACATTTTTAGACATAAGTTGTAACAGCCGCCGTTTTCTTTGTAAGTATTTATTACACGATGTGCTGCGGGGAAAAGCCTGTTCTAACGCTTGAGTCTAAGGTTTATTTTTTAGCACCCGGCGGCTCTTTTTTACTTCTCATCTGTAAATAATCTGCTCTTTCACGTGATTCAGTTTATTTTGAAAAGTCTCAACAGGATCTTGAGCTTTATTGTGAAAGGTTTATGTGGAACATAAACAAGCGGACACGCGATGCTGTTACCGTGCATAACACCAGGCGCTTGTCCGTCCATAGTGTGTTTATATTAAATATAAGAGAAAGAGAGAACTTTACGAAATTAATATAGCCACTACAGTGACCATCAAAACGATGAAAAAATATTGCCGTAAACAGTTTATTTTGCGACACCACGAAACAAACTATAGCGTAAAATGAAACGATAGACGTTTTTATATCGTCATCCGATATATATCGTTATATCGAACAGCCCTACTAAATAGGACTTTTTTTTTTCATGTTTTTATCCATCTTTATGGAGTTATTTTGCTTACACAGTTGGGCTGTATATTGCCTATACACTAAAGGGAGATTGACCCTCTTGGCTGTTTGTCTTGTATATAACAGACTAACTGCTGAAAATTGTCAAAGAAGCTGATCATGGTGACAAACCCACAAAGAACTGACAGAGAAATCTTTAGCTCTGATAAATAGATTAGACTCTCCCTTTCATGCACCAAGCTCTGGTGTGTTAATGTTGTTTTTAAACTAAATTTGATCATCTAACAACTGAAAATACCCAGATTATTTTCCCAGGAGAGAGTAAAAAATAAAACTGAGCTAAAATATAAAGTGAATATGTCATTACAGGAATTGCTGGCCAGTGTATAAACTGATTTCATAAGATGATTACGTGTCAGTGGTGTGTTTCAAAGCTTGTTTTGAAGTTCTTCTGCTCTTGGTTGCTGAAAGGTTTGTTAGTGAAGCTAAGCAGAACTGTTAAGGTGACTAAAATAAAAACATCTGAACTTGATAATACCTATATATATTTAAAATATAAAAGTTCATTATTAACCCTGAGGAAATTTCAGTGAATCTGAAATGCTTGCAAAACTGTGACTGCATGAATTGAGTCTGTCCACCTGCCGTGTTCTAGATTCAGACTACTTTCACATTGTGTCTTTGTGTCCAGACCTCGAATCAAAGGCTGCTGAGTTGAATCAGTCTCTTTCACGGAGAGGTGGAACTCCAGAAAAAAGCCTGAGCGAGATGAAGGAGGAGATCCAGGCTATGCTGCGTGAGATGAGGCAACGACAGCTGGGAGGGAAGAAAGTTATTGCAGAGGAGGAAAACAAGTATGGAAACACATGAACACATATGTACAGAGGTCATGTTTTTCTATCTCCCACACACACACACACACGCACACGCACACAAAAGGAAAACTAAGTAAACAGACCAGCCATTGTTTTAGACATATGCAACGGAGTGTGTGCAAACCATAAGGTGGTAATATACAGAGATAAAATATGCTAACAATCATGTCTGAGTACAAGAGAAAAAGTGAGCATCCATGCTATGGGCACTTTTTGAGGATGCTTGATGTTTCTCTTTCTCGCTGTCTTCATTATTTTTATTTTATTTTTTGTAAAATTTGTAGATTCAAATCACAACTGTTATCTCTAGGTGCTTTATAGTGGAAAGAAAAAAACCTAGTGTAACAGTGGAAATCACATCAACCAGACAAAAAAAAAATCTATGATCAAGCATTGGGTGATGGTGGGAAGGAAAAACTGCCTTTTATCAGGAAGAAACCTCCAGCAGAAGCAGATTCAGATAGGAGCAACCACCTGCTGTGACATGTTGGGGGGGGTGAGGGTGAAGCGAAATGAAGAAAGGAGAACAGGGGGAGACAAGACGAAAAAGTCCATGTGGGAGAGAGAAGACACAACAGTGCCATGTAAACACACAAAGAATAAATTGAGGTGAGTGGAGATGAAGTGCTCAGTACATCACAAGTCCTGCAGCAGCCTGAACCTATATCAGCATAACCAAGGGATGCTGAGGGTCATGTGATAAAGCCAAAAGTATAAGCTTTATCAAAAGGCCAAAGTTTAAAGTCTAATCTTAAGTCTGTCTACCAAATTCAAACCGGGAGCTAGCTCCACAGGAGAGGGGCATGATAGCCGAAGGCTCAGCCTCCCATTCTGCTTTTAAATACAATATGAACCACAAAATGCTCTACTAAGATAATATAGTACTACTGGCTCTTTAAGATATGAGGAGGCCTGATTGAGGAAGATATGAGCGGACTTTCTACAGTAAATGGGATGGTTCTTATATAGCACTTTTACTCTACTTGAGCACTCAAAGCGCTTTATACAACATTATACATCACCCATTCATTCAAGCACTTTTTTCTGTGCTTAAGCGCTTTCTGTCTAACATTCAAACACATTCACACTCAGATGGAAGCATTGGAGAGCAACTTGGGGTTAGTATCTCGCCCAAGGATGTTTGGCATGCAGACTGGAGCAGCCAGGGATCAAACCACCAACTTTCTGATTAGTAGATGACCTGCTCTACCACCTGAGCTACAGCCACCCCGAAAATGTGAGGAGAATGATTTTAATTCAATTCTTGATTTAACCGGAAGCCAAAGAGAGACGCCACCATCTGGGAAATATTATCTTGCTGCAGCATTTTGGATCAACTGAAGGGTTTTCTGAACAATCTGGTAATATTGGATTATAATAGTACAGCTTGAATGTTCTGAATGCTTATTTAATTCACAAACTCGCTTTTCAGCATTACTTTGAAACATGATGTTTCTAAATTTAGTGATAATGAAGAGATAAAAGAATGCAGATGAAAGAAATCAACACATTTGTTTGATGTGACTCCAGGATTCCACCTACCAGTTATTTTGCTCTCACTTGTTCAAGACTTTGCATTTACTTTGAGCTGTTTTTACTCATGAAATTGTGAGTGGTGCCAGGACATTGTTCCAATGTGTACAAAACACTCTGCTTCAGAGATTTTCTCTCACTTGCAAATACTCGGTTTGATTTTAGCAAGGTTGCTGCCTGGGTAGAGTGTGCAGAAGGCAGGAAGTAAGAAACACATTCGCTTTTTGCAAAATCACCTTTTGTATTGTCACAAAGTGGACATTTCTACTTATAGTTTGCGGTAAATTAGTTTGGAAACAAATTAAACTTGTGTGTAATTACTTTGTAAATGCACTATGTTTGTTTCTGGCCATTTAAATAAAGAAAATTCTGCCGCGTGTATTGATAAAGTAAACTGCAAATGATGTCAGACTTGATATTTTCAAGAGTTAGAAACTAGTTTCATTTAGATTCTAATTGTTATGGAACTTTCCGTGAATGCCGGGAATAAAAGAAAATCACCTTCATTTGTAAAACAACACAGCACTGAGTATTTGGAAAATTGTTAGGTAATATGTAGAGGTTAAATTAAGAAAACCCATCATTCCTTTGTGATTGATTTCTTTCTTTTTTTGGACATTGGGTATCAGATGTAAACCACTCCCACTTACAGAGATCTGATTGCTATGTGTCCTAAAGCCCTGTTGATGTTTCCCCCTTTGCGTTCCCACACTTTCTCTGTCTCTCTCAATGCATTTGATGGAATTAGTGATCTGTTCCCGTCTTCCCTCCTTTGCTCCCTCTCTTTGTCTGTCTCTTTGAGCAGTAAATGTTGACAAGGTCGATGAGTTAATTAAAAGTATCACCGCGGGGGCAGAAGCGGAGAGAGACACAGCCATACAAAGAACAGGTAGTGAGAAGAAAAGTCACAGAGGGACAGGGGAACAGCTAACAGATGGACAGCGAGTTGTGATGGGATAACATATGAGGAAAAACAGAGAGACAAAGAGAAGTTGCCACTGCTATTCAGTGACTTGCCTGTCAGTTCACAGTGCATTATTTCACTGAACCCTGAGGGAAGCAAAGAAAACGCTAGCAAAAAACAAGTGCTAAAATGAGCAAAGCTGGCACAATTATGCATACTGTTTATATTTCATCTAGATATGCCAGAGTTCAAAAACTTTGCAGTGTGCTGCAAATGTTACTTTCATTCACATGCAGCATTAGTATATAATGATGTTGTAATAATTAATTGTTAGATGCACCTGTTATATTTTTTTAACTTTGACTTTCTCTTGCTATTCTCCACAGGGTTCATTAAATTTTCATCAGATCAAATCATTACCTTCCATATGTCCCTAAAATTATATGAAATTGTCCTCTGAGTACTCTTAACTGGAGGACACTAGATCCTTGTAGTCCTTTTTAATGCTGAAGGTGAAAAATTGCACTCATTACAGGACTCACTGGTAAGCATATGGCTACTAAACTGTTTGAAAGTATTTCTGCTTTCTAAAAGTTCACATCATGGCAATAATTGCAATGAAGTAAAAGCTGCATTCAAATCTGGATGGGGGATTAAATAAAGTAAATTCAGACAAGTTAGTTTTCATGTCATGTTTACTGAACAATATGGGTGTCCAGAGGTGAATGACATAACTCAGAAAAAGGTTGCACTGTAATTCAGGGCTCTGTAAATAAAACTGAATTGAATTGAAATAAACGGTATAATTGATGGTTAAGGTGCATGCTGGTGGGCAAATCGCACAATCAAGTGTTCTGTGCAACAAGATCAGTGTAGGCAGACAAAGTTAAGCTGAAAAGTATTTAGAATTCCAACTTTTACTTGCTTCATCTCTCAGTTAAAGAAGTGGTTTTAACAAAATTTGTAGCACAATGTTAAAAAAGGTAGAGTGTTCCTGCATATAAACGGTGCTTTATCTTTGTTGAGACAGGATTTCACACGAGTTTGTGTTATCCATGTGTTACATGTTCTTATGAGCTCTCATTGGCATGCATTCTGTGATTCACACCTTGGAGCAGAAGTCTCCTCAAAATACGCCGGGTGACCCAGTCTTCTTGTTGGGCCTGAGGATTGCTGAGAAAACTTGTGGCTACAAACAAGAGTCGAAAACACCACAATTTGCAGTGAAAGCGCCTGCAGCCTTTGAAACTAAAGACAGAGTTTCACAGTATGTCAGATTGGTGCTCTGTGAACATTTTCCCTTGAGTCTGTCCCCTATGTACACATCCTCTGATGCCCCGAGCCAGCTAAGGAAGAGAATATTTGCTACAAGCCACCCAAAATGTGAAGTGGTGACTTTTAGGTGTCTTCAACATGACAAGATGTCCAAGTTGAAAATGCTCAATGTCTTGGTTGTTGCAAAACAATCATTGCTGCCCACTGGCTAGTTTTCCTTTTAAAGTTTTTCATTTTGAGAAGTCTTTTCTAGAAACATTCATGATGATGCACTGCGTTATGCAAAAAGTCCCCTAAATTCATATAAAGGCTGAAACAGGGGCTTGAGAAAGTTTATGCTCGGCCAACTTTCTCACCTTCATACAGCTGGCCGTGTATGCGACGGCCATGAATGTTGCAACATAAGTTTCAGAGATTGTACTCTCCCATCCAATTTTGTCTTTGGAAATATGTGGCGGTAGAGACTGTTTGAACACCTATGAAGTATTTCTGATGGAGTATACTGGCTCTCTAAGCAATCGGTGCTCTGCTCTTTCGTTTGCTGGATGCCTGGTACCACACCACTCACCTGAAAGCCATGCACTCACTTGCTTCTACTGCTGTTTTCATTTCATTTCATAGCCTAGAATGCACATGGAGTGTCTGAGTCTGCCTTTCCCTATGAGGAAAATGACTATTGTCACCTCCCCACTCTCAGCCTTGCTGAGCCTGATGTTGTAAAAAGAGAAAATGGATTGTTCTGTAAAAGCCAAACACAAACATTATACATAAATACATTTGCAAATGATCCATCCCATGTTAGATACTCAGTGTGTACTGCACTTAGAATGAGAACAGCACAACAAAACTATTAAATTTTAATGAAATGTCCCTTAAACAAAGCCTGATGACAGCTTAAAATTCCTTTTATATTAAACAAAGTCTCTGGATTGTTGGCTCTGGATATTTGTTGCAGCAAGTTGAATGCAAAATTTATGCCTCGGAGTATTTCTCAGACAGGCAGCCTGATGAGGCTCGGTTGTTAGGTTTTAGTTATCTTTTAGAATCTTGTTTTCTTCCAGTTTTATTTATTGCTGTTACTTATATAGCAAATTCTGCTGCAGTGTATATTACCACGTGTTGCTTTACCCCCTCACCCACACAGACACGCATGTTAGAGTGATATTTGCAATGTTTTACAATGCTGCAATTTAATCTATCTTAGCCTGAGGGGTCAATAGACAAACGCTGCTAATTTCAGACCAACATTTCAGTGTTCAGTCATATGGAGTGATTACTGTCTTCAGACTAGCAGAGGCTCTTTCACACATGGCAGTAACTCCCATCCTCTTGTCTCTTCTGTGGATTCTAGTATTCGCATGTGATACTTTAATCCACTGTTCTACTAAGTCATGTATGACACTGTGCAGTAACACTGTGGGATTTAATGGAAATAATCCAGTCTCTCTCTCTCTCTCCTCTTTTTCCATTCAGTTTAGCAGAAGAGTTGTATCAGAAAGTCCAAAGACTCTTTGGTAAACCGCATCAGGCCACTGAAGACCTCAAGGCAGAGGTGACAATTAATTTTACTTATTTGTCTTCAGTTTTACTAAATGAATGGCTTAACACCTCCTTATCTTCTTTCTAAGATAAAAGAGAAGCTTTCAGACCATGAGGAGAAGCTCAGGGATGCCCATGGTCTGCTCATCTTTGCCCAGGGACAGACAAGTCTGGCCGGCTCACTGGCTTACCAAAACCAAGCTAACCTCACAGCCCTGGAGGTACAAGCACGAGTTTACATTGTGACCTCGTGTCCAAACTGTGTGTTTTGTGTATAACTGATATTTTGAGATGTCAGTTAGTTAAATGTTGTCATAATGTGGTAAGCAAAGCCTCTTTGCCTCTTTAACTATCACATTGACAGTAGATTCTGTAAAAACACCCTTCTGTTGGCATTATAATTACTTGTCATTGTATTTGCCGTATACTCTAAAGGGCTGAAGCTGCAGTATTTCATAAAAACCGACTCTGAACCTGAAGCATCTACATGAACACTGCTGCGTGATGTCTTTGTTACTCCCCATTTGCTCTGTACTTTCTACTGTGGCCTGGATAGCTACAGAAAAGAGCACCAAAATGACTGTTTGCACATTTTTGTACCCTTCCATGCACTTGAGAGAGACCAGTGCACAAATTTATGCTCATACCAATAAGCATGTTCCAGTCTTTAAGAAGTTGGGGCGTGAGTCACAAAGTTAAAGGCACGAGGCCACACGTTACCCAACGTCTGATAGTAACGATAACGTTTTAAGTGTATTTTATTTCTGACTTTAGACATAAGACAATTAAATCTTTTAGTTTCTCTCTTAAACTGAAAAAACAATAAAAATGCTTAATAATCCCAAAGACTGAGATTCACCATCTATAAATCATTGACGCCACTTAATCTTATTTTGTTGAGAAGCCTTTTGCATGTGATTAATCATCAAGAAGAGCTTAGATGCAGCATAACCTCTAACAGAAAAAAAGAAAGAAAGCATTTATTGAATAGATTATCCTACATATCCTACAGGAAAGATTATACAGTCTTCTATCTCTGACACACTCAATCAATATTGTCTCACAGCCATTTCATTAAATGCACCTTGCTAGTTACGGCTCACTACCCCAGATTCAACAAGGTCCCAGAAACACTGCTTAGAGATTTTGGTCCATATCAACCCGATGGCATCACACAGCTGCTGCAGAATTGCCAGCTGCACATCCATGATGTAAATCTCCTAGTCCACCACATCGCAGAGGTTCTCTGTTGGATTGAGATCTGATGACTGTGGAGGTCATTAAGCTCATTGTGATGAAACCAGTCTGAGATGATTTGGGTTTTGTGACATAGCACATTATCCAACTGGAAGCAGCCATCAGAATGTGGCTACATTGGGGTAAAGAGATGGACTTGACCTGCAACAATATTCGGGGAGGCTGTACTGTTTGAATGATGCTCGGTTGGTACTAAGAGGCTCAAAGTGTGCCTACAACATACCCCCACACACATTACACCACCACCACCAGCCTCAACCAATGGTGTAAGGCCAGATGGATCCATGCTTTCATGTTTTTACCACCAACTCCTGACCCCACCATCTGAATCTGGTCCTGTTTTCTTTTAATGCAGAGGAAGCGATCTGCAGTCAGCGGAGTGAAGCAGGAAGCACAGAAGGTTCTTAGAGAAGGAGAACGTCTACTGGGTGAAGCGAACCAGCTTTCTGACAACGTCAACAAAGAGATCGAGGTACGGAAATAAACCTTTCGTACTCTGTAACACTTTAAACCTCTGTCCACTCTAGAATATTCTGATTCGGGTTAGTTGTATTGCTTTTGTCTTCAAGAAAGACAAATTTCAGTTCGGCACATATAATATTATTGTTATGTTTTATTAGCATTAAAAGTCACTTTTATGTAGATCTGAGTCTCTGTTCTCTGTTCATAGGACTTGGAGGAAATGGCGAGTGAGCTCGGTGCTCTTCATGGCCGGCTGGATGACAGAGTCAGTCACCTCACTTATGGTTTGAGCGATGGTCGCCTGGCTTATCGCGTGCAGGATGCAGAGGAACATGCCAAGCAACTTAACGACTCTGCAGGCATTTTAGATGGGTAAAGGGAGTATACTTTTACAGTACAGAAAAGCACACACGTAGGCCCAGGTAGTATTTACTTCAGGCCGAGTGTGATTTTAAAATGGGTTCAAGTTTTTTTTAATAACATTTGCTGGTTACAGCTTTTTATTCAGTTCCATGTTACTGTAAGTTAAATATCCAAATCGACTCTTAAGCGCTAAAAGCATACCATCATCAACTGCTTCATCATCAGCTTCACAGTTCAGTTAAGCTGGAATATATTATGCTCAAGTCCACCCAAAATCAAACTAATGGCAGTAAATGTTGAGACATGAAAAGTTCTGGAAATTCTCATTATAACTTCCAGTTTAATTTAACTGCTTACCAAAGCGTGTATAACAAATAGAATAGGAAATCAATGTCCATTTTTTCCTCCCCCCTCCCCTCTCTTCACAGTATTTTGGCTGAAGCTAAAAACCTTTCCTTCAATGCGACAGCCGCCTTCAATGCCTACAGTAACATTAAAGCGAATGTTGATGCAGCAGAGAAGGAAGCAAAGGCAGCCAAACAGAGGGCGAGCGAGGCGCTGGCACTGGTAAGAGGACGTGCACTGTCACGTATGGAAACACATGCTGTATGTAACTCGCCCTGTATTCAGCTACTGTAGATACCAAGCACAAGCAGTTTAGCAATCCGGACCATGAAAGTGTTCTCTCAGCACAAAAGATAGTGTGTGTGTGTTTGTGTGTGTGTCGCATGCAGTAACAGTAATGTAAGCTTGCGCTCTCCATTAGTCATGGCTGAGGGATCAAAGCACAGCTCTGTCCCTCTTCTTCCTTCCCTCTCTTTCTCATTATCATGACTCACACCTGAATTCTTCCTTTTTCCTTCTTTTATTTTTTAATTTGTCCCATTTCCTATTCCCTTTCTTTTTCCCCCTATTTTTTTTCTTTTTCCCTTGCACGTTTTACTTTTTTTTTAAACATTCGCCTTCATCTTTGATTGTTTTTTCTCTATGTATTTCCTCTTCTCTCCTTTTTCACTTTAATTTCCTCTGAGCCAGTTCATTCGTCTGACCGTCATTCTGCTGATACTTTACCCTTCTCTTGTTGACTCATGCAGCTCGTTTGCCTTTTCTTTTCCTTTGGCAAGTAATATGTAAAGGGCTAAAAGTGAAAAGCAAAGGGATGAAAAAATGATTCAAAGGGTTGAACACGGAGAAACAAAGTGATGAATAGTTAAGTAATTTGAATCCCTTTCTTAGAGGATCATTTAGCAATGCGAAGTAGTTATGCTTTGATCTTACAGTCGGTACCTCTGTATGCAGATTACTGCACCTTTACATTTTTATTTTTTATTTTTAATTTGTGTGTGAACCCAAAAATACTTTATTCTGAGAGCATTTTAAGTCACACAATTTGCACTGTTGCTCCTTGTATGCAGGCTTTAGGTCCAGAGATCCCAGTAAAGGAAGCAGCTCGAGATGCCCTGCAGAAGAGTCATGTACTGTTGGATCAAGCTAAACAACTTCAAAATGAGGTCCAAGGTACTGTCGGTGTATGTGTATCCAGAATGTATATTATATATAATGCAAGAAATAGGTTCCTTATACAATATAAACAAGCCTTCCAATTTTAGAGCAGTGTATCTGATATCACTGTCGTCCTACATTTGCCTCTCTATGCCTTTTTCTCAGTCACTCTTTCCCATTAGGGAGGTGAGGGAAGTGATTTCATTAGCAGGCGGCCTTGGCTTCAAATCAAACCACCATCATCATTTACTTTGTGTGTGTTGTGTGTGTGTAGAGAATGCAGCTGGTGTGGCCGGGCTGAAGGGCAGAGTTAAAGCAGCGAAAGACAAAACCAAAGACCTGCTGAAAGCTGTCAATGGAACCATGGCAACGCTCAACGCCATCCCCAACGGTATGATTGCATCATTGTGTGTGTGTGGGGGGGGCTGTGCATGCACACACAAGTGTGGGCGAAAGATAAAGAGAGAGTGGATCAATATCAGTGTGTGGATAGAGGTCAGTTGCTCGGGTAAACTCAACTTGACACATGTCAGTGCTCACAGATACGCACTCGGAAATGCACTGCGGCGATAGCAAAGTTACTGAACTGAAGTGTTACACACGTTTGTGTTTGGATCGACACACAGAAAGCTCTCAAATGTAGCAATAGTAACAGTTCAACATGGAAACATTTGCCTTAAAAATAAATGAATATGAATAATAAAGAGATTTTTACAGGATTTCCCTAGTGTGATGTCACCGTCCGCTTAGAGCAAATATTCAGCGTGATACTTTTATAGTTTCAGTCTCAAACAATAAAATCTGTTCATAGACTGACCCTATGCAAGTGTTGTATCAAGTTTCACTTTCTTTTACTCTGATGTCTAAAAACTATAATCCTTGATACTAAGTGATGAATATTTAAAATTATTGTGCAGCGTGAACGGAGAGAGCATATATCTGTGTGCATGCGTGCGTGTGGATGTATGTGATGTGATGCCATAATCTAACCAAATTAATGCCAGACGTTTGCTTTGTGGAACTTACAGAGTCCAGATCTGACCTAAGAGCTATCTTGTTATTTCTTTAATAACACATAAAAATGATAGTAAATAAACTGAACAGTAAAGTATATATTTGTTTAAAAATTTGGGTTTGCACAACATCAATGTAAATTATGGCAGTTACAGTACACATCTTTTGTTTCATTCTTTGACAGACACAGCAGCTAGGCTAGCAGCCACAAAGGCTGTAGCAGCGGATGCTAACGCCACAGCCATCGACGTCCTGGAGCGTCTTGGAGATTTGAACCTGCGACTTGGTGGACTAGAGCGCAACTACACTGATCTAAAGGAGACTGTCAGCGAAGCCAATCAGATGATCCAGGACCCTGAGAAAAACAGTAAAGTGCTTTTCTTTTGGTAGTTAGTATGCATAGTCTAATATTAGTAGGCAGGTAGTAACTAATTACTCTTTCTTTACTCTGAAAAGAGTGAGCTTTTGAACATTTTTGCAACTCTTACATCCTAATTTGATAAATTAATAACAAAATGTTGAAAATGATCAACTGGAACATTTCCAAACTTTTATCTTGTTGTTGTCTCAGATCTACGTAAATTCGAAATTGAAATTTGATATATTTCTCTCTGTTTCTCTTTTTTCAATCCCCCACAGCAATCAGTATGTATATTTCACTTACTTTAATTTGAGCACGTATTATACGTGGTGCACCAATACCATATTTTAATTGCAATATCTCACATATTTGTTTTGCTTAAATACAACAAATCACAGAGTACACACTGTATTGAGTCAGCGGGCTCTTCAGTCAGTATCGCCTATGGCGGCATAGGCTGATTTCGACAGCAGTATTGGAGCACCACCCATTAATATTGTGATTATCTTTAATAGCTACACGGTAAACAATAGTTGCTTCTAATAAAGCCTCCATTCGGCATGAGCATGAGAGCTCTGCACACTGCAAGGCATAGCACTTCTTTTTTTAATTTTTATGTCTTCTCTTTATTTTTATCTTTCCTGGATCTTAAGCTGATACAATTTCTCCAAGTAAATAAATTAGAAGCAGTTCTCTTTGAATGCTGAGTTACACTAATTGTTTGGCTCTTACTGGCTTTGCCATCTTTCTGTCTCTTCCTCCACATTTCTCCTCCTCCAGTGATTTCCTCATCTACCATTATTTCGCTTCGTCTTCTGCAAGCTTTCTCTTTTTCTCAGCTGCAGTACTGTACCGAATAGTATCATGATAACAACTATGGTAGTGTTCTGTATCGTTGTATTTGATCTCTCTCTACCTTCAGTTCATGCTGCAGGAGCAAAAGTGAAGGATTTGGAGGACGAAGCTGACAGGCTGTTGGAGAAGCTTCAGCCAATCAAAAAGCTACAGGACAATTTGAGGCGCAACATCTCCCAAATAAAGGAACTGATTAACCAGGCCAGGAAACAAGCTAATTCAGTAAGTTGTTGACACACTGCCATGTACAACTCCTACTCATAGTTGTAGGAGATCACATGTTTTATAGTAGTTTAATGTACAATAAATGTCAGCAAGTTTGCATTTATTTTATAAGATCTTGTGCAAGATTTATTATAATTTATTTGAACTTCCAGAAGCATTTGTGGCTGGCTAACACTTCGACAGGTTGACCAGGAGACAGTTGGACTGAATGTGTTTACATGTACGAGGCCCAGCCGTGGGTCTAGTAGGCTTGGTTTCTTTTGATGGCTTTCTTCCACCGCACAACTGGGAGCTATTTAGAAACATGTCGGTGCCCAGCGGTTGGTTAAAACTTTGTTGCAGGACTATATATGGCATAATAATTCAGGCATAATCTGCCTGCATTTATAAATTAGATATCAGTCTATCTGAGACTGATTGCTCTCAGTCCAAGTTGGACTTTGAGGCAAGCACCAGATGTTTTTTTTAAATACTTGTGTTTTATTATACAATATGTAGGATAAATTCAAACTATAATCGAAGATGCCTTTTTGTGGAAACATTCTTAATTCCTTCACTCTTTCTTCCTGTTTACAGATCAAAGTATCAGTGTCTTCGGGAGGTGACTGCCTCCGTAGTTACCGCCCTGACATCCGAAAGGGGCGGTATAATACCATCATTCTTCATGTCAAAACCACCACACCTGATAACCTGCTATTCTACCTGGGATCAGCCAAATATGTAAGCACATCTCGGAAAAACACAGGAGCATAAAATCAAAAGTAGTTTGAAGTTGTACAGGTTGTTTATTTCTAAACAAAAACCTAATCTATTGCCTTAAAAAATGTGTCTTTATGTCACAATTTAAATATCAAAATGTTCATTTTTTTAAAAATGTTTCATATCGATGCATTGTTCTCATTTAATTTAATACTCAGGTGCTATGTAGAGCACCATAACATATTTTTTTTCTCTTGAAGCGTTCTCGTGTACCATTAGTCTTGCATTAAAAAGCACACACACTTGTCTCTTTCCCATAAACCGGCCCTCTCACACACCTTACAGGTATTCCCAAAGTGGCTTGTCTAATATGTGAATAACTAATACACATTGGCACATACTTGCAGGCACCCTATAAACATAGCACTAATTTAAGTCACCATGCTACTCCCAAGGTGTGCATATGTGTGGGTTTGGTTGTAAACACATGTGTGTATCTTGATGAGCAGCACCAATTAACAACAAGTTTACGTTGCCATGTACTTTAGCCTGATTTCCCCTGAGAAATCTTCACTGCATCTGACTGGAAAGTGTGAACATTCATATGTGTGTGTTTGTGTGTCTCTACTATTTTCTGATGGTGAATAATTTTATTTTGTATAGTAATTTTGTGTGTGTGCATGCACGCCTCTTACATTTTTCTAATAGCGTGTAATACTAATTGAATAGTAACGATGCTGCCCTGTGATCTCTACTAATGAATAATCGGCATTACCCTGGGGAGACCAGAAAGATTAGTGCATGCACTTTTGTGTCTGTGCATGCGTGTCATTTGTGTCTTCAAATGTGACCCCCTGATAATCTCTAATTGCGCATAATAATATATGAATTATAATTCTTGGTATGCACTTCAGCTGCAACATGAAGATGAGAGCATATGCTGAAAGTTCACTTTTTATTTTTTTTTTCATACTCATACATATGTAATAAGAGCATTAATCAAAATACAGCAAGATCCAGTAAAAATCCACTTACAAGGACAGATGAAGAAAAGGAAAGCTTTTGTAGCCCCAGAATAGATCAGAACTGGGTATAAAAGTACTTCACTGTTCAATCATTCACATTTTAGTACATAAAACTGCTGCATAACTCCTGCATTGTGTCATCTTAAAAGCATAGACTGTGTATAAAAGACACCTGTATAGAGGGAAAAGTAAAGCCACTGCCCATCACTTTTTACCTTACAGTTTGCCACTAATGGACATTGTAGGCTTTGGTTTCATAGGTCACTCTATGCTAGGACATTTCCAACAACGTTATGTAGGTAGTTGCTTCAGTTGCTCATAATTTAACTCTGTAGCTGCTTGCTCCACATGCAGCTATTTTGTGGTCGAAACAAGTTGCTCAATTTCACCGGCATACTGTGGTCTTACCATGCATAACTTCAAGCCTGTATATAGCTTACATGTTATTTCTCTTGTAAATCATTTTAACATGGGTACCTTTATTGGCTTCACCACAGATCCCAGCTTGCTAAGGAGCTAAAGCATGATTGTTGGTTGTTCATTTCTAAACAAAAAGCAGTATAAATATTACCAGTGCACATTACGTTGTTATTTGCAGAATTCCAGTAGATAAATTATTCCACATTCACAAAGGTGAGAGGTGTACCACATAACCTCTGAGATTTGTGTGGTCTGATAATCACTTTGAATATATTGTTTGAATTAAAGCCTAAATCTGAGAACAATGCAGATTTTTAGAAAGCATGCAAAACTATAGAGAATCTGATTACATTAGCAGCATCTGGAAAAGGTTTTGGATAAATTGGAAGAATGCCTAAGATTTATTATTAAATTTAAAAAATATATTCTTGCAATAAAATTACAACCTTTAAACTACCTTTACTGTCCTCCAAACCCTTTTGTTTAAAAAAAAAAAAAAAAGTGGTTAGCAGTGTCACCTCAAAGCAGGAGGGTCGTGGGTTTGAATCCACCAATTTGCTGGGGCCTTCCTGTGTGAGGTTTGCATATTCTCCCTGTCACTGTCAGGGTTCCTTCTGGGTATTCTGACTTCCTGTTACCATGTTAGAACAATTGGAGAATAGGCGAAAACTGGCCATAGGTATGAATATGAGCATAAATGGTTTTCCCTACCTCTCACCCTATGACACCTGGAATATGCTTCAGAATCACCGTGACCCTGAACACTGTATATCTCGAGTTTTCTCCAAGTATTTTTGAATGTTTCATAAACTGTCAACTTATTCATGCGCATTACCCACAATTACAAAATCAGTATCTGTATTCATCTTGTTAAGCGGATAAATCAGCACTAAGCACAGTAACCTTAACCTAAAATAAATCACAACAATGATTTTTTGCAGTTTATTCAGCTTATGTCTACTTTGTCTCAGGTTGATTTCTTGGCATTGGAGATGCGCAAGGGGAAGGTGAATTTCCTTTGGGATGTGGGTTCAGGTGTGGGGAGGGTCGAATATCCCCATCACACCATCCATGATGGAAACTGGCACAGGATCGAGGCGTCTCGGTAAGAAGAGCGCACTCATTCATGTGTATGGAAATGTGCTGTACCTTTGACACGTATGGTTTAAAAACTGATGTTACATCTTACATTTCAGGAGTTTTGAGAAGTCAATAATAAGAAAACATGCGTACACCCACACACAATCACAAAGTGAGTGTACAAGAAAGGGGTATAACAAAAGAAAGATACTGTACTTATCTATACATGTCTGTATAGATGTATATAGCTAATTAGTTTTATACATTTCTTTATATTTTTTTTTGTCTGTGATCCCGTCTAACCACAAGCAACAGTTGTAACCGACAGTTGTTGCAGAAATAAACCAACAGTTACCTAAGGACATCTTCTCATTCATGCTACTGTGGAAAACGCACTGTTTCACTTGGGAAATCAAGAGATTGCAGGATGTCAGCCTGTGGCACATCATTGCATAGATACAGTGTAATCTAACAAACTAGTTTTCTCTGTGAAAGCTGCAGCGATGTTTTATGCAAGACCATCTAACATCAGGCCAATTCACACAAAGGAGATGGCTCATTTGCACCATGTATTTCCATCTGAGAAATTTCCCAAAGGTGTCTTCCAGTGGAATCACGCAGACTATCGGTCTTAAGTGTTCCCCTACACAATGTAGAAATCTTGACTTTAAACTCCAAGGTGGCCGGCTGATTTTGCCATACATCTCAGAGTTTTCACTGCAACAAAACTGGCTCCACACTCTGTTTCTATCATTCTTCTTTAGCACCAAGAGTTTATAAAAACTGATTCCAAATGGCTTCAGTCATAACAAATCTCTTCCAGGCAGTACAGAATGCCAAGCAAAAAGACAACAAACCCTCTTCTCATTCTCTCAATACAGCAATGGGTTGAATGGTACCATATCAGTATATCCTCTGGAAGGCTCTATGGCTGGTATGATGCCGACCCCGGCCAGTGCCAACTCGCCCACGGCCTTCACCATCTTGGATGTAGACCAGAACGCCTACCTGTTTGTGGGAGGGATATTCGGCTCTGTCAAGGTGCCTGTCTGTCTGTCTCAATACATGAAGAACCTGTCTTCCTGCTGTGTTTTCTCATTATTATCTTTTTTCTGTTTGTCTTTTAGAAAGCAGAGACAGTAAGAACAAATACTTTCACAGGCTGCATGGGGGAAACCTACCTGGATGGTAAACCTATTGGACTGTGGAACTACAGAGAGAGAGAGGGAGACTGTAAGGGATGTGTCGTCAGGTATACAGTCACAATTTAATTAGAAGTTAATTATTTTATTCTTCCTTACTGATATTGATAGTGTAGTCTTTTTATTACTCCCAGTTGTATTCCTAATCGTAGATATGTAAAGAACATTTTATACAGGAACTAGGATTTATTTATAAAAACAGCTGTCTTTTGCAGATATTCTGGTTGGTCTAATATTCAAGTGAGCGTTTCATTGTCCCGCCTACTTTGCATTTAATTATTTGTGACCTTTCAAACTCAGGCAGTTGGACAGGAAACAAAGCAGTTGTAAATTGGTCCTTTTTTTGTAGCCCCCAGCGTTCCCACGGTGAAGGGACCGTTCAACTGGATGGAGAAGGCTACGCTGCAGTGGGACGACCCACCAGGTGGAACCCAAATGTCTCCACCATCACTTTCAAGTTCCGCACGTTCTCCTCTGATGCTCTGCTCATGTACATGGCAGCTGAAGACATGGTATGTGTTTAATATGGTATTAACACCATGATGGAGACAGATATTTTGTTTATTTTGTAAGTTGTGAGGCTTTTTAAAATTTATTTAGACAGTACAAATACTGTAAAAAGCACATCAAACAATCAAACAGGTGTCAAGCTCTTACTGCTTGTGTCTTATGACAATTAAAAAGAAAACATTACAGTTCTCTTTATGTGACATTAAGAATAGTGTCCAAAATCTGCTGTTTTATTGAGCAGTCAAGATTTGATTAATTGATAAAATAATTTTAACCATTTTCTTCAGTCTAGTCCATATTGGGACCCTTTGCAGTATATTTTACACCGTGTTGTTAAATCCTATCTTTTCAGACTCGTGCTGTTATTGATTTGTACTGAATTTGAAACGCCAGAGTGTCACAGCAGTTTCTCCCTGTTTGATGCTCTCTGCAGAAGGACTTCATGTCTCTGGAGCTGTCAGAGGGTAAAGTGAAGGTTAACTTTGACCTTGGATCTGGAGTTGGAAGTGCCAACTCATCTAAGCGCCATAATGATGGCCACTGGAAATCCCTCACCATGTCGAGGAACAAGAAACTATGTAAGCCTTCTTATATAACCTGTGCTGTGAATCAATGGAACAGATAAATTAGAGGGTATACATATACAATCTCTCCGTGTTCTGTTGCTGATAATTTATCTTCAACTCTTAACAAAGCCACGGTGTCCATAGTAGACGTCGACAGCAGTGACGAGGAAAAGATTGTGGCCACATCTCTGGGGTCAGCTACTGGTCTGAACCTTAAGGAGCACCAGAAAATCTATTTTGGAGGTCTGCCAACGATTGGAAATTACAGGTACGCAAAAAGTGCTGTCATTTACGTTGGTTCAGTTTATAAAAGCTCACATGATATTCTGTGTGAGAGCTGCATATTGTTTTGCATTTGCGTTACAGAAATGCTCTTTAATATTTTTGAATGTTTCATTTGCGTTAATTCATATAGTTTCCTCATGGGAAAGTTATTTTGACACTTTGAGGTAGTTAAAGTAGTAACAGACCAAACCTCCACTCCAACATATCCATTATGTGGGGATAATGCTTGCTACTAAGCACAAATACTTTTTTATCCTATTTCTAAGCCCCATTCCAGAAATAGGATAACAATTAGGTCAGTGAAGACTCTGAGTTTGTTAACCCTGAGATGAGAGAAACGCCATATGTTCTGATCTGAGAGTTAACTTCAACTTTCCTCCTGCACCTGAATCAGCTGTCTGACACGGGCTATCAAACCTCGTAGCACAGTGAATTAAATGGCATAAACATTAAAAACAACTTGACCAGTTCAATGATCAAAGTAAAGATGGCAAGTTGAATTGAAGGTTTAGTTTAAGAATGTTAACATGTTTACCATATGGTTGTGTGTTTGCTAATGCTTGAATGTCATGTTCCTTCTTAACAGCATCGCAGCCAGGTAAATGAATGAATAAATAAATAAGAAATTTTATAATCAAGCACAATAAAAAAATAAACTGTATTCACTGTTGAGCTGTGCATGAGGCTGACCTGCTGATAATGCTGTACAGCCCACACTGAATGTACGTTTGTTTGTTGGCTGGACTCTCAGAAATCACTTTTTCTATCCTTTGTTAATCTGAATTTGACGTTTGTTCAACAACATTTTGGTGGAATAACTCAAATGAATAACTCCCTTGCATATTTTATTGGCATATTCAGTAGATTTAGATGTTAATCTACTTCCTGACATTTTTGAGATTGATGGGTAACTTAAAAAAAGTGTATTATTCTGCTAAAATAATGTTTATTGCAGTCGTTGACGAGGATTATCATATGCTGGATATTTTTTAAGAACTTTCTCTTGAATAACAGATACTCATCTTGAAATGAGTAATATAGAAAAATATCCCAGTGCATTTGTATGGACAAACGACATATTCCGATTATTCTTGTTGATGTTTAGGCATCACTCTGCTTGCGAATTCACTGCTGCAGTAATTCACTTCTACAAGAGCAGACTGACCATTATTATGATTATTGAATACTCCAAAGTAAAACTGTCTTACACTTCATATAGGTCAGAGGTCATTCTGAAGAGGTATGCGGGTTGTCTTCGGGACATTGAAATCTCCAGAACGCCATATAACCTTCTGAGCAGCTCAGATTATACTGGTGTGACTAAAGGATGTAATGTAGAGGTAAGTGAGCTTTTATGAAACATCTCGTATGATTGCTGACCCTCTGGTTACAGTATTATATATTTTAGATTTGCTATATATAGAGAGATGTTTGAATGCGTCAGGTCGGCGAATATGTACATATAATTAACATAACATCCACTAAATGGGGAATCTGAAAAGGCATTAAAATCTGTTGATTGGATGACCTTGAAATTCTACAGCTTTTTTTTCAACAGCACATGTCACTTTCATTCTGATTTGCCTTTCACTCAGTTGCTTCTTTATGTAGGAAGATGGTTTCCGCACAAAGAATAAAATAAAAAGGCACAGACGTGTTTAATCTGCAGTACCCTTTCATATTCATGTTCCTCTCACAGACACAAACTATGCATTATGTATTAATCAGTGCATTTGTAAGAATATACACACTTCTTAAATTGCTTTTTATATTTTAATCTTTCAAGCCTATTATGCAAACACACTCATGGAGCTTTCAACAGCCATGCAAGGTTTTCACCATGACTAGTGCTATTCATTCACTTATAAAAAAAATGTAGCCAAAGCGTATCAAGGCCCGGAGAATGCTGAAGAAGATTGCTGAAGGTCTTTCTCTTTTTTTCTGCGTGTGGTGGTGGTAGAGAGGAGGTCACAGGCTGGGGACCTTCGTCTTTTGGAAAACAGCAAGTCCTTATTATGTGAATGATTTAAGATAAAGACTTAGTTTAAGCATAGTATAAAGTCAGGTTAAGGTTAGATGTAGGCAGTTAGTGGTTGTAAAAAAAAAAGAAAGAAAGAAAGAAAAAGTCCTTATTAAAGTAATAAAACCACACGTGGGTAGGTATGTTAAATAGAGGGGGAGAATTTCATTTTTACAACTACCGTAACAAAAGGAAAGCTGGATGATGATGCACCAGAAAGTCTGTGTGAAACAGCGTGCCCCTAAAATGTGTTGCTGTTCTTTGAAAAACCTTGACTAAAATATCAAAAAGTCATATAAATTGGATCAACTACATTCAGACTTGTGTAGTCGTTTTCACTCTTTTCTGTTTGACTTCTGCATTGTAGGCATGATGAACGGTGCTGAACTAAATAACTTATCTGTCCATTGACAAAATACATGTCAAGTGAAACTGTTTCTTCTTTGTTTGCAGAACCTGCACACAGTCAGTTTCTCTAAGCCAGGATACATGGAGCTGAGTGGTCTATCGCTGGCCGTTGACACAGAGATCAGCCTGTCATTCAGCACTCTAGAAGACACTGGGACCATACTGCTGGCAGTAGGCGGAGGGTCACCAAACAGACAGAAGGTTGTTGTTATTTTATTAGGGTTTTTTTTTTTTTTGGTCCATCTGTTTTACTCACTGAGTCACTCCAATACAATATACTTCTTAAATCTGAGTTGTGCTTTATTTTATCTGATCAAGTTCCTCATTCTGTTATAGTTGTAAGATATTTCTCATGGGTGGGAAACAGTGTAATATGAAGAGTAGCTTCATTTGAACTTAAATATTCATTCACCACTAATCACTCAAATCTTTCTCTATTGTCACCAGTTTGTGTTCAATATTTTTTCAGAAAATAGTTTAAAAATTGTTAAATTGTTGTTAATAATTGCCATAAAATCTAATAAAACTGCAAGAATGTACAGTATAATCATTTATTATATAGTACATATATAGAATTTATGTAGTATGGAAATGAAATAAAATATAAAAATTGTTTGGTATATTGTTTCAGTCCATCTTTGTATTTGTGCTAAAGAAACATTTTGAAAACATCAATTTGACTTTAAAGGGTTAAAACAATGTTGTGTAGTGACAAAATTTGCCAGTGTGTGCATGGTAACATAACAGCGTGCCTGTTGTCTAATAATATGGCTTCTTTAAAAACCTTGTAATGCAAGCTCAGTTTTTTCTGGTTAAGTTTCTTGCACATCTGCCACTTTTATGGTACAGTTAAACTATGGAAAACAGCAAAGCCAAAACTATTGTGACCGTTTGCATTGAAATTGTAATACAAACAGCTGCAGAGCAGCTGAGCTACAAATTGATCGCAAACTGTCTGCGTCTATAAATTTATGGCAATAATTTGCCAATCTGTGTGAGTGATTTCAGTCTGGTCAAGGTGGACTCAAGTGACTCACTTGAGTAATAGCATTACTCAAGTGAGTAATCCAGTGTAACTGTACCATTAGGTAATGATAGCACTTTATGATAAAGCATTGTGAAGCTATTAGTAAGGTGTTAGCAAGTGCTTAATTCATCATTGATACAGCATTATTTCTCCTGAAGGCCGTTTATAAATACAGATATATGATCATGATCATGATTCATGACTCAAAGCTGTGCATGGTGTAAGAGTAGCAGATAGATAAACATATCTCTGTTTATAAATGACATACCAAGGCGGAGTAATATGTATGTAAACAATAAATTAAGCACTTCCCAATACCTTACTACTGCTTAATAGTGTGACATTATTAGATAGTGCTACCAAGGCAGTATCAGAAAACTCTGAGAAGAATCTGTGCACAATAACATTGTTCTGAATATCTTTCCAATCCAGGCCCGCTCCACGAGCCTTTCAAAGTCCAAGAGGAAGAGAAGACAGTCAGGAGAGGTGGGTTCACCATGCACAGTTTGGACCCAAATGCTGTCTTGTTTGCCTAAGTGAATGGCAGTTACATAAGTGCATATTAATGAGATTTGCAGTTTTTGGCAACTGAGCTAATGGGATTGTTGTTTTCCAAAATGCACACTCTTACTTATACACACCCATAGATGTGCAAAGACTCATACACACCTTTAGTAGCTGTTGTGGACGTTCAATGTATAGTGGCGATCTTAGCTTTTAGCTGACTTTGCCAGTGCGTCCACACAGTCACACAAGCAACTTTTCTGTAAGTGAATTAAATTTCCATGAGTGCATATTAATGAGATTTGACTCTGTTGGCAACTACACTGATTAGATTGTTTCACAGCTAAAACACCTTTTTTTCCACGTGCACACACACATGTGCACACATGCCTGTCAACCCTAGCCAGTGCTAAATAATTAAATCCATTATTTTAACTCCCCTGAAAACACCATGGGCAGCATGTCATATTTGCAGCTGTGTGTGTTTGTATGTGCACGTAAGGGGTTTGTGTGTCATATCAGGTGTGAGGATGGCACTCACACGCGTGCAAATTTAAATGTGTGTCGTGTTTTTGTGTGTGAGAGAGGTAGAGAGGACAGAGGGTTACCTCTAGCTTATCCATCATCACTGGTTGTTAGGCACATAAATCTATTTTTACTAACTATGCTGGCAGGCACAGCATTTGTGTGTATGTGTGCGCCTCTGTACGTGCGTGTGTGGAGAAAGGTTAAGCGAGGTTAAAAACACCATCAACTCAACTTGGCCCTGACTAATGGCTGTTTTAGAGAGGGACACAGAGAGAAGGGGACAGGAGACAACGGATGGAGGGATGGAGGAGAGAGATTTAGAGGTGAAAGTAAGGATAGAGAAGTAAGAACAAAGCTAAAAAGAAAGGAAATGAGATGATGGGGAGGATAGTCTGCTGTGGGAGAGAACAAAATTGAAAAAATGGAAAGAGCTGGGAGCAAAAAAATGAAAGGACGGGTACAGAGGAGAGGTAAGAAGAAAAGAGGTGGAAGAATAAGAACATCTTATGGAAGATGAAAAACAATAGATTGTTTTTAAGCTGGCCAATAAAGAAAGAAAAACAAATAATCACCTGTAGGTAAAAGATGGAGACCACCATGACGTCACAGAATATTTGTAAAGCATTTTTGCCACAGGTCACTTTAAAATAAAAACTAATAGCCCTGCAAAACTGTACTGTTGCAACCTGTCTGTCAAAATATAGCCGCACTCCTAAATAATACCCTGTTTTTTCACCAGATTTATTCTAAATGGAACTATAATTGTACATTCAATATTTCTCATGAGTACACAGAAAATCCAGCATGTCCAAATTAACACTGTCAGATTTGATTTCAACTCTTTTAAAGTGTCTATATGGGTCCACACCAGGGAGAGTTAATTTAACTCTTATTGGAGAGTTGGTACGTTAACTCTGATTTAGTGTTAAGTACCAAATCTGTCTGGAGTTGATAATTTAACACTTATTAATGCTAACTAGGCGTTAAGAGTTTATATACTAACTCTCACAGAGTATTCTAGTTTAACTACATAAGAGTTATCTTCTAATTAATAATTCTAAAAAAGTTTGAATTTTACTCTTCTGAACTTCTAGAAATTCCTTTGGAAATAAAGATATATTACAAAGAGGCAATGGTTTTTGAAAAACATTTATTTTGAACTGTGCACTACAATTTCAAAACATTGTCTGAAACATGTAACAATATCGAGCAATGTACATGTTCTCACTTTCATTAGAATATTGTTTATCAAACGGTCTGACATAGATAAATGCAACAGCATGCTCATTGTTCTTTTCTTCAATACAATATGCATGTCCTCCATTCATCACTTCTGCTCTTCCCCATATTCCACCTTCACAAGCATATCCTGTGTGGAGATTCAATAAAAATTAGTTGTGCACTAATTAATTGCACAAATAATCTGGTAATTAATTGCAGCACAGTTTAAAAAAAAAAAAAAAAAAAAAGGGAAAAAAAAGAATAATTTTTGAGCTATAACTTGTATTTTCCCGAAAGATTCCAGATACGAATCCAATGCCCATATTTAAAGGCAATATTCTACCCGAACATGTTTGTTAAAATGGTGCTCTCTCAAACAACTGAAGAACACAGACAACAGTTAATGGTGAACTAAATTTAAAAGCTCAATCTTTTTCATTTTTACCTAAACCGTGTGTACAAAACTCTGGAGGGATCTAAACGTACAACCCAGTCAGGACATGTTTGCTCGTTTTTTTGTGGGAGATCGTTTTCAGGCTTGAAGTAGCACCATTATACGAACATTTCACAACCTAGACATTGTTTTAGGTGTATTTAAGTTAACCAAAAACTTGACTGAAAATTCATATGCAAGCTTTTTTTCAAGGCTGTACTATCTGCCTGCAGACAATACATTTCAGCTAGCTAAAACAGAATATTATGCTATCACAGAGCAACGTGGCTAATGCCTTTCACACAGCTTTGTCTAAACTCCAGAAAGCCACAGAAGTAAAAGCTAATAATAATAATTGAAACAATCTCACAAAAAATGACTTACCAAGCATGGCAAACAACTCAGAAATATGTAGAGCAAAATGTTCTGAAACGGCTTCACTTCAGCTTGGATTGGAATCTGTGGTGCTGGGGGCGGAGTTCCATTGTAACACCTCCAGATTTGACATAGAAACACTAATTTTAACACTCAACACACTATCATTTTATACCTCAGAGTTACATTAAAAGAATGTGACTCTACTTAGAGTAAAATTAACTCTACTTTTGCAAGAAGTCTACTAACACCAAAACATTTGACACTTTTGAATTTGCTGTGTAGTGGTTGAGACTATAAACTTACTAGGAATGTGTTTACTGAGGATATAGTGAACAGTATCATTTTTTTTGCGTGACTTTTATGAAGTCTTTTTTTAACTTGAAGAATTTCCCCATGTTGGCAATGCTAAAGAATGTGCACGTGTGCTATCTCCATCTTTTATATACAGTCTATGGGAAAAGTCAGCACATGCACAGAGGGAGGAGAGATGGTAAAATGATGATGACAGTTTTGAGGTACATCTAAGAGTTCCTCACTCATTCAAAACAACTGAGAATTTTCTTTATACAAACTGGAGATCAAAACTCTTTCTTTCCTTCTTATCCACTGAATGATTGTACTAGTTTTGACTGCCTCGAGATATCACATTACTTTTTGTTTTTAATTAAGACGTTAGATTGTCTCATAAAATGTGAAAAACATATTGAATAGGCCTGACCTGAAAGACATGGACTGCACAATTCTACCTGCTTCAGCTTTACGCTCTAGAGTGAAGATATAGAATGAGAAATGCAGAAAAGCATACCATGTTTTGCATGAATGTTGTATTTGTGCACATTCTGCATGAGTGTGTGTGTACGCGCGCGGGCGTGCTTTTGTACCCATGTACGAGTGTGAGATGGCGCAGTGAGAGTCATGTTGTAGCTACATCTCAGTTCAATTTGTCCCCGACCTCAAATTGAAATTCCATTTTCAGGTGGTAAATTGTCTCCCACTTCGCCCTCTGGCACACACTGAATTAAAATTCAAATTAGCCTGACCCTGCACCACTGCTCTCTAGCACCTCTCTGTCTGTCTCACTCTTTCTCTCTCTCGCCATCTCTATCGTGCTTGCTGTTTTGCTCTCTGCCCTCTCATCTCTTCCCCCTATTATCCTGTCCTCTCTGTTCCTCTCATCTCTTGTTATCCTTTCCTCCCCACTCCCCTCGTCTTCCTTTATCTTGCTTATTTCCCCCCAATTTTGCTCTATATACCATATATCTCCCTGCATTCACCTCGCCATTCCCCCTACCCTTTCTCTGCTCTAATCCTCACTCTGTTTTGCCTCCCGTTTTTCTTTTTCTGTCCGTTTCATCCAATGCCCTTTCTTTCCCTTTTTTCTTTTTGCACAATATGGATATAGAGTTACAACCAAATGTGCATTTATTTATTTATTTGTGTGTGTGTTTGTGTGTGTGTCTTCTTTAAAACAACATAAATGGATTAGAAGCTAAAACAAGATTGTTGTTGTTGCAGTTCCCCTGTGTGTTTTTAGGAAATAATCTGTAATCAAACGCCTACATTTTCATGTCATTTTCTACTCATCAAAATAAAGTTTCTGATATATTTCACTGGACTGAATGTACTGAATTTAAAAAAATAAAGTCCTTTTGCATTTACTTATGCAAATTTACTTGAACTTTACCATATTCTGTCTCCTAAGGTTAGTTTGAATGTTCATGTTGACCCTGTTAATAAAGTTTATCTCCAACTCTGGCAGCCCTACCTCTCAGTCATGCTGACCAGAGGTTCGCTGGAAGTCGTAGTGTCTACCGGCAGCCACAATCGGCGACAAGCCACCAGACGACCTGAACAAGGCACGCTGAATGATGGCAGAGAGCACACACTCCGCATAGAGAGGCTAGCTGGCAGGTTAGCGTTTGTTTTTGTTATGAAGTAACAAACTCCTGTTGAAGATGTTTTATTGTGTGTTATAATCCATTTCCTCATTTTGGAATTTTTCTTTGTTTTCCAACAGATCTTTTGCAGTCCACGTGGACGATGAAGCCAGGATGCAGGGCGTGCTTCCCAATGACCAGCCATTGAACTTGCAGCGTATCTTCCTTGGTGGTATTCCCGCAGAAGTAGAGCAGACCTCCAACAGAGCCAACATCCCCTTCAAAGGATGCATATGGAACCTCATGATCAATGCTGTGTATGTTAAACTTTGAGGCCTGGTAATGAAATCATCATTTGATTCAGGTGTGTTGACCCAGGGTGATATCTAAAATCTGGAGGATGCCAGCCCTTGAGGCCTGGAGTTGGACACCCCTGCTTTAAGCCAAAAAGATCTGGTTGGCAGTCCCATCCAAATAAAAGACCCGAGTGCGAATACTCTGCTCACACATATGTATCTAAATGATGAGAGCAGGAGTTGGAAAAACCCTTGTAAGCTGAGCTTTTAGAGCATTCTGAAGCCTAAGCGTTTGGCTAACAGGGATTGTTTAGTCTTTCGTTGTTTTTTTGCTGGTATTGTATCTAAGGCAGAACCACTTTTGTCAAAGAAAATGTTATATCCATCTAAAGTAATGTTATGTAACAGAGCAGAACAGAGATCGGTGACAAAAGATGTGAGAGGCTCGTGGTGAAGCTGGTTGCAAAGTGTCTTGAAGAGAAAAAAGCAAGTGGAGACAGGCGAAAAGCTACTTAAAGAATGTGCCCTGTGTGAAACAAATATGTATAAATACTTGGAAGTGTATAAACTGAATCAGTTGGCATCAGTTGATGTATTGGAATCAGGGGCTAAACTTGGTTTTGGGGCTAAACTTGGTTTTGGGGCCTGCCTGATCTAAGACTATGCTCAATTGATTTAGCCATAAAATTATGTGCATGTCAGGCCTGTTGTTTTTATTCACCAGCAGGGAATCCATCACACGCGACAGTGATGATAGTCATTTCAGCCTGATATTTCTTAGTTGCAGTTTTATTTGTATATGTAAAATAGTAAATATCTACTTTATTTTGTGAAGAAAATGAAATTAAGGCTTGAAATAATAAACCATAGCAAACCTTGATACTTACAGATTTATTTAATTCTGTTGTGCACATGATTTTTACATCTAACTGCCTGTTCCCCTCTCAGTTTGTCAGATTTCGCTCAGCCTGTTTCCTTTGAGAATGCTGAAATTGGTCAGTGCCCGAACCTCGCCCCACCTCCACCTCCTCTACCAGCAGAGAAGGAGCTCGAGAAAGAAAAAGAGGATTCAAAGCCCTCAACCCCCATCTCACCACGTCCAAGTCCTCCTGCTGTAAGTTTAATATAGCAACTAATAAAGGATGTTACAACTATTAAGTAAATTGTAATGGCCATTGTTTTTGTTAGTCAGCCTGTTTTAGACTGTTTGAACATTTTCAAAATATAAAAACAAATAATTATGTGCATGTTAGGCACATAGAACACAGTGTAGTAAAAAGACACACATTCACCTGTGTACAGCTGTCCTACAGGGCTACAGTGCTATTTTTCTGACTCTGTTATACAGAATATACTCTCACTCCCTTTCTCTCTCTGATGAAATGCAGCCATGGCCTGCCGTGTTAGCTTAGCAATTCATCACACAGCAGTTGTACAGCCCATTAACTTTTCTTTATAGTCCCTTTAGCCTTGAGTCACTAAACGCCAGCCCTGGCAGCCTGTCATACAGAGTGGAGCCATGGCGTTATGCTAGGCTAACTGTGCATACAATTAATGCTTTATGAGTGCAGAGGAGCCAAACACTCTGAGCTAACATTTAGCCACTATTCTAAGAAGCTGGCAGGCGGTAAAGTCAGTCATTTTTACACTCTTAGCACCGGGTTAGGCAAGATATATTTCACATATATGGCTTACAGCAGGCATAGGTTATCAGTTACCCAGTTAGCTGCTAAACTACACCTCTTAAGGAACATTGATCTTCAAGCACAGAGCCAAAGAACTCTGCTATCCTAGCTATAATTCTGGTTTGTTGCTTTATGGGCTGAGAATTCATCTGATTTTATGATTTAGACTGCAGGCTGTAAAAGCCACAGTTCTCTGAGTTCTCATCTACACATTAAGTTTTATTAGGGTTTTTTTTTATGTGTATTTATATATGTCATGCTTTGTTTGTTTGGTGCTTTGTTAAGACTCTTGACTCCTAGAGAAGTCTGTTAAATTAACATCATAATGTAGTATACAGCAGATACTATAGAAAACATCATTACTGCCATTTTTGTCTTGTACTGGATACAACACTGTTAAAATATTGACATGTTTTCATTATCGAACAACAGTTTTTAAAAATTGAACGGCACAATTTTGGCTATTAGCACATTGTTTTCAAATGATTAAGCAATGGAGCTCTGCACACGAATGACATGAATTTTTCATCAGCAGTAGGAGGATTTTGTCAAAATGAAGAAGTAAACACTGGTTGAATCACAGTTGACAGAACACAACAACTCAGCATGCGTATGAATGAAAAGAGCTTCTTTACTTCCCACTTCTCTGTCACGGCTTCTGTATTTGTGATTCTTCTGATAGTCACCGAGTACCAAGTGAGAGGTCAAAGAGGCTCCATAGGCCTCAGTGAACCTCTGAAAAATATAACTCAGACTTTAATTTGAGCATTTTCCTTTTTCTCTTTGCATTCTGATTGATAATGTGACAACTGCCTCTAATTAGCTTTTTAAATCTTAGGTCTATAATTTCCTTCATTTACACTGAGCTGCAACATTAATAATGTTGAACAGGCTATATTTTCAGCTGCAAAATTTGACTTTTTCTTTTAAAAAACCCAAAAAACTAGAAATAGGCCTTGATCTATTCATCTGTTAGAAGAAACTATGGTATGAGTCTAATAAGGAATGGGAACCGTTGCTTTTTGGCATTATCATCTGCTCTGTCATCATTCTGTCTCTCTGGCTGCCACTAATCTGCTTCCTTCCAACTCTCCAACTGCTGACTTGCAGGAGGCCATGCCCCCTTCCCCACCTGCTGCTGCAACCCGTGCACCTGCTACTGCAGCACCGTCCAGTGATAAACAGAAACCCAGCTCAGATGTGGTATACACACACATGCAAACACACGAACTCAGTACTGGTTTGCTATTATTAAGTCAAGTGTAAGATTGTGTCACTCAGATTTTGTGATTTCCTCTGTGGCTTGCAAGCCCAAAACTTGTCCATTCATACTGAAGACATGATCCAAAAAAAGAGAAGATGACAAATAAATAATTTAATCTTTCAGAAATAAATTTTTTTATTATTTTCTAGAAGCGCTAGTTAGCAGACACTATTCAGAGAGAGAGAGAGAGAGACATTAAACAGTTGTTGGTAACTATTCTTAGACACAGATTTAGTGGACTGGAGAGTAACCTTGTGTTTACTCCACCCATGGCATCATTCCTTCTTTGGCCTTAGGCTAACAAGTTATCATGAGACTGACCCAAGGTTCTCTTCTATCTGTCTGCTACTTGAGGCCAGGCAGAGAAATTGGTGCAAACACAGCCCTCAACTGGCAGTGACTGACCACCTCTGCCAGAGCAGCTGAGGGTTAAGTGCTTTGTTCGAGAGCCCTTAACATTAGGTACTGAGAGGAAGAGGGGCTTTCTTGTTTGATATTCCGATGGTGTATCTGTTATAGTTTGGGATGCACCAGTTTATCAGCTGAAATTAACCTTGACTGACTTCAACGCATTGGCAAAAGAGATGACATTCACTGACGGGAGTGTTCAGCATTTATTTTGTGTGTTCCATCAATTTTGTGGTCTCTGGGATTCAGTTTCATTTAAAGACAGCGTGGCAGGGAAAATCTGAAAGACCTGAGATAATCAAATTGAGAAATGTCTCTGTTTTCATAGAACAAAAGAGGGCATGAATAATAAAAACTAAATAAACAGAAAAAAACAAAGGTTCACAGGATTCTGGGTACTCCTGTGAAAGACTAAGAATGACCGCATCGTGACTTGGTAGCTTGTAGAACAACCTTTAGCAGCAACACCTTGGAATAATAATTATCTATATGAATTTAACAGTATCTCACATTGTTGTGGAGGAAGCCTGGCCCACTCTTCTCTTCGTCCCACCATAGCATTTCAGTCAGGTTGAGGTCTGGTCATTGAGTTGGCCATTGCAACATCTTGGTTCATTTCTTCTTCGGCCATTCTGTTGTAGATTTGCTGCTGTGCTTGGGATTGTTTTCCTGTTGCAGTTGCAAGCTTAAGACTTTTTCCTGACAAGCGTTCCAAATAAGCCATACTTGTTAAGTCTTTTCTCTTTTCCTTCACTTTCTCTAAACATTGCGCAGTTGGACCTAGAGGGGAATTTTCACTCCTGTGATTGTGCCATTGTTTTTAACACGTACCTGAATGCTCCAGACCAGCAAACTACCACATAAATAGTATGTATTATACACTGTAAAGCGATCATCCCAGATTTTCACAATCATAGGTATAACAGGTGATCCAGCTGCAGTATATCAGTTTGATCTGCAGTTCTTGTTCCTAAAAACTTTTTTCCAGTGGCTGAAATACAGTAAGCACAGTATCGACTTTATAACTATAGAAAGTGGTGGGAACTCTTACCTACACACACAGGCTCATCTTCACTCGTCACAGACACACACACACACATATATATACATAAATTTCTGGCTAAAGGACAGATTCTATTGGTGTGACCTCCAACCAAAGACCTGAATGGAAGACTGTCTTCCCATTGTTAGCTTAATGGAAATACGCAGAAGGGATGAGAGAAAGGAAGGGAAGAAGAGGAGGATGGAAAAGGGTAGAAGAAAGACGAGAGGGAAGAGAGAAAAGGTGCAACGAAAAGGGAGAGTCTTTCTGAACAGAGTGGCGCTCAGCTTTTGTTGGCTTAATGGAAAGACGGAGGAGAGGAAGCGGGAGAAGAATGAAAGGAGAGGGAAGTAAAGGACTTCTGAGCAAGTGACGTCTGCCTTTTGTTAGATAGGGGAAGAATAAGAAAGAGGAAAAAGACTGAGGTTGAAGAGGAGGAGCGGATATGGGGACAGAGTGATAAGAGGTGAGTGTCAGCTGTAACAAAGCAAGGTCACAGTGTGGGGAATGTCTTCACTTGAAAGGGAACAAGAGAGGATTGCAGATTGAGACACACATACACTCAGTCGTCTCAGATCCTCTCTCTCTTGCTAACTTTGTCACGCACTCACACTTGAAGTATGGCAAAGTACCTTTATCACTTAATAGGCATTACTGTATATTCAAAAAAGGAGAGACACAAACTAGACGGTGAAGCTTTTGGAAGGGGGGAAAAATTAGGGGGGGGGGGGGACAAAGGAAAGACCAGATACTGAGGTGTGAACAGAAGACTAGTCTAGATCTGGAGAGACTATTAGAGGTGATACGAGGTAACAAAATGAAGTAGAAGCAAAACGGAAGGACTTCAGGTGACTGTAAGTGAGACAAGATAGAAGTGTAAGATAATAAAAAATAGAGGGAAACAGATAAGGGCCAAGGACAAGAAGTAAAGCAAGAAGTAGAGAGAGAGGACAATGACAGGAGGGTACGATGGGAACACAGGGTTTGGTAAGTAAAAGCCAAAAAAAGAGGTGTAGAAAAGTGGAGAAAGTTGAGGGAAATAGAAGATCAGTACAGTTTGGGAAGAACAAAGCAGAAGAAAAACCATGTACGGTAAAAGAATGTGGAATGAGTGGGATTTATCGGTACATGCTGGTACAGACAGCAGGAGGAGAGGGAAGAAAGGAAAATTGGGTGGGTGGGAGGAGAGGCAAAGATGGTAAAGCAGATGATGGGAGCACAAAGGACGAAGAATACTACAGGAGACTTAGAAAGAAAAAATGAATAAGAAATATAAACTAGTGAAGATGAGCAGTATAGGGGGAAAAAAGACAGATATTCTGAGTTTTGAGACAAGTAGACAAAAATAAAGGAGGTATCATTTATTTTTAAAAGGAGAAAGTAAAATTGGATATTGTTTTAGAGTAACCAACAAAGTAAAGTTGCATCTGATGCTAGTATAGGAAAATATAAAAGCAGAGGGAATAATTGTGGGGAAATAAAGTAATTGTAAAAGTGAGGACAATGGAAGGAATAAATAAAGTAAGGAAAAAGAAGAAGCAAGATAAAAGTATGCAGGAGTGGAGGGAAAATGAAAGCAGCAGATGGGAGGATAGGTGGGCATCATGAAATTAGGGAAAATATAAAGACTTGGACAAGGAGGAAAAGGAGAAGAGGTATAAGAGTGAGGAGGGATTAAATAGAAGCAAGCAGAAAAGAGAAATGTCTTGGAAGGCCTGGTGTGAGATACAACAATGACACCTGGTGGTTGCTGACTGAACTGCAGAGTGCGGGAAGAGACAGCACATAAACACTAATTGAATAAGTTACTAAAATAATACACAGCTAAAGCAATTCAAGAATGAATAGTGGAATTGTAAAGAGGGCCTCGAAAAGCGCTATATAAATGCAATCCATTATTATTATTATTATTATTATTATTATTATTATTATTATTAATATAATTAAGAGAAAACAGCTGTGATGCCTGGTTTAGATGAAATAAAAACATGCACAGGGGTCCTAAAAATTAGACGATGCCATGTTCCATAGCAAAACACCAAATCTGCCATGCCACCAGCTGTTTTGATGTGATGAAGAACATAATTGATAAGCATGACAAGCATCCAGTCTCCCGTTTTCTTAACCACTTAACCACAGGCTTATTGGAAGGATTTGAACCTACCTATGATGATACACACACCATGGGTTTCATGGTCCATAACATAGCAGCAGTGCAAAGGATTGAGAATGTTATACTGGACTATACTGTGTTTGACAATCAGATTATTTTTAATTGACTGTATTGTTTAAATTAGAGTTTTAAAAAAATTACATCATAAATACCCCATCTAAAAACTACTGTGCCTTTAAAATTATTTTTTATTTTCAAACATTTTCAATGACCTCTTATGTAAAGTCCTGTTTGGTGCGTCATCGTGACCTGCCAACCCTGCGAGCCCTTGCAGATCAGAAGAACGAACCCTATTAGTGTGATTGGCATGTGTTCTGCTTGGGTATTAGGGTTCAAGTTGACAAGAGCCAATTGAAGCGGTGCGGTGAGACCTTGTCACTGTAACTGACATGTTATGTCCCAATCTCCAGGAATCATGTGCATCAGCTGTGGCCCCAGCAGCACTTGAGAAGGCCTATCAGTTTGGATTGACCAGAAACAGCCACATGAGCTTCGCCTTTGATGACAACAATGTCAGAGACAAGTACGTTCAAAGCAAATGAGCTTTTTCAAATGAATAATGGATTTGAGTTATTTATTTTTTAATGGTTCTTGGCTAACATGTAGACAGAGCTGCTTTGTGGAATTTAGGTTTTTACAGTTAAGTTATGCAGTAGCTGTCATAGATGAGACAAACCTTTGTAGTATTGTCTAAAACTTGGATGTAATAGCGATGAAAATATTCATCTCAATCAATTTGAGTTTATTGCAAATTATTTACTGTAAAGAAAAATGTGCAATGGGAGGAAATATTCAAATATTATAAAGTAACAGTTGCATGATCACCTTAGTAAGAAATTGTAATATGCAAGTAGAACTGTGTGCATTTGAAGCACATTGTAAGTATGTTATTATTACAGATGATATGCCCTTAATGTTTTTCTGAATAATTACATAGTTGGATGAAGCAGCATAAAAAGAAAATACTGTAAAAGTTAGTCACCCCAGTTACAAACGTAGCTACAGTATAACCCCACCACCTGTAACATAGTGAACATAGCAACCCCAGATATGTGTGTGTGATCTGCAGTACGGAGCACATTTCTAAATAAATAAATAAAAAGCAGAAGTGAGCGGTAGTTTTGGCAGGATGTGATTCCTACAAACAGAAAGGTGTACACCGGGTCAAAATCTACTGTATGTCTTAAAAAAAGGAACATGTTGGCTGGACCAGCCGTCAGAACAACCCTTCTGGTCCACAGCAAACTGACAGTAACAAAAAAAATACACTCTACAAACAAGGCGAAGGTCTGAGTATGTTTTAGTTGTTGTCCTGGTGGTCTGTGCAAACGAGGGATTTGTGTCTTGGGCAGTGTCTCTGACTGTTTTAAGAATCACACTTGTAACATTTAATTACTTCACATGCTCCCTAAGCTGCAAGGCAGCCTGCTGTCCAAGTAAATCACCATGTATCCATTACTCTGTGTATCTGTCAGTGCTAGAAAACACAAACCTGACTCAGATATTGAACTCTTCAAACTTAAGTTTGTCCTTAGAAACACTTCTTGTAATAATCAAGGCTATGCAGAACTAAAGACAATTACTAATGTAAATCTTCGGGGTGGAAAATATGGTTTGAAATATTGAAATGGTACAGTCAAAGAACATACTAGACATTATTTTGTATGCTGTATGCCCTGATCTCAATCAATCGAATCGTTTGACTAAGATAATAACAGAAACTGGTCACAGTCCTTTAAGATTTCCTGTCTCACGCGAACTCTTAGTATTAGAATTTAGTAATGTCTTTTTGCATCAGTAGCATCAGTCATATATTTCACGTAGGCTTTTTTGACTCTTTATTTCTTTGTTTTCAACCATTCATTTGTTCTTTAGGCTGTTCATGGTTGCTTTAGGTTGTGATCTTTTTGGACTGCTCCTACAGTAACTTCAGAGTCACAGGCTACAAGGCACAATGATTGCAAGGAATCCAGGTGCTTAAGTAGCAAAGCCTGAAAGGTCTCTTGCAAACCTAAAACATGCCACAATGTGGTCGTGCAATGGCTTTCATTAACTTAAATTCTAAATGTGAACTCTAGCAAGTTGTAATGATTTATGCATCTGTTATGCTTGAGTTCTTCTTCACTAGGACTTCAGGATATATGGTGGATGCCAACTTCCAGGAGAGTAGCAACAGTCCTGTATTTCCTCCATTTATACACAGTTTCTTATTGTGGATTTATAAACACCCAGGGACTTAAATATGCTTTTGATGCTTCACATACAGTTTTTCTATGATGCTCCTTTTAGGTCCTTGGTTCAAACCAACGTATCTTTCTTTAGAGAGCAGGCGTTGTCAGTAAGAAGACTCCATGTTTTTATTTAAAGAGCCTCACAGCTCTACAGCCACCTCTTCCAATCCCTCTCTCCAGTTAGCCTTAAGAGAAATAATTAATGAAGAGGTTCATTTCTTTCTTTCTTCTGGTCTGAGTCTGTGTGATTACAAAAAATACAACTGTTAGTGTGTCATCAATTTAGTCAGATCCTGTTTGTCTTGACAATTCAGAAACCCTTTCTTGCAACTGTACTACAATGTATTCCTGTGTTTGTTTGTTGTGGGGTTTTTTCTCCACAGACTGAAAATTGAGTTTGAGCTGAGGACAAAGGAGTCATCCGGTCTTATTTTCTACATGGCAAGAATCAACCATGCTGACTTTGTTTCCATACAGGTAACTATCTGATATACTGGCAGGTGTTTTTAGTTGTTTCTCTACTGCTGTTTGTCCTGTAGTATTTTTTTTTAGTTTAAGACTTAATCTCATAAAGGGATGTAAAGTTTGCTCTTTGTGTGTTTGTTTTCCAAATTAGGCCCAGTAGGTACACACTCTGAACTGCTTTTACAACTTAAAAGGTTTCACCTGATAAATTTCCAGTTTGATTTCTGTCTGTGCTGTAGAACGGTATAGAGGCTAAAGCTGTATGTACTCTGTTTTACATGTCTGCTTGTTATTCTCCTTCATCTATCATGAAAACCCTTTTTTATTCTTTAAGATCAAGAATGGTCAGGTTTGTCTGGGTTATGATCTTGGCCATGGAAACATATCTGACTGTGTCCCATACTCCATCAATGATGGAAGCTGGCATAAGGTACAACAGTTCTTAAGTTTTTAACACATTTCTTCAATTATTTGAACAGCATCTCCTGTCTGGATTTTATCTGCATGACATCTTTTATGCAACATACAAGATGTCATTGAGTAAAGATTCAAAATCTTTACTGTTTCAAGAGCTTAACTGCAATAATAAAAGTTCTGTTGCTTGTTGTTTTATAGCTCTTAAAAGAATTGTTTATAATAGAAAATCTGCACTTATTAGGAATAACAATTTGTGTTACACTGCAATGAACACATTGGAAAAGTCACAGCACGTAAAGACAAGTTGTCAGTCTTCATACGTCCAAGGCAACATTTTAGTCATTGATGAAACTATCGGATGCTTGTGATTCAGTTACTTCACCATGTCTACTTCCTTTTTGTTCTCTCTCTGTCTCTGGTTTTTGTTCCTAGATCAGCGTAACGCGTGACAGGCAGAGAGCCACGCTTATTGTGAATAGGCGGTTCCAAAAAATGATGTCAAGTCCAAAGAAGGTGCTCAGAATAACTCATACATGTAGCATAACACAATGCATGACCTGCAAAAGCCGTAATTTGCTCAAACTCCGCTTCTCATACGTTACTCATTACTTGTCAGTGACATCAGAAATAGTCCTTGGACCTGTACTATAAATGAAGTTTATACATCCAAGGTGTTATTCCTTATCTAGCTTCTAAACACTGGCAGTCCTGCCAAACAATAAGTCAACCTAGGGGTTCGATATCTAGCTACAAGCGCATTTATGTGAAAGAAGTGGTGTTGGCAGCGTCTGCTGGCTGCACAGCGGTGTATTTTATGAAAAACTTACACTATAATATTTCAGAAATATGAAGAGGTTAAACAGAGTATCTAAGCTGTAAGCATCAATACATCCGTAAGTGTCCATAGTGATGTACATGCTAAGAGAACCAGCTCCATAACATTGAAACCTAGAATTAAAAGTTGAACTTGCATCACTGAGCCCAAGTCCTGTTTCTGCCCTCTATCGTCACAATGAGGTAGTCAAAATCCTGCCATTATAATGTCATTCAGTAAATCATGAACTTAAACTGTGGCTAACACAAAGTTTCACAATGATTTATGTCAAAGATGTTGTACACAGCAGTACAGGAAACCAAAATAAAGTGTTTTACAACACTGTGTAGCACAAAGGAAAAAAATCACAGAGGAAGCATCAGAAAAGACTCTTTGCATGTTGCATTGGGAGAGGAAATATTTGTTCATATTTGGACTTTAAACTGTGGCCCAGCAAGGGGGTGTTTTCACTGTTTGCATTTCTAATTTTATATTTTTATGCTGTATTTTTGTGTCTTGTCAATTTTCTCTGCTACATCACCTTGACATGGTGAGACACATTATTGTAATAATCAATAATGTAGGAAGCAGACAGACAGAATTGCTTTTATTATCTGTACTAATAGAGATGAAATTGTGTGTCAAAGTGACTGAGCACTGCAAAAATATTGCGTTAATGAACTGTGTTCTTGTTGCCAGGCTGACCTGTTAGATGTGGTGGGGATTCTGTACATTGGCGGATTACCACAAAACTATACCACAAAACGAATAGGACCGGTAAAACACACACACACGCGCACACACACACGCACACACCATTTAAAAATAGGTAATAAGTCTTTCATTGCATGTCAACACATACCATCATATTTTTATTTCGGTGCTTCACTTGTTTGTTGTCAGTTTAGTTGTTTTCGATTAATTGAAATAGCTTGAGTGTCATTTCAGTATAAAAATTAAGAACTTCTAGCATGATTATCCAGTTTTCGAGGACTGAAGTTAGTATCAGTCAGATTTTGAGTGATTTTTGTTCAACGAAAGTCATTTTTATCAACTCTTTTTTTTCTTCGTCAAGATTCTCTATAGTATTAATGGATGTATTCGTGACCTTAGGGTGGCTGGAAGCCCTGTAGGAGGTGTTTCAGGTAATGGTTTGTATTGTATTTAATGAGTGCATATCGGTTTTAATGTCTCTTTTGTTTTGTTGTGTTTTTTTCTCAAAAGAATAGTGTAACAGCTTGATATACGAGATGCTATTTTTGAATGTGCCCAAATTGTTTTTATTAACTTGCTCTCTTTCTATCAAGGTTCTTCTGAGTCCATGATTGACTTTAAACTAGACATGGCCACACCCACATCCAGTCATATGGTTGGAAGGTGCTTCGTTGCTACTGAGACAGGCACTTATTTTGAGGGCACTGGCTTTCTAAAAGCAGGTGAGATGACGCTCAGAGCATGTACGTGAAAGGGGAACATAAGGCTGGGATTTTTTTTTTTTTTTTTTTTCCTGGTCATGTTGTACATGCATATAAATTACCTAGCAATGACCTGATTTTGGTTCTTTTGCTGTTTTATTTTATTTTATTATATATTGAACTGAATAAATTTTACTTATTGGAATGTCTTTGTACAAAATGTGCCTTCCATTTCTCACCAACAGTTACTCTTTGTCTTTATCTAGTCTCATCCTATAGAGTGGGTCTGGATGTGTCCATAGCATTAGAGTTCCGAACCAGCAGAACCAGTGGAGTGCTTTTGGCAGTCAGTAATCAAGGCAATGATGGACTGGGGCTAGAAATTGTCGATGGCAAGGTACGCAACATTCGTTTATGGCTCAGTCGCCCCAAATATAGTGTTTATAGTAAATATAGGATAAGACCCTCCTTGTGACTAGAAAAAAACAGCAGGGATTGCACTGAATTTTTTTCACCTTTGCTGACTGAATGCAAGTAGTTGTGGTGACCAGCTGGTTGTCCAGAGGTTGAACATGCAATGCCCTTAACCTTTGGGTAATCATTTCTGACAGATTTAGTAAGTAAATCTTTGCTACTGTCTGATTTATAAATGCAGAAAAATTGCAACACATTGCAATCAATCTTGGTCACTTTGCACCAATGAGCGCAATTTGTCTGTGACGTGTCTCACAATAAGTTCCCTGTTGTTAGACACACTGAGGGACTCTACTGAACTGGTTGCCAACTGCTTCCATTGCCATATTAAACTGGTATGCCATCTTACAATTAAATCACAGAAATCATGAACTCCTGAATTTTAGTTTCAAATCTATGAAGTTCTGGCTGGACTTTCAACATAAGTACTTAATTTGAATTTCTGTGTAACAGATTTGCGATTATTACAAACAGATTGCATGTAATTAACACATTGAACCCATTCAGTTGCAGACTGACACCGTTTTGTGCAATTATGGTCACAGACATAGCAGCCATGTTCAAATTGGCCGCTTTCAGTTTCATTGTACGTGGTCTTAATGATTTTGTTACTGTTGCAATTTCCAGCCACCGTTGCACAGCACAGTGGTTCTCAAACTTTTTACATCATTCCCCACGTGGCAAGAAGAAATACTTTCAAGCCCCATCTAAACAAAATAATGACAGAAAAGCCTGGCTGCAACTTTATTTAGATAAGAAACTCATTCACATTGAATCATTCAGTAATTTTTGTTTTAAACAAACAACCTTCATTTCAAACAACAATTTTTTTTAACTTTTATCACTAGACTGCTTCATTAGTCTGCACTACTTCTTCAAAAAGGCAAAAAGTTAAACAGAATGTGAACATTGCCAGACATGGAAAAATAAAATTCAGTCTTAGTCTTATAAAAAAAGAAATCCCCAGAAACTTGTGAACAGAGGTGAAAAATATATAATTTAGTGAGAGTTTAATGCTATTCACTCTTAAAGGCTGCAGTCAGCCTGTTTTTGACTGCAGAGCTGTGGCGGGGCGTGGACTGGGGCGTGGCGCGGGGGAGATGGACGCACCTGTGCGGCATCCCCAATCACGTCTCCCTGGCTTAGAACAGAATGAACTGGGTCCTGTTGTTGTTGTTGTTGATATGCGTAGGCTGTAGCCGAAAAGCTGCATTCGCGTGTGTAAGTCGACAGGCGCAATATAGTGCGAACATGCAGCCCAATCCTGGGTTTTGGCACCACTGTAAACGATGGACGACAGACCCAACCACATGTTCGCACTTTTCACTACACTTCTTTATTGCGGCTGTTGAATTACACACGCGGCTGCGTGCAGCTTTTCAGGGATGCAGCGGATGCGCACATTATTAACGTAACTGCTGCAAATTTCTTGTTTCTTTCCGCCGTAAAAGTGATTCTGATGTTAAACATTAGTTCTGCATGACTTTTCTGCCAGGTAACTTGCGCCCCACCTGTCAGAACTCCAGTGGGGCGTGCCACACACTTTAAAAACTGCACTAACCTGACTGTAGTATAACAGACTGTAGTATAAAGGAATAATATTTGTGTGAAATGCACATATTTAAAAAACTCACACTATAATATTACAGAAATATGAAGCGGTTAAACACAGATTTTTTGCTTATTTAAACAGGACAGTATAACTATTGAGATCAAAAATCTCTTTTACAAGTGTGTTAGTTTTCTAGCCAAGAAATACAGCAGTAAAGTTGCAAAAAACTGGTAACACACAGAAAAAAATACACAAGTTAAGTACTCTAAAATAAAAACAATAAAAATAAAATACAAAAGCAACCAAAATGTATAAATGTCATCACCAATAAACCCTGCAAAATCAATAAAAGTAATTCCCACAATTTTTTGATAAATGGAAGTCAGTAAGACAGGCGCAGACCATATAAATAAGACCTTAAAAATAAGAATGTACCAGTGGCTGAGGCTATGAAATGACAAACCAGACCTCCCAGCACAAGCATACAATGTACAGTGGCAGGTAAACGCTTTAAGGTTTGTAATAAATCTCAGTGCTCAGTTATAGAAAGAATCCAGCGTATGTAAACGTTGTAATGTAAGTGAGTATCTCGACTTTTGATATATATATTTTGTTCAGTAAAAATGTTTTATATCTTCTTTGAAAATTATCCATGGCTCTGCTGTTTCTGCAACAAAATCATAACAGAAAGTCGTCGTCATTAGCAACAACTCAAGCTGCTGCACATTAACGTGGAACGATTGTGATAAATAAATAAGTTAAGCGCTAAGTGACCTCTTTGGCGGTTCTAGCATTAAAGATTTCCTGGATACCTTGAATTAGTTGTCAGCAATCTGAAATTGATTTAGAGAATCACAGCAAACTTTAAAATCATTCCAATTCAAGTCTTCCAAAAGAACCATTTACTTAAAATTCACTTAATAAAAGCTTCATTAAAGAGGGTAGTGCACTTCTGACAACTGAGGATGTTCTGGAGTAGCCAAGTGTAATCTGGAGGGATTCAAAGACCTCAGGATCAACTACCAAAAACTGAAATGATCAAAAACTCACTGATTCAGAGTTTTTGCCAAATATTGTAATATCCCTGACTTTTTTAGGTCACTCAGTCCTATATACATATAATACCCATCAACACTAATATCTGTATTTGTAATAGATTTGCCTAACCAGATTTCAAATTAAACTATAATATTAGAATGTGCTCAAATGCTAAGCATAACCATAGCACATAAACTATGTATGTTCAAATGAAGAAAACATAAATCTGTTTTAAAATCAACAGGAATGTTAAACCTTGTGCTGGAAGCAGGCCCGGAAATAAGAAGCAACACAAGAATTAAACACTTGTCCTTTTTTAAGATTTTAGTCCATTGTAAAATAAAATAAATGCTGCTTACAGGAAAAGGACATCGATACAAATTTGATCTTAAAAAAAACTTAAAAAACAGCAAAAATAACATAAAGGGAAAAAACCTCCAGATAGAAAGCTTTTTCCGTTGTGAGGTTTGGGTCCATCAAACATGTTCTTGGTCCATCTCCACAAATTGAGGGATTTTTTTTTTACATAAACTTGTCACAAAAAGTAATTTTTACTTAGTATTTTTTGTGAAAATTTTATAAAACTTTTCACAAACTAATTTCAAAGAATTTCGAAGAATTATGAAATTAGTTTGACTACATGCAGTAAGCTTGTTTGTTGTTTCCATGTGCCTTTCCCTCCCTCTTAGCTGCTCTTCCATGTTGACAATGGAGCTGGGCGCTTTACGGCAGTGCACGTTCCTCAGGGAGAAGGCTTCTGTGATGGACAGTGGCACTCCGTCACCGCCACCAAGAAACGGAACAAGCTGGAGCTGGTGGTTGATGGGAAGCAGAGCGATGCAGCCAGTCCGTATGCACACTCTGTCACCTGTGACACCAGCGACCCCATATATGTTGGAGGATATCCTGGTATGAATGCCACCTACCTAAAATGATACTTGGACAAATGTAAAGAAACATGCCAACACATATGAATTGTTGTTAGCATATATAGAAAACATACTTGTTACAGGAGAAGAGCCTGTTCAGGGATTATGGAGTAAATTTGATTATGTGTTTTTGTTTCTGTCTCAGCTGGAGTTCACCAGGCAGCTCTTTCTACCAGCACCTCTTTTCATGGTTGTATAAGAAACCTGAAGATCACCAAGTCTTCTAAGACCATGGAGGTGCACTTCAACAAGGCTCTGGAGATTAGAGGAGTCCAGCCTCTTTCCTGTCCCGCTGTCGCTGCCTAATTCTCCTTAGTGCTTTTCAATAAGGTCTCAGCTTTCCCAAGGGACCTAATGCCAATTTATGTGTTGACCCATTTCCTCAGAGTGAATTTGTGTGTTAGCTGTGCAGTCATTACTCTTTTAAGCCCTGCAACTCGTGACACATTTCTCTATTCCCAAATTAGTGTACCTTTACAGCCATTCATTAATCCTACTCACAATTCATTTGTTTGGTGTAAGTACCTAAAAAATAAGTGCCCAGCTCAGCTACACTTTTTGCATTGTAACATCAAAAATGTCTTTCTTAGCGTTTTTCTTCACTCAAATTGAAATATAAACAACAACAAGTCTAACCAAACAATTATTCTGATGCTACCAACATGCAATATTGCTCAGTGTGATTTTTAAAGTACCAAATTCGTCCATCAATCCATCCATCTTCTTCCACTTATCTGGGGCCGAGTCGCGGGGGCACCAGCCTAAGGAATCCTCCCTCTTCCCAGCCATCTCCTCCAGCTTGTCTAGGGGAACACCAAGGTGTTGCCAGACCAGCCGAGAGTTATAATCTCCCCAGCATGTCCTGGGTCTGCCCTAGTGCCTCCTCCCGGTGGGACATGCCCAAAACATCCAGGAGGCATCCTTGCCAGATGCCCGAACCGCCTCAACTGCCTCCTTTGGAGGAGCAGCGGTTCTATTCTGAGCCCCTGCTGGATGGCTGAACTTCTCACCCTATCTCTAAGGGAGAGGCCAGCCACCCTTCGGAGGAAGTCCATTTCTGCTGCTTCTCTCTCTTTTGGTCGCTACCCACAGCTCATGACCATAGGATGAGGGTAGGGACGTGGATCGAACGGTAAATCAAAAGCTTCGCTTCTACACTCCACCCATCCCAGTTCTTCAAATATAACCTTAAACATCTACTAAGAAGTTGTCAGTTTGAATGTGAAGCTCTGATCAATAAATTTGTAATGGCTATAAAGTGAGTCTCACTGTGTTTCAGTTTGTCGTCTAAAGTATTAAAATCCTGCATTGCAATACATGTGCTTACAGTACTCAGGTGCTGCTTTCTGGGATATTTTTTGGTGTTTTGAATAAGTTCAGTTTTGTCTTTTATCTTGGAAACAGTTGCACCAGGATTTTTTTGTTTGTTTTTTTCCTGTCTGTTCTTTGTATACCTTCTTTTCTAAAAAACGGTTTAGAACGTCTGCATTTTTGATCAATATGTTTTTAAGCAATAATGCACAAGAAACATTTAAGTAGCTTTGATCTGTCCCACAAAACTTGAGTATGCACTTAAAGCTTTACAACTATATGTAGAACATACACTAACGAATCACTAAAATATAAGAGTAAAGTAAAAGTAACATTTTTTTGATACTCGGAACAAAATGGTTTTATCCAGGAAGTGTACAGTTAGATCCATAATAATTTGGCCAATCACTCATTTTTACCCCTTGACTGTAAAAGGCTGATAGGGTATTGCCGTCAACTTTGTGAACACAATAACTTGAGATTGAGGCAGTGTACTATGTCTAAATCAATACTACAAGTGCATCTAGTAAAAATCTCAGACAAGTTATGAATATCAGTGACTTTGACCTCAAGGTCTTTTCAGTTATTTGGCCACTCCTAAAGCTTTGATTCTCTCTCGTGGATTTATTTTGTTTTTTCAGCCTCCTTTACCTGCACCGACATCTGTTTGGGTGTCATATTGACAGTCTCAGTTACCAAAATGAAGTTCAACATTTGGAAGATAATGTGAACTATTCATCTGCTAACTTTGTCATGAAATAATGAGGCAACAGCCTCACCTAGTCGTCAAACTGCTTGTCAATTGTCAAAATACGTTTGAGCCTCTCAAAATATTTCTAATACTTTTGCTGAACCTCATGAATTAAAGCTGAAAGTCTGCACTTGAATCACATATTGCTGGATTTGAAACCCACTGTAGTGGTTTACAGAGGGAAATCCAAAAAAATATGCCTTATTCAAAAATAACATGGAGGCTATCAGAATAAAACAGTAGTCATACTTGTTTGATGAAGATTAATGTAAGACTGAGTTACAGGAGGAAGATAAAAATAGAAAAGAGAAAAAAAAATGTACCGTTTCTTAATAAAATATCCACCAGATGGAGCTATTGCACTTCACAGCTATTACTAAGATGGCAAGATACTAAAAGCTCTTTGTAGCATTAGATGTAATAATCAGTCTTTATTTCCCAAGCATCAAATTCAAGAGCGACAACACTTTAAAGCTGTACTGTTTAACATTTAGGTTTTAATAGTACATTTCTAAAGCGTACTTGTTGCCCAGCTGTAATGGTTTTGCTCCACGTGCCAGCAAATGACAGAAGGTGAGACGTTTAACCAGTACTTACTACCCAACGGACACTAGGGGGCAGTATGTAACTACAAAGTGCAAAGATGCACCTGTTACATGTTACATGCATTTATTCTGGGATTTTATTGAAAGTGTCATCTGATGCATTTTCCCTGTAAGAAGAAATGGACATGCTGACATAAGGGTCCAAAACTCCGTCTTTATTGTGCATTCCTCTTTTATTGTCATCTTTACACAAGGTGAAGAATGGTAAGAAGTCAGCCAAATAAACATTACTGTGGCCGCCTGCAGTGGAATGTTTAGAAGATAGAGAAAAGCCTAACCTTTATCCACCCACCCGTTTAAAGCAATACAACTGTTTGTAAACCTACCAACTCACCTTTTTATGACAAGATGTTCACCTCTGGGTGTCCACAACATATGTTTAGGGTAAAGTAATTATTGATTTGTAGATTAAGAATATGTCCAAATGATCAGGTCAACGCTGATTTTGGTTAGCTTTCCAGGATACGTGTGGCCTTTGTGTTCGGTGCCCTTTACTTGGATTTAAAAGCAGACATTTCAGATTGTGCTTGTACTAACTTCAGTATTAGTAGCTACTGTTGCACATACTAACACATACTATTGTACCAACTACAGTACTACATTACACAGCTATAAGTGCAGGGAGACAGACAAAAGCAGCAAGTGTGCTGATTTAAATGTGAGCGCACACTGTAACCAAGTAAACCGGCACTGGACATACAGAGGCATATCTGGTGTCATACAATAGTAAGTTGATCTAAAAGCTTTAGTCAATCAGAAGTTCAGTGTACTACACCACCTGGCAGTCAAGCATCTGTAAACTGCTCCCAACGTTTCATTCCCTTATATCATCGTAGTGAATGATGAGATAAAACAGCTAGCTACAGCATTTAATCTAAGTCTCGTTTGACATCTGTCAAGGCATTCAAGCATTCCGTGTTTATATCACTGAAAGTAAAAGCAATAGCCTCTTCAGCTACTATATTAACATGAGAGTAGATAGAGAGAAACAACTGAGCCCGGCTTTCCTTAGTACAGGTGATTTTTGTAGAAACTTCCTAAGAGGAGTAGCATTGTTTATCATCTACACTGTGGCAGCACTGGTGTCAGGTCTGGTGACTTATTGCATGCTGTCGGTCCGCTTGAACTGATCTGAGGTGAGTTTCACATGTGGTAGTAGTCCAATCCAGTGGTGTAAGCTTGTTTGGCGCCCTTATCCACCTCCCATAGCTACACAAGCACACCCCAGGGTCCTTTTCCACCTGCTTCCCATAGGTAAGCAGCTCTTCTGGGTATGGTTCCACCTATTCTTCATCCAGGCCTTGTCAGGACGACTGCATGAGGCCCGTCAGTCGTTTGCCCGTCAATGACTTGCCCTGGAAAAGAAGAGTCATAGTTTAAAGTTTTATTCTCAAGATTTCTAAGGAGCTAAGGAGAAAAAGAAGAAGGATGACCTGCATGCACATAGAGCTTTGTCTGCAAAAATATATTAAATCTCAAGGTGAGAATACATTATATTAGCCCTGAAAAAAGGGGGGGAAAACAGTAATGCAATGAGAGGTGCCTTAGGGAGCTCCAAGCTTGCAATATGAAGTCCAATAAGACTTAAAAAATGTTTATTTTTTTCTTCTTTGATATCAAGCTCATAATGTGTCTGCAGAGAAATGCATAGTTTGGTCACAGCTCCATGTCTTTGCAAACCAAAGGCGTCATCTGTTGAACTGAAAGAAATAATGCATTTCATAAAGCAAAAACAAACATGGCAACACATGGCAAATGGCACCCCAAAGCGAACACTGAAGAATACAGAAATCACTCAAACCGCTTAGCTGTAATTTTACATTCTAATTGTTTTGCCTGCATCCTGCCTCTTCCCTCATTTGCAGTCACGCAGTTAGGCAAACTAATTTGTATAATGGACAGTCATTTATTACTCAATACGCCATTCTTTTTAACCATTGTTTTAAAAGAGTAAATGTTCTTTGTAGCTGCAAAAGTATCTAATGACTACAAAAAATACTTTAGCACAGATGTACAATTAAAAAAAAGTTTGATAAAGTAGCTGTAATAATTAAAACCAGACGCAGCGGGACACTCACCACACTGCGAGTGAACTTCTCCAGGGAGGTGCGTCGGCCCTGCTCCGTTTCAGGCTAGAGTCAAGCAAAAAGTAAAGAGTGTGAGAGTTCAACTCCTTCGAAGCCAAAATTGCATCTTTCACATTAAGAGTCAGTTCGCAAAAATTGCACAAGATTGCAGGCATATTTTTAAACATTACTGATATTACAGTAATTGCTGGAAAATACTATGCCGTGTTCCACTTTCTTTTCTAAATAGGGCTGTTAGCGGTCGTCTCAGCAATTTAGCTGACTGAATGCAGTGCACCCCTCATGCCTCATAGCTGGCCCTGCTAGAGGCAGGTTGCCCATCAATCCAGTGTCAAATATGTCAAAATGCCCTTTGACATATTCACAAATTATACTGTATCTCATGGTGTGTGACTGTTACAGTGCTGTGTGTGCACTTTGAGCAGTCATTAAGTCATAAAGACTGGTCCACTTATCTCTACCAAGTAAAGTCGGGGAGCCTGCCTTAGTCTCAGCTTCACTGATGCTAATGTTCAATGATGCAGCTTCTGTATGTCCACAAAGAGTAATTCATAAATAGATGACAGAGTCACTTACTTTCTTCCTCGCCATCAGAAGGTCCTGGTACAGGTTGGAGCGTAGGAAACGTGAATAGCTGTCACTTTTCATCAGCTTGTAGATGTGGTCCTTAGAGTTCAGAAAGATGGGATACATGGCAAGTAAGAAGGAGAAGTTTGCGTTGGAAGGATGGCGGTGCAATTCTGCTATGTTTATATATAACTATGTGTCAATGATGTACAAAACTTGCCAACTCAAGCAGAGTAAACTGAACAAGACCCTCTCAGTGGGAGAGGATGATTGAGGCACACTGCCAGGTAACTGACAGGAGAAATCTTTTCTTTGTTTAACTCGTCCCATTTAAGCCTGTGACACGAGACGAAATTTAATAGATGCTACGCAGCGCCCAGTATTCCCATCCTCCCCCCATGCCCATCTATCTCTCATTGAGACGTATTCTCTGGAAATCACTCCACAATATAAACCCATTAGTTGATACTGGTGAAGCATGTAAGAAAGACAAATGGAGCAGACAATAGTGTGGGGCAGAGCTTCTGAAAGAAGCACAGAAAACCCACAGAGATATAACCAACTTAAGTTGGAATGTAGAATAGAGCCTTGTGGTAATACTCTTGACCTCAAGCAGGCCTATTTGGAGTCAGTCACATAACTGGGGAATCCTGATGCACAGGAAATGACTGAAGCTTATCCCAGCTGTCATAGTATAGGTCAACAGTCTATTGCAGGTCTAACACATAGAGACAGACAACCAGTCACACAATTAGGTCATTTAGAATTAAACTTTAGAAGCATGGCGGTGCATTAGTTAGCATTCAAAGGAGCTTGCAAAGAAAAGCGTCTGGACTTCTTTAAGTTTACTTGAAGACGTTTCACCTCTCATCCGAGAAGCTTCTTCAGTTCTAAGGTCAAATGGTGGAGAGTCCCAGATATAAACCTAGTGGGAGTATCCCCCCACAGAGGGACAAAAGGACCCCCTGATGATCTTCTAATCGCCTGAGCCAAGGTGTGAAACTGGGTGTGGGTCCCAATCAGCCAGAGTTTCGGGTGTGTTCATTGTGAAAACCTGGCCCCACCTTATCATGCGCATGACTCTCCACCATTTGACCTTAGAACTGAAGAAGCTTCTCGGATGAGAGGTGAAACGTCTTCAAGTAAACTTAAAGAAGTCCAGACGCTTTTCTTTGCAAGCTCCTTTGACTACGATGACCTGGATGACTGAGAACCTTCACAGACATTAGTTAGCATTGTTGTTTCCCAGCAAAAAGGTCCTGGGTTCAAATCTGCTGACTGGCTGGGGCCTTGCTATGTAAGTTTGCCTGTCTGCTTTACTTTTTCAAAAGTCACTCCAAAGGATATGAGGTGTGTATTTGCAGTGTAAATGTGTTGCGATCACTGATCAAAAGTAGGGACATTTTTCTCAGTAGTGAGAGAACAGAATGAGGCAAACTGAAATAAGCATTTATTTCAGTTTGCCTCATTCTGTTCTCTTTTTTTTGCTAAATGACTCCTTTTCTAGTATTCACTTAGTATTGTAGTTCACCTTTTATTATTTATGAGAACCACTAAATCTCAGTTCAGCCAGACAAATTTCAGCTGGCATTTGCCAAAAAGTTGCATAAACCTGGACAGGATTTTAAGAACAGGTTCTTTTTTTCCCAGTCATATAATTTCTATATGTAGGTTTAAAGAGGTTGATATATTGTTACATCAGCTCCACTTTAAAACCCTGTGAAGTCCGACTGGTTTTATAATTTTCAAGTTCAAATAATTTTACTTGAGCTCAAATGCACTACATGCTTCTCTGCTTCTCACCTGTGCATCTTCGTAGCTGTATCGTCCAGGGTCCTTCAGGTTTTGGCTGGTGCGTTCGTAACTGTGGGAGTCCAGGTTAATAGAGCTGGGCGCTCCCTCTGCCAGGAACTCTGCCCAGATGTCCTGTGCCCTCTGTGCAACTTCGTGCTGAGGTATCCTCTTTAACTCCTGTACAGCCAGCCAGAACCTGCAACAGCACAAATAGAAACACACATCAGTGGCATAGACCTTTAAATCTGCATGCTAAACATGTAACTGGTGATAACTTATCTTTAGATAGATTAGCGAGTTTAGGACAGTGAAAGCTTTCTGTATGATTAAGGTGGTAAAATTAAAAGTGAAACCTTCCTGCAAAGCAAACATAGTTTTCTCGAAACATGTCAGTATCCAGAACATTGTCTTACATGTATTTGATTTCTTTCTTTCTAAAATGCTCTTAAAACTTTCTCCTCCTTTCCTCGACGGCACATGAGAATAATTTTCTTTTAAATATTGACACAGAGAAAAAACTTAAACTGTGTTAAATACCAGGGGCAGCAGAGAAGCAGACTGCCTCCAATATTAGTTTCTATCTATATTGATCTGTGGACTGGTTTAACAATATAGAGCGAAGCACCTCTGGGGTGTGCTTTGCTCACTCACTCTCTATTTCTCAATAACTGACACTCTCTCGTTCTGTGCCACTCCTCCAAAAGCTCCCTCATAAAACCAAAAGCAATTAAGGGTCCAGAAGAAGAGAACAACAGATGGAGGTGAGGAGACTGGTGGTGTAGCTGAAGGGTGAACAGCGATGTGAGTGTATGCCCTCCCGCTCTGCATCTCACCCTGCTTATGTGTGTGGTTTTTTTCTCTGTAGTGCATCTCCCCCTGGCTCAGGGGTATCAACAACCTCCATACTATCACTTCATCCCCAGACTCTCATTCCTAACACGTTTCTGTCTCTCTCACTAGGTTTCAGAGATGCCTCATCTCCCTCTCCCACCCACACACTATAAAACACCCACTTATTGCTGCATAGGTGCATAAGGGACTAAATATGACAGTGCCTAGTGTGTAAATTTGTATTTAATGTGAGCTGTAAACCATTACAAGAACAAGTCAAAGAAATCAAAAACATTCATGGACCTAAAAATTAAACAGACAGATTGAGAAAAAGTTGCCACGAGCCTAAAAACACGAGATTTGAAATGCTCTGTGTCATGTGATGGAACGTCAGGCTAGCAGTTTCTCTTAGTATGCTTACTGCCGGTGCTCTACAACTCTGTTTTTGATGTGCAGACAGAAGTAAAGAAGTTCTGTGAAATCTTATTTCCCTTTGAAGCTTTCCTTTAAGGCACGACAACTTAAATTATGTCTTAAATGCATAGGAGGAGTGTGGTTGTCTGTTTAAAGAGGCCCTGTGGTAGGGCGCGTTGTGTACTCTGCACCTCACCCAGCAGAGCCAGCTGGGACAGGCTCTACTGCTGCTGCTATGACTTTTAATTGAATAAGCAGTTAAGAAAATTGATGTGTACCTCATTAGCTCAGTCTTGCTATTTTTATTCCAGGTTTTCCAGCAGAGCTGTAAGGCTGCATCTTTTTCTTCTCTTCGATACAACATTGTTGTTTTTGGTGATAAGACCTTTCAAAAAACTGTTTTTATCTTAGATTTATCCAACAGAGTAAAAAAAAAACACTAGAAGAGATACATCTGCATAATGTTGTAGCTCAGTATTGCTCCTTTCTAATACTGTTTTCTTTTCCTGAAATTTCGATGAGCAGAATTTTAGTGTGGTTTGTGCGCTTCTCTTTAAGTGTTCTAGGTATCTAGAAACTGGCAAACCTTCACTTGATTGCTCTTCCATGTTCCAAGTGGGTTGAAATGGTAGGTTGGAACAATGAGGTTGCCAAGAAGAAATAATTTCTGCCTATTTTCATGGAAGTGAAAGCTTTTGATCGACTCTTATACTCTCCTCACGTTGTTAAAGGGGAGCTGCACAAATGCCCAACTGAATGTCTTAAAATTTATCCTATGAAGCACAGAGGATTTGTTATAATGCAGAATAAGCTGCCTTTAAAAATTCACTGCAAAATCTGTGCTTGTGCACCACTTGCCTTTCTTCATTAATTGAGTTAAGTACAGCATGGTTAAAAAGAGCAGGAAAAATATCACTTCAACATACAACAGTGGAAATGATGACTGAAATATATTTTGCTCACCTGAGATTCTCTGAGCTAAACTCTGATTCTAGAAACTTGAGGAAAAGCTCCTGCCCTGCTGGATCTTTCAAGGCGTCCTCCAGAGAGAAGCCCCACTTCTTCACCCTCTGCTGACTGGGCTCCTTACTGGGAAAGATGGAGAGAGGGATTGGCAGTTTGTTTTATATATATATGTATATTACAGCCCCTCTATAAAAATATCTGTGGTTCCAAAATTATCATTGCAATATATTTGTCTTCCCCTCAAATTAAGCTGAAAAATCTGTAGTGTTTATAAAACTCTACTTTCAATATGTTTTTGACAATAGTTACAATGTCCTTAAAAAAAATAAAGAATGAAACTAGTGTCTGAGACTTAATTACAGCTGGGAAAGTGTGGACAGATCTAAAAAGTGAAAACAGAGGAAAGATGAAGATAGAGATGAGACATTAAAACTGCAAAATCCTCCTGATCTTTGGGACTCACGAAAGGGTCTGATGTGGATGTGATACTGGTTTATGAAAAGCTGCACATTATGACAGTGCTCATCTGAAATCCAATCATTACAATCTCTGCAGGGAATATGTTCTCTTATCCTGCAATTAATCAATTCAGATGAATTATTAAGCTACATTAGGCACAGTGGTTATGTGTCTGATCTAATGAATTCCTGCGTATTCAGGAGTTCCAAGCATAGTGCACCTTGTTGAGAGCACTACTTTTCTGTATATGTTTAATAATTTGGTAGCTAGGCAGTTCATTTGTTTGATCGGTCTTATATGTGTTTTCTTTGATTTGGGCTGAGTGATCTGTAAATGTCCTTCACTAGTTCAAAAGTTCTCTGCCAAAGCAATTAGTGCTTGACCGGGACTCAGTCAGTTACACTTTGGCTTTACAAGAAAAAAATCATAAATGTATAGCAGCTACACACCTCTGGAGCGCGAGTCGCAAGTTTGATTCCCACCTGGGGCGTCTGTATCCAGTAAGGGTCCTAGGCTTGACCCTCCATGCTATATGAAGTCATGCCGATACCCAACATCCACATTGACAGCGAACAACTAGTAGCTCAGTGTTCCAACATTTAGAAGAAGGGACTGTTCTCAAAGCTAGAGACTGACGAGGTACAACACACATGTTACGGCAAGGGGAGCCAGGACAACAGGTCAGGGGGGAGATATCGTGACCCCCCCACCCAAGCACTTGGTACCCGTCTCCTTGAGTGCGAGAGTCCTGAAAGGTAGGATCATGGCGAAGCTTGACTTGACTACGTGCTAAGATGGATCAATACATGAGGAGATGCTCTCCCCACTACTGTTCTGCATATGTCTGAACCCGCTATGGATACGGAATTGAGTTGTCAGCCATCCTCCTGTGGATTTCATCAAGCTGTATGCCAAGAACGGGACATCGATTCACTGATCCACACCAGCAGCAATGACATCGGAATGTCATTCGGGCTAGAGATGAAGGTGGTCAGAACTGAGGGGATTGAACTACCAGACGGCAACATTGCAGATGTAGAGGATCCCGCAGGCAAATGGTGCCTAGTGGCCTATTCATGGTTCCCAAGTACCTGTAGAGGGTCAATCAACGCCTACTAAATAGCTGGCCAAAGGAGGAGATAGAAGCCACTGACATCAAGACAAGGAAGCTCCATGCAAGGAGGGTTTCAAGGGTTTCCAAGTCCAGCACCCTGAGGCTGTACGCTAAGCGGAAGAAAGGAGGCAAGGGACTGGTGAGTGTCAGCACCACAGTCCAGGATGAGACAAAATACATCAGGAAGATGGCCCCAACCAACTGTGTGAAAATTGAATACCTCAGGCAGAAGAAAGCTGAGGAAGAGGAGGAACATCATGGAATCCAATCAATAGCTCAACAAAGCTGGACTGAAAGACAGCAATAATCAGGCGCTAATCATGACACCACAGGAGCAAGCTCTGAGCACATAGAGGCTGGGGTCTACCACACCCCATGTGCAGGCTGTGTAAATGGCATAGTATACAGAAACATCTGTGCCGAGTATGGCGTGGAAGTCCCCAGGTCAAAATGGGAGACGCCCCCTAGCGTGCTGGAGAATGACCTAGCTAAGATTCCTGTGGGACTTCTAGATACAGCCGGACAAAATGGTGGTGGCTAACCAACCAGATATAGTGGTGGTAGACAAGCGGAAGAAGACGGCTGTAATGACAAATGTAGCGATAACGAATGACAGCAACAACAGGAAGAAGGAACACGAGAAGCTTGAGAAGTACAAAGAGCTTGGGAAGATGTGGAGAGTGAAGGTAACAGTGGTCCCAGGGGTAATCGCACTAGGTGCGGTGACTCCGAAGCTAGGCGAGTGGCTCCAGCAGATCTCAGGAACAACATCAGAGAACTCTGTCCTAGAAGAGTGCAGTCCTAGGAACAGCTAAGTTACTGCACCTTCAAGCTCCCTGGCCTCTGGTAGAGGATCTGAGCTTGAAGGATAGACCGCCCGCAGGGGTGAGAGGGGAATTTTAAAATGTTACTACTGAAGTTGCCCCCTGATGCAACAAAGTGTGTTTGAATGTTGGGAAAAAGCACTTGTATTTATGTGTATGTGAATGAGGCTTGTTACAGCAGTAAGATGGTGCTTTGAGTTTTCAAAGACCATTTAGTATTTAAGTTAGGAGAATTGTGCAGTGAAATTTCTGATTATCCAGATCGTTTAAATTTTTGAGTTGCGAATCAGGGTTAAAAATAAGCTGATAAGTAGCAAAAAGAAATATTTTGGAATGAAAGTCGATCATCAACAATCATTTCTTCAACGACTTTGTCAGGACTTGCCTGCTGTCAGCAACTATATGATCAAGGGCAGCACATGGAGTGCGTTCACACTTGAATTTGCCTTTTGTGAGATTGGTTTCGGTCTGTTTAATATTTACTTGCAAAGGGGGGTGCGGTGTGAGCTTTCACACTGCACACACCTAAAAAAGCGTTGAATAGGTGTCCTTGAAAAGAATTCCCTTCCCCTATGGGCTCTATGTGAAATTGGTTTTGAGATTTACACACCAAAAGGCAAAAAGGAAGGTTATAGTTTACAGAGCCCAACAACAGAAAAAATTGTTTGGAAATTATTTTAAAATAATCAGTGCAAACAGTTTCCTCTAAAAATACTATGATTATGACAACAACAACAACAAAACAGCACGCAGAGACATATCTTGAAATATCCACTGACAGTGATCGTACCTAGCCTCCAAATCCCAGAAAGTGGGGTCATCGCTGGCCCAGGGGTTGGATGGTTCAGGTGATGTCACAAATGGGTCATACTCCAAGTACTGCTCAGTGTAGGCTATCAGACTGACACACAACAGCAACAACACACATGACAAAGGAAAGGAGGCATTAGCTTGTCATATGTTTAGAGACAGCAGTGACATGCTGATGATTTGAGGTAAATGTTAATAGTGAACCGCATGTTTTTCTGCAGTAAAATTAAGAAACTGATGTCTTGAGTAGTCTGAGACATCAACAACAACAACAGCAACACTGTGCAGAAAATATTTTCCTTCTCACAGATTAAACAATAATGCAAGAATCCCCAATAACATACAAATGTATGTACTACAACTTCGCTGCACTGCCAACGCATGACCTCAAGTTGTACGAAGGCGAGGAAAAACACACAACTTCTTCTCTTTACAGTAGTAATATCCTTCTAACCCTGCGGTACAAAAGCTTCATTATATCTAGCTATGACTTTTTGATTTACATATTACAACACATGACAATATGTGCTATATACATAAAAAGAAAAAGAAAAATATAAAAATTACAAAAAACTGCAGAAACTCCATTTACTTATGTGTTTCCAGACCTTTTATTTTTGATGCTGATTCCAGAAAGTTTTAAATTGACTAACAAATAAATGCAATTCCAGATACCAGGATACCAGGATCGATAAAAATCATAGACACCAGGCCAACGGAAGTTATAGAAGCTCAATACAATATACAGTACATTCTGTAACGGCAATGAGCAAGATAAGCAGGGTATCAGGACCATGGACAGAGACAGCATCGGCCCAGAGTTTGTTTGGATGTTCCTGTGCAGAGATCTCTGAATGAGCAACAATGTAGTAGAAACTTGATGTCCACCTGAGGATGACACCTACAAGAGCTGCCCAGCCATAAAAATCAAAGCTCCCCTGCACAGTTTAGTGCTGTTGTTAATGCCAGGGGAAGTTTAGAAGCAGAGCACTGGTGACTTTTACACACCAAATACCTCAGCACTTGGCGACCCTAATCTGTAATTAAACTCTTCCCTTTTGCAATAATACTACATAAAGTTGATTTTGAAAGGAATTTCTTGAACTGACTTGATAATTCATTGAGTGACTCTGTGAGAGTGACCCATTCTTTTGCAAATGTTTGGAAGGATATTATAAGCTTTGGCAATGGGACTGAAAACAATAATGCTGTGTGTGGCCCAGTGCTTATGTCCACATAGTGTAGTTAAAGACTTGTTCTCAGTTGAAGTTCAAATCATTAAACAGGGCAAGACAGTTGAAATTGTACAGTGAGCAGTTTTTTAAAAGACTACAAAAACACAATGTTTTGTTCTTAATGTGTTAAAGGAAAAAGTATAGTCTTTATGGGGCTGGAATATTGCACAAAAATTATTTAAAATGAAAATTGTGCAGTTTCACATCACATCCCAAACATCCTCTCTAGAACTCTTGACCCTATGGTGTATTATTAGGTCAATATTCAAATTTAGAAAATGTGACATCATGTTGATAAATTCAAGAGAATGAAAGTAATGAAAATGCATGTTGAGCCCGAATGTCACATTGTCTTTAGATCTGTATATCTAATAGTCACACTGAGCATGAAAATCCAGGAGCAAAATACAGCCTTACTGAACCAATTCATACCCAAACAGCAAAAGCAGCACTCTGGACTCAAAGCTTTGTCACACTTACTGGTAGGCTCCACTTCTGAATGTCAAACTGAAACCTCCACAGGTGTCAAGAAACCTATTATCTCCTGTCTGCCACTCCTCTAGGAGAGTTACAGTAAAAGGTAGGCCAGTAGCACAGAGCTTTGTCTGATTATGGATGGTCAGAGAGTACAGGAGATGGGAACGGGGCACCTTAGCGACAAAGAGTGCCTCACAAGATTGACAAGATAGAGATTGGACATGATGCTGTGCTCCATTTTAAATGTGTATGTGATGTAAGTTTCCTGTACCTTTCAGCAACTTTGGACATCTTCATGCAGTGACGATCTAGCTGGGTATTCAGGAATACGATCTGAAAAAGACAATGAGCACTAAACCATACCAAAAAATCTTTTTATATAAAGGTTTTTGAATCTGATTGCATGATCTCAACTAGAGCTAGCAAATACCTGTAACAGAAATAAATGAAAAGGAGCTTGTTGAGTCAGCTGGCAGTGTCTATGTCAATCGGCAATACTGTTAGTGCTACCATTTCTCATAATTACTGTTTGTGCGAGAAAACAATCCAGCAGATTTGAAAAGATTTGACAAGGTGGGCACCGCACAAAATGCGTTACAATGTCTGCCAATCTTCTCTGTAATTGGCCTGCGGCTGTGAAATCCAGTGCTTGTGTCGTTTAAAGCAGAAAGAGCACAAAACACTGACATCTTCTCTAATGATGGCTTATAATTTTGTCAACATTTGAACTGATTTTTACCTCCTTTTCTACATCCTCCTTGGTGCCTTTCCTGCAGTGGTGTAAAGGAGTGTGTATGGGACTCTGAGACTGTGTTCCCTCCTCTATCACACCATACACCGACTGGGCCATTCAACCATGATGAGAGAGGAGACGTGGGTAAGTATTAGAAGGTACACTTATTTTCTTGCAGTGTGGGAAATGATATGTTATGTCATTTAAAAAATGCAAGGGACATGAATTTTAACACAACTTACAAAACATTTTAAAAAAGGAATAATCTTGTTGCATGGGGTATATTTTAAAAAATCTCTTTAAAAAGATTCCTGTCACAAAGTTGACAGCTAAGGTTTTACCTTCTTAACTCTGTGAGGATTCTTCATGCGTCTACATTTCCTGATGTCCATCTCTGTGGTGTTAACACATCCAGGCTGCGGAAAAAAACACCCCAAGGAAAACAATGTCATTGCATCAGCACTATTTGAGAATGCGGATTAGGTGGGTGGCTATAATCTCACATAGACAGGAAGTGTGTATGTGAGACTTACCACAGGTCTGTGGACATCCCAGAAAGCTCTCTCTTGGCTGTCCAGGATCTTCCTTTCAATTTTATCCTTTTTCCTGTCAATCCTGCAGAATAGAGCAGTGTTTTTTAACAATAATGAGGCTCAGAACAGACTCAGTCTACAGTGTACTCTGTAGCTTCATACACACTGTCTGCATCCACATACTGTGTAACTCTGTGTTTTTCCAGGTACTTGAATACTTCCAGTTTTTTGATACCTACATTTCATTTTTTTCAAAAAGAAATTAATTTAAAAATTAAGAATATTCATCGTGAGTTAAAAAAGCATTTAAAATTGTCTAACAGGCTTCGAGAATAATAAGAATAACAATTGTATAATTTGTTGATCTTCATAATGTTTTAATAAGTTATGACTTTAACTTTTAACTTAATAATTTTAAGGAATTGCTACTTTGCATCTAAAGTCTTTGACCCCTGGCAAAGTGCATTATGTTTGTTTATGTGCTAGACTTCCACATTGTTACTTATTTAGAAGAAGAAGAAGAATTAGAAAACATTTTAATACTAGTTTCGTGAATCATGATCAGATTAGAAATGCTGGTCATATATACCTGGAACCAAAATATGGAAGCAAATGTAATAATAGCAGTTCTCTTTATTTCACAAAGATCTTGGGAACATTTTGGAAATTACAGCTTTCCCTTTAACATCCTTCAGACTGATGCAACTGTGGATTCATAATCAAAAGAAGGCTGGCAAAGGATGGTGGAAAACAGAGCAGTGTGTACAGTCTCCACTCTTCTTCCATTTTCGAATTTCCATGTGTTCCAAGTAAGTATTGCCTATGTTTGTTGGTTTAAAGAGCATCTGATGTGAAACACACCTGTAGACACGTCAATCCTAATCCCACAGTGGTAATCTTACACAAAACCACACGTACAAATGCTCACTTCTCATGATTGCTTGTCTTTTACCTTGAGTGTGAATGACATCAGTGCATGCACTGCAGTTTCATGTGTTGCCTTGGTAACAGATCACACTTACTTGACCTGGGCCTCAGCCTGCATGTAGATAAACTCCCACTTCCTGGCAAAAGCTCTCTGCAGCCTGGCCAGGTTCTCCTGTTAGAAATGAGATTGAAACATTATCAAAAGTCAACAAGGAAAAACAATAGTTGGAAAAAAAAAAATACCGTTAAATACATTTGACAGTTTTAAAGTTTGAGTCTGCTCCAAGAAGTAATTTAGATTTCATGCCATCACAGACACACGCCTGTCTGACCTTTAAGAGGCTGTATTTTTTTTGGTCCCAGAGCTTGACGCACAGATCAATACTTGGACTAATAGCTTAGAGCAAAAGTTCAACACTCACAGCCTCATAATCTGCCAGCTCCAGCCTCGTCTTGTTCTGCATGGTCCGCTTGCACAGGTAAATAGCTGAAGGAGAAAGAGAGAGAAAGAATTAATCACAGAGACATCCCTGTTCCTCCTTTTCACTCATCTGTGCTCATCTCTCACTCTCTGTGCAACCCACCTCACCTCTCCTCACCACCCATTTTACATGGACTACAATCCCTCTCAAGCTGCCCACCATTGGGATTATGAGGCAGTTTTAAGAGTCCCTGAAATCCCAAACCAAAAACTCCAGTCGTGGCTGTGTCTGAAAGGATGAAGGGCAGGAAGTGGAACAGTGATTGACTAATCATGTCAGCTGTTCGCCTCCTCAACTAAAAGTACAGTGCTTACTGGGCTTCAGTGCTTTGCTAAGTGGGAGTTTGTTGAGCTTTAGTTATAAATTGCAGGCTTATGTCTTCTCATCTGTTTACGGTTGCTTCATCTTTCTTCAGATCAGGAAAATCAGAAAAACATCTACATAGTCAAGACTTGAAATGAAACATTGTATTAAAAAAAGAATAGCACAGTTATATCACCTCAATAAAAATAAATAAATAAAGGTTAAAACTCTGTGTCTTGGTGAGACATTATGACATGAAAATATGTAGTTTTCATCAATTAATAAGAATATTATGACATATTGAAATTAATGCATAAAGCTGATTCTCTTTATCCGGATGCAGCGTTTTCTGTCAAAGAAACGATTTGTCACTCATCCATGTTACTTGGTCAGGCTCAGCTGACTGCAGGCATCCCCAATTAGTTACTTATTAATACTTCCCTACAGTGGAATATTTAATTGGTGTCTGCTTGTTATAATCACTTTTTAAGCTACACAGTCTAGCTTTTGCTGCATAAAGCTTGTTCAGAGTTGAGCTGACAGACAAGAATTGAAAAGTTAGATAAATTATCCAGTTATAATCTTTCTGCTGCTAATAAAAAGGCAGTCAGAAAACATGTTTTTCCAAAGGTTTTGCCACAAGATCAGATGTAGATTGATAAGATCCATATCTTATCCCTCAGCTATTATTGATGGTTATTCATACCCTGCTGATGTCGGAAGTGTAGTTTGCACTTTACATAATACCTCAGAAGCAGCTGTTGTAAATTAGATTAGAGACCGGGACCACAGAAAGCATTAGTTCCAGCTTAAATTCAGTATAACACTAGCAGGTTTCGTTCCATGCAGTGATGCTATATTACTGTTTCCAGCCCATGTATACTATTTCTAATCCATTTAATTAATCTTATGACTAAAGCATTGCTCTTTAAAACTTAAAGGACAATCAAAAACCACAAAATGTCAAGATATTCCTTGAAGTTTCTCACCATAGTCTGTGTTCTCAGGCTCCCAGCAGTTGGACGGCCAGAAATATGGCGCCTGAGGGCAAAACAAAGTAGAAATGTGAAAATCAAAAGTGATGCTGAATTGCTGCTGATTGTTCCCTGAACCTCCCAGGTCACGATTTATGAGTCAAAACTATTTGACAAAACTGGAGTGACGATGATGACCTTTACAAGATAGCTGTTTGCCTCTGAGACACAGTGGAGCACATGATTGTCTTGCTTCACCAATCAAAATATTTTTTATTATCAGGGCAGGAGAGATTCAGAACAGCCAACTTCTAAAACTTTTCACACCTCTGCAACACCCCAGGGGGCTATTACTCATGGAAAAGTATTGCAGAAAAACAATAAAAGAATGACAGCTGGGAAGTAAACAGTCAGAAAACAGAACAATAAGCCGCCAGGCAAAGAACAGGTTCTGTATTTGACAAAAAACTACGTAAAACTGTTAAACGAGTCCAAACCATCTGTAGTATTTTCATTGAGAAGAGATATTACATAATTGTGATTTTTCTGCCCTGTGTTTCTCTTTATCTTGCACTTGATTTGCCTCCAAAAGGAAATGCTAATGAGTGGTGATTATCTTTATGAAGCTCTTTCGGCTACAGCAAATAGACCTCCTCCTCCTCCCCTCTTTTATTCCACTTCACTTTGAAGGAGGAGAACCAAGGTCAAATAACCTAATGTGCACTGTTGGTTTAATTAAACTGCTCTTCTGGCTTCACTGGAGATTCAATCCTGTAACTGCAGTATGTATAGGAAGAAGATGCTACATAGAAATCATTCTAATCGCACCACATGCTGCTTTTGCATTCACAAATGAAGAATTTGAAAACATGGTTTCCTTTCTTTAATTAGAGACTTCAGTCTGGCATAATTAATATGCAAGCTTAATGCCACTGCCTTATCTGTGAACAGTGAAGGAGGCACAAAATGTCAGCCTTACTTTATTTTTTTTGTTCTTTGATATGAGTCTCTAATTGTAGTGTGGGCTGCTACACTACATGTCCCTGTAAAGATTCTGGTAGCTGCCTATTTGGCCCGGACCCAGACCTGCTTCCTCTGAGCTCTTGATGAATATTTTAACAGCTCACCATCCATTTTTAATAGGGTCACAGGATCCCAACATAGTACTGAAGAAACTGTAGTGGACAGGGCCCCAGTGCTTCTATAACGAAGCAAGCAATCGTCAGTGGCTGATTGGGATATTGTAGGCGACCCCACAGCTAGATTAAACTTGCTGGAGGTTTTTTATTATCTCTTACAATTACACAGAATGAAGAAGGCATTAGTGTGAGAGTCATGTCTGGCACAAAAGGGAACATAAAAGGGAACATAAAAGAAAAAGTATTTTCATCTATTGACAATAAAGAGCCGGTACTCGAAACTTACTATATCTACATTTCAAAAGCTATCTGAATGTGCTGAGTCAACCACAATTTTTCCACCATGTTAAGAATAGCTATCGAAAGTAACATCCATCCATCCATTTTCTTCCGCTTATCCAGGGCTGGTTCGTGGGGGCAGCAGCCCAAGCAGAGAAGCCCAGACCTCCCTCTTCCCAGCCACCTCCTCCAGCTTGTCCGGGGGAACACCAAGGCATTCCCAGGCCAGCCAAGAGATATAATCTCTCCAATGTGTCCTGGGTTTGCCCCGGGTCCTCCTCCGCGAGTCGCTACCTTATTGTGGTGGACAGGTTTGCGTGACCCAGGGATCCCAGGGGCTATGTAGGGCTGTGCGATATGACCAAAATCTCATATCCCGATATAAAACATCTATGTCCGATAACGATACAGTTATCGGACATAGATGTTTCACAAAAATTTAACATTTTCTGTAAATTCTGTGAATCTTGGGTAGCTGAAGTGTTTCCAGCTGGGCGTCGTGTATCTGGAGTCGAGTGTTTCACCGATGCATGAAACTACACGTTTTTAGACATAGGTTGTAACGCCGCCGTTTTCTTTGCGGCGTGCTGCAGGGAAAAGCCTGTTCTAATGTTTGAGTCTAAGGTTTATTTTTTAGCACCTGACGGCTCTTTTTTGCTTTATTTTTTGCCAGCTTTATAGAAACTCCATCATGCTAGCTAGTACCCAGTACGAAAAAGTCAGCATAACTAAAATAAACTCCACCTAAACCTGCAGTCTATCTGACCCAGATAGACTGCAGGTCATAACTTCTTACCTGAAGTTCAGTTCACCCGACACTCGGACCGGCGGCCGCCTTGGGCCAAATACCGCCTTGCCCTTTCCCTTATCCACCTGCTGGCCTCCACCACTTGCTAATCTGTCGGAAGCTCCGCGACAGCCACCACACGAAGTAACGAATAACGACCCTATCTAAACCCCAGTAACGATTAACGCGTCCCTGATTTTGGCATAATAACTAGTTACTGTGCTCGTTACCACAATAATAACATAGTTACTGTAATGCGTTACTTTATAACGCGTTAGTCCCTACACTGCCCAAGAGTAACAGTCACAGGGACAGAGCCCTGTTTTAGGACAGACTATTGTTGTTACCAAGTAGCTTTCCCTTAACTGTTTTTCTATTCCAAGAGCATTAGGTATCTGTAAAGTTTCTAAGCTATTTCTTCAAACTGTAATCTGGTTTTAATCACATCACACATCACATCCAGAGTTTCAGGTAATCATTAGCTATCCAGTTTCATATAGTGGTTCAATCCCTTACTTACTCACTTGAATTTTTCACCCGTCTATACAGAAAATAATTTTACGATATTTATCAAAACAAGACACTAACCTAGAATTAACCACGAAGTATCTAAATGCTGATTGTTACGGTTCTCATTAAGCTTCACATCAAGTATAAATCTTGAGTTTGCTAATAATTAAATGTGGCCATACCTATAGCCTTCTCTGTGTTTTTAACCACTTGGTGTGTCCGCTCACCTGGAAGCGGTAGAAAGTTCCATCGTCTTTCAGGGTAAGGACATGGTCTGAGATTGGGAAAAAGTACCCCTGAGCTGCAATTAAACTCCCAATGTGCATCGCCTCAGCTGTAAAAGGAGCAGAATAAAGAGATAAATAGATTACAGTAGATTCCTCAGCATTGCAGACAGTATTTACATTGCAGCATGGATAGAATTAAGTTGGTTGAAACAACATCTAGACAATGAGATCAAATATGACAGTCATGGAACTGATATTTTGTAACATTACATTAATACAAAACTATGAATCACCTGCCAAATATACCATCCCTGGAATATTTTTGGAAGTGGAGCATTTTAAGAAATGCAAATATATCAACACAGCTTGTTGAACCTTCTTTGTTTTGTTTGTTTGTTTGTTTAAAGTGGCTTTCTGCTAGGACTATGGGAATCAGAGGTGGTTGGGATGCACATGGATGACTCAGTGACTGATTCACTGTCCAGGCCGTGGGCTATTGTACCAACAATAAACACTGCTCTCCCACCACCAGGCTTTAGGTCAGGCCAAAGAAACAACAAATATAATACAAATTCTGTTTGTTAAAAAAAACAACCTAGTTGCCTCTTTTCCTGTTTGGTATGTTTTCTCTATAGTATTAACTTGTAAATGATTTCTACAGATAATTGCCAAGTTTTTGTAGTTAGGTCTTCTGAACAACAATGCACCTGCTCACTATAAACATCTCTTCATTGTAAGCATTTATTGCAGGCAATTGTTCAAAAACCTATCATAAAGATAGACACACCCCTGTATTTCTTATTACATAGTGTGCATGCTTTTTATAAATAAATCCTGCTGTTCTGCTATCATGGGAGGTTGTGGCATTTAGAATTCATTCAGCAGAGTACACTCTGCTTTCCCATTTTAAAAACATACCTGGATCCTCAATGGACAGATTCTTCATCAGCCACTGTACAATATCTGCACCTGTATCAGATCAGATGAGGATAGATAAATAGCTGCAATACATGGTGTGTTTACAATAATGTACTGAAAGATATAGATTTGGGATTAAACATACAGCAGCCCGGGGGGGGGGCAGGACAGAAGGACACAAAAAAACAAAACAAGGGGGCTTCCACTTTTGGGGCAAAATATACACTCAACAGTCATTTTAGTAGTTACCCCTTGCTAGTAACTGGTTGGAGCAGCTTTCACCTTCAGAACTGCCTTGACTTTTAGTGCCATAGATGTAACAAGGTGTGGGGAACATTCCTCAGAGATCGTGGTCCAATAAAGACATGATAACATTTTGCAATTGCTGCAGATTTGTCAGCTACACATCCAGATCTTTTAGATAGAGAATTGGCAACTGTAGGCCATTTAAGTAAAATGTAATGTTAACCATGACCAAGAAACCAGTTTGAGAGATTTGAGCTTTGTACTATGGTATATTATCCAACTGAAAGAACATGGGTACTGTGTGGAAATACAGGGATGGATGTTGACAGCAACAATGCAATGCTCGCTTGGTAGTAATGGACCATAGTGAGCCAAAAAAAAAAAAAAATCAGATCAGGCAACATTTCTTTCATCTTCTGTTGTCAAACCCTGCATCAATTGTAGCCTCAATTTCCTGTTTTTAGCTGGCAGTAGTGCCATCCAGTATTTGAGTGGGGAAATCCCAGTAAATCAGTTTCCAAAATACTCAGAGCAGCCCATCTGACACCAACCACCATGTTCAAGGCCACTTAAACAATCTTTCTTCCCTATTTGGATGCTCGGTTTGAATCTCCAACCTACATGCCTAAATGCACTGAACAGGTGTAACTAACAAAGTGGCCAATGAGTGTAAATATACAAAAGTGCCCCAATTTACACTTCCAAAACAAAACCTAAAGGTAATAGAATGATGATAATAAGACATAATACATAATCAAAGGCTTTCTGCATGCTAAAAACTAGGTTAGCTTATCAGTATTTTTCCCTCTAACAGAAAACGAAATCTCAAATGTTTCAACTATTTCACCCAAAACAGTGGTATTCGTTTGAATATAAATATAAAAGATTTTAAATGTGATCCCATACCTCAAAAGATCAATATTTAGAGACTATAAAACTCTATTAGAGTGGAATTAGAATATCTTCTACTTTCCTTAGTGAGGTGATGTTTCATTTCTTCATCAGTTATTAGTTTCTTAGCCTTCAGCACTCAGCTGCAAACATTTGAGAGATACTGTTCTGCATATCCATCAGCCGCTGGGGTAATTATGTTTATTGATACGCTCTGCTTATTGCATATTGGGTATGCATCTTCCATTAATGCAAAGACTGGGGTAGTGGTGGTGGTGGGGGGGGGTGTTAATAGTCTATGTTTTTGTTTTCATCATTTGTTTCATTCGTTTGCTGCGAAAGCCTCCCACTGCAGCACCAGCCTGTTGGAATGATTTATGCTGTCAGTGAAAGTGATTACAGCCAGCTGGCAAGGGGGCTAACATTCATCCCTACCCATCAGGTTCAGCTAACAAATAATGCTTTCTTTTGTTGTTTTTACTCCATTTAAATTCAAAGTTTATTCTGAAGTTGGACAGCTTGACGCACAGATCCCCACAGTCGCAGCTCTACAGGAGAAGTCAGGGGTTGACTGCTTCACTTAAGGGCACCTTGATAGTAGGACAGCATTAGTCATTCTGTTTATGCACTTACACACTTTTTCAAACGTTTAATTATATGTTGTCTTCCCACTTTTACCTCCAGCTATTCAGCTTTTCTGTGCCTCAACAGACTGAAATGCAGCCACCAAGCAGATGATTATTTGAATATAAATGTGTGACCAAGCTGGAGAGCTAGGATGTACTGTATAGTGTTTCACAAAATACCTTGCAAGATGGATTTTTTGGATGCCTACCCTTGTGTTGTGAAATAAACTAATGCTCTGTCTAGATGACAGGTAGGAAATTGATATCCTGCTCATACCTATCTGTATAGTGTATCATAAGTCTGCAATTAACAGACAGTTCACCTTTTTATAAAGTCTACCCAGATCATTAATATTTCCATATTTCCTCACCTTTTTTCAGCAATAATTCTTCACATACAACCTTAAAAAGAAGCTGAATAAGTATATATCTCAAAATATCAAATTAAAGTACGTTGATTAAATTATCCTGGAATAGCTGATTGAACTGTCATTTTTCAGCCTCACTAAAACAAGAGGCCCAACAGACATCAGCATTTTCCATCGTCTCATTTTGTTCTCTGGGCACTTAATGTCCATCAGTGATGCACTTCTATAGTTAATGTTTGTACAGTGCAGGTTAGGTCACTTTTTGCTTGACATCTGTCTCTTTTGATTTCTTACCCGTAACGACACTGGGGATTTTCGTCATGAAACTTTTGACAGTTCTGATGGGTACACCGTCCGTCTCGTCCTGGATGCGAGTGATAATGTCTTCAATCTGTAGAATAAGGCAGAAGACAGAGTTTCAAAGTTTGAACAAACGGAAACTTTTATCCATGTGAGACAAGTATTAGTTAAATATACTTTATTTAGATTTTTCTTCAGATATTTAAACAGTTAATCTTTAAGTTGAAGTGCTGCATTACTTCAAACCAAGACAATGGCAAGCGCTATGATTCATATTTATGCCATCACAAAGGATCAGCTCACTTCTCTTCAATTTATGAAGACAAGACTATCATTAGCTGCAAAGATGCTGCTACAATTTCTACTGTAGAATAAAATATGGCTTGCAAGAAAGAAAAATGATATAATTCATTATATGGTCTAACAAACCAGTTAATTACATTGACTTTAAAATTCAACTGTTTATAAATGCTTCATGGAAATTGATACCAGTGGAAAAAACACAGGTAGTTTATAAAAAACAAAAGCTCTTCTCCTTTTTCACTTTTTATAGGTTTAACTATACACTTCACCTCTCGCTGTAATGTTGTGTCAACCACAAGACTGAGTCACATGATAACTGAGTCTAATCTAAGCAGGAGTTGAGGTTCAGCAGGACAGCACATATCTGTGGCCCTTAATTACAATTGCACAGATGTTAAACGAAACACGTCACCCACTTTGCACTTAAGTAATCAGATTAGTATTTGATTATCTGGTTTTGATTGCAAGGTTGACACCCCCTCTCTCTTCACAGATGCTTTTTTTGTTTGCGTCAGGGAGTGGGAAGTGAGAAGCTGGTCGCTTTGGAGACAGCTATCGCACACTAACGCACAACCCGGCAGCTATATATAAACCCTGAATGGAACCCAGAGCAACGGCAGAGAGGCAGAGATAACCACATATGCTTTTTACATCTAGACAATTAAAGTGATCACAGAAAAGAAGTGCATTTCACCAATTTTGAGAAAAACACATTCTACTTCCTACCTGTAGTGCCCATAGTTTATTTTACTGCAAATATGTCCTCAGTTTGTGCAATTTTGCGACCCTTATGAGTATATTTATAATGTGCAGCTGTCAGTGGAGTATAGTTCTAGGAGCCACCCACGCTGGGTTAAAGCTGATGACTTCCACAACAGACTCATGCAGACTCAATGTACAGTCTGTTTAAGACTGAACATACTATTCATCCACACAGTTTTTCAATATTTCTTTTTTTTTTTTAAACATTGCACAATATCCAAAATAATTTAACAACATTGCTTTGCTGGTGTGCTTTTTTTACTTGTATGAATAGCAGAATCCCGTGGATGCATAAAATCACCTCTTCAATGGCCCCTGTCTTTAGAAGCATTAAAATTTTGCTAAAAACAAGCAAGCATACAAACGCAGGGTGAGAGAAGTTAAAGCTGGCTTTAAATCTGCAAGAGAAGAGAAATTCATCCCTTTCATAAGAACAAAAGGAGCAAAAGCAACATATTGGCTTTGCTCTGTGTCTCTTTGAATAACTCAGCTGGGTAAAAGTGCTGTTTTCGCCACACAATTTTCAACTGCATGACTACCAGCAGTTTTTAAAAATATCACAGCTGGTTTTGGTTTGTTTTTATTGACAATACCCCAATGTGATTGCTATACAAATAAAATGCTGTACTCTTCTAAAGTCCACCACCTATTAACTGGATAAACACAGGCAGATAGAAAATTGGTGACTGAGGACTAAACAGAAGCTATAGTTTATGCTATATGAAAGGCATTTAAGCTGCTTACACCTGAAAGTAATTAGGCAAATTTACCACTATCTCCTATCATAAACCTCCTGTCCTGTTGCAAGTAGACAGGTGGCGTGAAAACGCAGTATTTGTGTCGTCGAAGGGCCTGCAAACATTAAAAAAAAGAAATGACTGAAACACATCTTTCTCACTTTCCGGCACAGATGCTTCCAACCAGTCTGGAAATTCAAACTGACAAGCTTCCTGCTTTTACATACATTCCCGCCTCTGGCCATCAGACTGCTGTCACCCTGTTCCTCTCTATAGATCCTGGCTGTCTGCCAAAAGCAAAGACACAGAGAGCTCCGGGCTACACTTCAAAATCAATACAACTAATATGATTGTAATAAGATGTTGATAGTGTGGAGGTAGCTGCTCAAATGACTTTAATGGCTTCCACTATCATGAACAATCTACTCCTGCTCCATTAATGAAAATAGGCATTCACAACATGTTTACTTCATGCTACAACAGCTGTCACCCACTGAATCTAAAATTGCCCAACACTACTTTGTATATCTGTGACGATGAAACACGACAATGGTATTTTTGAAACAAAAAGGAGGAACATTAAAAAAATATTTTCTGTGTATTTTATAATATTTATCGTTACACGTGACCAAGTTGAGTCGCTGTTGCATTACATAAGTTACATAAGTATCATAATTATTAATACCGATTTGCTGTATGTGGTCTGACTTACTGCCTGTAGCGTTTGGTTTGCAGTTTTTGGTTATGGAGTTAGACTCCATTAATGTGTGTGAAACTGAGTGTGAAGTACGGGGGATGAGAATTAGCTCCCCCAAATCTGAGGCCATGACTCTGAGCTGGAAAATGGAAATGGCTGAGGAAAAGTTGCTGCCCAAAACGGAGGAATTTAAGTACAGCTGTGGAAAAGAAAGTTTTGGAAGCAGCCAGATGCTGCAAATCAAAAACGCACTTGAATAACTGGTCATCAAAATCCCCCAAAATACTCTTGGTCCACTCCGCAGATTAAAAAAACTGGAGATTTGATACAGATTCAAATATGATCCTTAGATCAATAAGACTTCAGCACCTCATCATACAAGTATGGACTCAAATATCTAATGGACTCAAGCAAACAATTACTTATTTAATTCTCTATTTCTGTGCCTGTGAATCATTTGTTTTCAGCTGTCTCTTAGCTACAAATATCATGACTACTGAAGAAGAAACTTGCTGCACTGAGAGGAACGTCCACAGGTTAGTCATAGCACTTTGCAATATGACATTAAGCCAGGTCTAATGTGTTTTTTTCTTGCAAACCCTGTACTGGAACCCTGATGCAATGCCATAGCGATCTTTTACCCCCATAACTGAAGACTTCCTTTTAAAGCACAATCCTGGTGCCCTAACATAACATTTTAAGACTAGATTAGTTCAAGATGACTCTTCTGTTTAGATTACTGGTTGATTAGATTGGTAGTTATAATTACTGTATGTATTGTGTCAGTGTAGATCCTCACAAGTCCATACAAACATATGTGCATGTGTATATAGTTTTGGGGTTGTGTGCTGTATGAATGCGCCTGCTTGTTTGTGTCTTGGCTTGTAGTGCAGCCCAGCGGGAACAGATTTCATCAGACTTATTGCAAGCCGGTCTATTTAACACGCCTGATTACAGTGTTATCACCACACACTTAGCATGGACCAGCTAGCGGGCTGGCAGGCATCTTGGCAGACAGGTTGGTTACAGGGAGAAAAGGGCTGTGCTACGGACTGTGGTTTAATGATCTCTTTGGGCAAAAAAAAGAAAGAAAAAAGAATGGCTATCCATTTGTACTTACCAGAAATGCCATCGTCATGGTCCCTCACTAAGCCATTAATTGTCTGATTGGGTATCGTACTTACTTGACTGTTACGCTAGAGGGGTGTCAAACTCAATTGCACAGGGGGCCAAAACTCAAGGCACACTTTAGGTCGCGGGCCAAACAAGATAAAGATTTATTGAACACACTAAAACAATGTTTTTTAAACATAAATATGAATGAAAACAGACCGGAATATTATTCCAGATTAAATAAACTAAAAAAAAAAAAAAAACAACTTTAACAATAATAATGGATTGGATTTATATAGCGCTTTTCAAGGCACCCAAAGCGCTTTACAATGCCACTATTCATTCACTCTCGCATTCACACACTGGTGGAGGCAAGCTACGGTTGTAGCCACAGCTGCCCTGGGGCAGACTGATAGAAGCGAGGCTGCCATATCGCGCCATCGGCCCCTCTGGCCAACACCAGTAGGCGGTAGGGTAAAGTGTCTTGCCCAAGGACACAACGACCAGGACAGAGAGTACGGGGATCGAACCGGCGACCTTCCGGTTACAGATGCGCTTCCCAACCCCCTGAGCCACCGTCGCCAATATTCTGCTCCTCATAAAAATATATCCTGTCAAAATTATGCAAGTTAGAAATATGAACATGCTGCCAAAAACCCCAGAAAAAATAAATGAAAGCATACGCATAGGTTCGAGCCGCATGTAGACGGAGCTGGGCATTGCTTCAGGAATGGAACTAATAAACTGTGCGGGCCATTCAGTGTCCCATTACACTGCAGCTCCATCTGAATCTGCACAGGTGCAGTTCAGCAAAGTCCGCTGACTTGGTTCAAGTGAGGCAGGTTGCACTGGTGCATTTGCGACAGCTTCACTTGAAATGCCTTCACCACATCATACATGTCCATGAACTGACAGGTTTCCTTGCTGAGCTCAAAAACTCTATTGAGAACTTTTCCCCAACTCAGCCAACGGACCTCTGTATGATGAGGAATGTCGGCAAACTCTGAATCTATTTCCCACATAAAAGACTGAAATTGACAGTGATTTAAACTTTTAGCTCAGATAAAATTTACGGTTTGCGTTACGGTGATCATTACATGCTCCATTTTTTAGGACTTTACCACACAGCCTTTCCTGGTGTATGATGCAGTGATATGCTGTTAACTCACCGGTACAGTTCTCCTCCTGCATCTTTACTCGCATCCTGCTGACTAGTCCGCTTTTTTCACAGCACAACACCGGCGCTCCATCTGTTGTAAGTCCAACAAGTTTGTCCCAGGGCAGTTTCATGTCGGTTACACTTTGACATACGTTTTGAAAAACGTCTTTTCCTGTCGTTGTCCCTGCATCGATTTAATGTTCAATATTTCCTCTGCACGGATGAAGATGGCCAGCTGTGCAATGTCCATCATGTCTGTACTTTCATCCACAGCAAGAGAGTATGCGATAAAGTTTTTTCACACAACTGTGTTCTTAAATCAGTGGCCATCTCACAAACCCGATCGGCAATCATATTTATCCTCAGGCTCACATTTGCCAAAATCTGCGTTTTGTCTGGACACAAGACGTCGCACAGCTTCATCATGCAGCTCTTCAGAGTGGTACCGATTTGGCTTTCTCCTCTGCTACAATAAAATTTGCTTTCACAACAGCTTCACTTTGTGATTTTGCTCTGGTGAAAAAAAGTCTGCTGAAATGTCAGATTCTTCTTTAGCTCTTCTACTTTCTGTAGTTTCTGCATTTAGGTTTTTCAGCTTATCCTGACGTTTTGTCTTGTAGTGCCGTCTAAAATTAAATTCCTTCATTACAGCCACATTAGCTCCACTAATAAGACACATGGGTTTACCAGCAATGTCTGTAAACATATATTCAGTCACCCACTGGCGCTGAAAGGCTCTGCTTTCAGAATCAACTTTTCTCTCCACCATTGTGAGCGGCTAGCTTCAAACAGAAGTTTGACTTGATTGACACGAGAATGTTCCCAGTTAGCCTAGAGTTCAGCAAGGAGGCTGCAGCGCTGCATTATGGGACCTGTAGTTTGTATATTATTAGCGCCTCATATCGCCGGGCCGTGCATAACAATAATAGTACATCTATATAAAATGATCTGGGCCGGATATAAATGTACTCCGGGCCGGATGTACATATATCTGTATAAAAAAGTACAAAACATTTTTCTACACTTTTTTTTTTTTTTTACAAATTAACTTATTTCAGCAGGTATTGTGAAGCATTAGTTGCATAACAGACATGCTACCTATCCATCCATCCAACACAAGGTAAAAGAAAGGTACTGCACACCTAGAATTTCTCCCTCAATGATACAACCATACAGAGTATTTCATTGGTCGTTGCATCATAAAACCATTTATCAGTTGAGAACATTTATTTAACATCCAGCACTGTGACTAATGATGGTAAAATTATTTACTCAAGAGTTTCTTTTTTTTTCCCCAAATGCAAATGGGCTGAAGCATGAGTCAGGACAAGGGCACAATAATTCAAAGCTCAACAACCTGGCATGGACACCTAAACACGCAGAGGAGGCTAACACAAAGTACATTTTATTGTAAAATAGCCCCCTTTTGAATTCCTGTCCCTGAAACAGCTGCAATTAGCCTTTCATAGCAAAAAGCGAATTACGTGGGAGAGAAGACTGACAAGGCCATTACTATGGTTATAATGGAGCAGGGATACATCCTGCTGAGAGAGAAAATGTCAGCCACAGCCTTGAAGAATGGGAATTTTTGTGCAGTGATACCTGGGCAACACATTTTGAGAGAAAAGAAAGAAAATTACCTCCTCTGAACCATGCAGTTCCCAAGCCATCCCCACAGTGAAAGTTAACATGCTGCTAGATTGATAACAGCCTGGCTGAAGGCCAGCTGGACAACAAGCAGATAGATGACTTCAAGTCAACAATCTTGAGTTGAATATCCTCGCTGTTTGTTTGTTTGACTGCAGTTTTGATCATTTAATGGTCTCACTCATCTTGATCTTTCCAGACAGATTATTTACAGTTCCTTTAGTACTGTAAGACTATTTTCATCCATTCTAGGGCTCAGAATTATTTTTGTAACTCATGTACAAACACCAATCAAACCTAAATGTACCTTGGGAGGATTGCATGCCATGAATTTATTAATTTGAATTTTTGGGGAGGCAAACATAGTATGAACAGGAGACCATTGGCTGATTTGGCTCCTTCCGGATCTACTTCAGTAGATTGCATATTACCTTCCTAAGACCGTTCACAATCAACTGATTGCAACACATTCCTCTGTGCTTTGAGTGGCACTTGCATACTGACAAGAAACTTGGAAAGAAAGTCAAGAGCCAAGCACAGGAAAAAAGGGATTAGAGATTCTGTGAAAGCGCTTACCAAGAGCCGCGCGAGCAGATACAATTTGTCAAAAAATGCAGCATAATAGACTATGAGCTTAAAATATTCAACACAGTGCAATGGACTCAAGAATCATGTTGGCAATGCAACAAAAAAGGCTCAATTTACATGTGTTCAAGACTGTCACCAGCAGCCTAGCAAGCATTTTCTTCAATTTCTGGTTTTTATGATAGTCATAGTAACTTAGTCTGCTTTTTGGCTTAATGTCATGCATATATGCTTCATATAGCATGTTTATGTCAGAGATTTGTCCCCAATTTGACACAAAACGCATGAAGTAATTCATCATGCAAAAGCCAGAGTGTCACGGACCCGGCTCTGGAGGACTCGGGGGTCCGTGAGCAGTTTTGACAGTTTTTTTGACTGATTGTTATTATTATTATTATCGTTATTATTTGGTGATGTGTGTGTTTTTCTGCACAATGCTGTGTTATTCTGTGTTCCACTCATTATATGTATAGGCAGGGTGTGGCTGTGTACCTGTGTGTGTCTGCGGGTGTGGCTGGAGGATGGAGCACAGCCACCTGCAGGCCTGATGGGTGTGGCCCTGCGGGAGGACTGGCCACACCTGAAGTTCCTGCCACACCTGTTGGTGATCAGGGCTCGTCGGGGGAGCTACTTAGGAGAGTGTTGGAGCTCCCGCCGGTGCGGGATCATTGTGTAGTCATCCCAAGTTAGTGTGTGGCAGTGTATAGGAGTGCAGTTCGTGTATGCCCGCGGGGGTCAGTGTTGACGGCTGTTTCTGTGGTTTTCCTGCAGGTGGAAGAGTGGACCAGAAAGGCAGCACGCACGGGGTGTGCGGAAACACGACAGCGGGGAGCACGAGCACAGACGTCGGAGGGGAGCACACACACGGGAGTCAAGGGAGCAACGGGGATTTATTGTGTTTACAGCTTTCACTGTAAATAAAGTGCACTGTTTGCATCGCAGAAACCTGCGTTATGGGTCCTCATTCCCCATATCCCCACAGTCTGCCAGCCAGACCGTGACACAGAGCCAGCCAGTATAGTCTGTATATTAGAAAGTTTATCCACAAACTCAACATTTAATATCTCACTATAAAGAAATATTATGAAAAGCAGCTCTTTTTATAATTCATCCCTTGTAGCATGCCGTTATGGGTGGTTGACACATGTTATGTTCCTAACAGCAATTCAAAGTAATTACAAAATCTAGCGAGAACTGGTAATAATGCGACATGTGACAGAAACAAATAAAGCACTGAAATTGTGTAAAAATAGTACAGAGAGATCTGGTGAAGAAAGATTACCTTGGAAACAGCACAAACCAATCAAGATATAATTACATATCCTACATACATCGGATACATCGGCTCACACAGGTGGTAATTAAACGTCTTACCTTCTCCATTAATGCTACTGGGCAAAGACAGAAATCTCTATAAGAAACCTCTTGTTTTGAGCTTAAAACAACTAGGTGGCACATCAAGTGCTGTGGTGCTAGGCAAGAAGCTAACTACTAGGACATTTAACAAGCTCTAACAAGCTCTTTCTGCAGTCCTGGACTGGGAAATGCATGCCAAACCAGGCAACAATTCGTTTCCCAGCCAAAATCCCAACAAACAACTTGCAACCAGACCCGGATCTTTGGCAAGTAACACCTGTAAAGTGTCTTAGTCATTACGCTGAAGGTCTGAAGATGCTGACAATCAGCCATACAAATGGAGAAAGCTACTTGCGTTTCAGCTGAAGAACAAGTGCACAGTTGGAAACTAAAAGGTATATCCAGTGGAAATGGGGTGTAAGGGCTTTGTAGTCAGTTTAGCTGTAAGGCTTCAGAGGGGGCTCTAGGAAGGCAATCAAAGCAATCAAAGCACTCGCCATGGTGCCAAAATAGCCGGTCACTGTCTTGGGGTAAAAAGAAGAGGCAATGTCAGAGCCACCGCCTAAAAAATAACTACAAGACTCTAATCATCCTGCAGTGAGCCTGTGCTCAGGTACAAAGCCAAGCAATCGTTTCACTAGAACTACATTACAAAGTTGCTTTAACACGTCCATATACTGTAAGTATAATAACTATATGGAGGCAATATACTGCATCTATACTTATACTCCAGGCACTCTAGGGTTGAAGATGAAGTAATGTGTGAAGCCATGCTTTAGTGTGTGCTTGGATATGTGTAGGTGTAAGTATAAGTGTCATCCAAGGTAACAGTTCCTTCTGAGACCAGTTTTTCTTTTAGTAGAGCACCTTGCCTCCCCTGCAGTTTCCTGCATCCCACTGCTACCGCTCAGAGATCTCTGCACTGCTGCAGATATCACATGATTTTCCTGTAGAGAAGATTACAAAGATTACTAAAAGTAATACCATATCTTATTAACTTTTACAGAGGGTCCAGATTCCCCAAAAGCCTGTTAAAGTTACATAAGCCAACTCTGTTAACTTGGATGATCTAGCTGGAATAACTTTAGCCCCTGAAGACCTGGACTAAATTCACAGATAATAATTTAAAAAAAAAATAAAATAAAATTAATATATTAAATGCCCTTCAGCACTCTAGTTTTGTCAAGGCAGCGGTTTTCAAAGTTATGATGACCAATATTGGCAACTGTGAAACCCAGGATGTAATTCAGGGCTGCACAGAGAAAATGCAGATATTTAACATTTGTAGTCTGCGTAACCAGAAAATGAAAGCTTATGATACGATGAGTTTACAGTTAGGTTAGGTTGACACCAGCTGTATTTGTCAGTGTTATGAAGGTTTTATCTACTGAGTGAAATGCATAGTGGTGCATTTATTCTCTTGTTCAGGCCACACAAGACATTATCAAGGGCTGTCACTGTGCAGTATGTGTGTGTGTACAAACAAACCAAAATTAATATTAATTGTAAGTTATGTAATACAAAATGCAATCAATAGGTTAGATTGAGACCGACCAGTCTAAATGAAAACATGGTATGCTTTAGTTTTGCTAACATGCTCAAGATGACTTGCTGAAGTTCAAACTGAACATTAGAATGGCGAAGATAATTTAAGTGGCATGTGTTGAATATTTCAGAAACTGCTGATCCACAGGGATTTTCCTATACAGATACCTTGAGGGTTTACAGAGGATGGTCTAAAAAAAGAGAAAATATCCAGTGAGCAGCAGTTCTCTGGTTGTGCCTTTTTGTTGCTAGATGTCAGAGGAGAATGGCCAGACTTCTTTGAGCTAAAAGGAGGGCAAGAGTGGCTCAAATAACCATTTGTTACAATACATGGATCCTTGAATCAAATGGGCTATAGCAGCAGAAGACCACACCAGGTGCCACTGCTGTCAGTTGAGAACAGGAAACTGAGGCTATAGTTTTATATATATAAAACTAACAACAGACGATTGCGGAAACGTTTTCTATGGCGTTATTTTTGTGCCTCTATTCTGAGCGCATGTAAGAAAAAGAAAAAAAAGCGCAAATGTTGCATTTTGAGGAGAAAATTATTTTGAGCAACGAAAAGTTTAATTTGAGCAGACAAAATTCATTGTTGCCTGCAAGAAATGTATTTCAGTGTTTGCTATTATCCATATACACACACAATAACAGCTGCTCTCAGTTGTTGGCCACAAAACCAACCAATCACAGACTTGGATGCAAAAATTCTGATTGGCTGTTACAGTCTCCAATCAGCTTGCTAGCTACTGCATTCTGGAAACAGGGTCCAGAATGTAGCTAAACCCAGTGGAATGGTTTGGTTTAAACTAGATTAAAACCAACAATGGTCTTAAAAATAATATGTTTTGAAATAAAGTAATTAAACATACTAACCGAAAATGGATTTAGACTGACACTGTAACAGCCCATCAGAATTTTTGCATCCAAGTCTGTGATTGGTGGATTTTGTGGCAGACTTAATGGTGTACAGAGAGTTGAGCGTGCACGAAGCAGAGATGATTAAAATATACTTAAAATTATACTTGAAATCATATCTAATTGATTTTTACATTTTATTCATTTAGATTTATACTGTACTGCTTGATAACAAAATTCATCACAGGAAAACTTATGCTTCCTCACTTTACAACCCAAAACAAAACTATAGTTCTAGTTTATGAGAAAAAAAAATGCAAGTTTAAACACCGTAAATGTATTTTTATATATCTATTTAAATTTCTATAATGCTAGACTAGACTAGCATCAACACCTGTGGTAATGTGGCACCTGTCAAGTACCCCATCACTGACTTGAGTAGCTTGATGAGTTCTTTGCTATAAAAAGGAAATGCATAATTTGCACAAGCTCCCAGGTCAGTGAAGAGGATAATTATGATTGTCGACCTTTTGCTTAAGAGTGAAATAATGTACTGATAATAAATCTCCACTGTGATGGAAATTGCATAATAAAGTCTGAGCGCATACAGTTAATGATCAAGCTCTTGTATGCGAGAACTAAAATGAGAGAACTTGGGTAATCCCACATTCAATCTAAAATCTCATGCAAGATATTAGCGTCTTTCTTCATTCCAGAAGATAATCACCATCCCAACCTGGCAAAGGTCAAAGTAGTTTCGTCAAATATATTAAATGTAGTGACTTCGATCAAAATGCGTGTGTGCATTTAACACACACTTCTCACACAGAAGCACACATTAAATGAATTACCATTCTCCCAGAGTGGGTGTAATGACTCATAGCAGAGACGGTGAACCTGCTTGTGCACAGTGTGCACAGTGTACGGGATTTATGTCTGAAGGTCAGATTCGATGGCTCGGTGACAGTGATGATGAGCCTTACTGGTTTCAGCCCAGTGCATTTGGCAGCAGGGTTACATGACTGTTAATGGAAGTGTAATGACAACAGGATGGCTTTGCCACAGTTGACTGCCGATGCATCTCTGCCTGACAGCTGATACCATCCCAGGGAAATATGAGGCTGGTCGGGATTCTGGATCACAAAATGAAAATGTCATTTAGTTTGTTTCTTTTACAACAATAGCTGCTGAAAAGATAATCTACAATCATTCCCCCATAGTTGCTTACCCATGTTTAGCCCCACTGTTCATAATGAATAGACAGCCGGATAAAATAGTACTGCTGACAAATTAATTAAGACTTAAATTATAATATAGTTGGGTTTTTTCAGTTAGAAGATATTAAATGTGTGTTTGCTGTAGGGAATTCTGTGAGGCCAAACTCAGGTACTCTGCTTCTTTAAACCAAGATGCTGTTATGGTTGGTGTATAAAAGGACATTTCTGCACAGGCGAGATGTACTGTTTGCCAGTAATGGAGGATTAACTGCAAAGCAGTAGTCAGACACTGAGCTGCACCTGAATCCTGTCTGCGCCTAAATTTTAAAACAGAAGCTCACGTGGCATCTCAATTAAAAGCTGGTTGTTGTTTTTGGAAAACATCTGAGGTGAGAATAATTCATGCAGTTGCTAAATCTTAAATATGTCTTCATTCTAGGTGGGCAATGCTTAATTTTATGGTTTCCTGAGTTATGACACCCCTAATGTGCGGAAGGTAGACTAGATATCAAGGGTTTTCTGCAAGCAATGAGCAAGGAACTCAACACCCCATCAATTAAAACACTACATGACTCCATGAACTAACTGCAGGGCTGGCAACATAGACATTTAATGGGAAGCATGGAAAAGACAGATCATGAAGACGTAACAATAAGGAAGTTTTGCAGAGCCACTATTGATTGAGCATGTTAGTATGTTAGAGACACAAAGAACAGATGAGGCAGATAACAATGCAAAACTTTGCAAAAATTTGGTCACGTAAGAAGGATCTGAACTAACAAATATTTTTAACAAGGTTAAGTTCACATGTTTAAAAAAAAATCACCAAAGCTACAGAATTCATTAATTATTTATGAATGAATCATATTTCATGGCAATCCATCCAGTTGTTTAGAGCCAATAGGGGAAAGGTCAGAGCACCAGATACAAATGTATTTTTTTTCCTATAACAGTGAAAAACCACATTTATATTGAAATTTTATGCTAACCCATCATGTGCATGTTCAGATATGAACAACACTCTATGGATATAACGAGAGGTGATCTAAAAGCCAGAGAAACAATACAATTCCTATCAATTATATAGCAAAAATATATTTTTTAAAAATTACATGACATGGCATAACTTGCCTTGTACTGTATGTGCACTCTTTTCAAAGAGATTAATATTTAAGCTCACATGCCGAGGGATTTTTCCTAATGCTTTATGTTAACACGACTCTGCTTGTGATTTACTGATCCGTCCATCACTTTCACTTTCTAATTTTGAGAAAAAGGAAAGACTATGATAAAATGAGCTAACGTGTCCATCAGATTAGAAAGGGCACCGTACATCAAAGTAAATGCAATAGAATGCTATCCATCTAAACTGCAGTCTGGGACGAAACTGAAAAATATTTTTTGGAATCTGATCTAATCAACTAATCATTTCAGAGTCCAGGTGTTAACTATAGTGCTTTAGTCAGGTGGGGGAAAAAAAAACATGAAAGAGCTACAAATCTAATTTCCATGAAACACAATTTCAGTTGAAAAAGAAACAAATGCTGCAAAAATTAATTGCACACAAAAATGTTTGAACAGACTGCTGTTTCTCCGGCTACAGGAGGTGTACAGACCTACAGCCTCAGCCTTCCTCTGCATGGTTAACCTCTCTGGAACACAACACCTACTGCACTGAGGGTAAGGTGCCCTTGGCGACAATGACGCAACAAGTCGTCTACCTGACTGCAGCAGGAACAGGGAAATGATATGGGTTTAGGCATGAAAGGGTTTTTTGACTGTGTACTTTTATTTGTTCTACCTCATGAAAAAATATAGTACTAATAAGGAAGATCTAGAAAAAAGGGTGAGGTGGAGGAACAAATGCAGAAACTTATGGTACAGAAGGCACCTCACATACACAGCCACAATGTGTATGTGTATGTGATGTACTGCTTTTTTGATTAGACTTTTCAAAATACTCCCATACCAAAATGTACTTCTTTTTCATCTCCTAGGTATGGGCTAAAATATCTTTGCTTTGTTGTCACACCTAATTTCAGTCCGATTTCACTTAAGAATGTAAATCTTGGAGTTTATCCATATCTAAGAGCCAGGCCTCTGTATGCTACTTAGTATCATATTTTTCTACAAATTGACTTCAGCAATTGGCACGATTTAAACTATTCAGCTTTTCAGTGATTTTAGATGCAATATTTCATATTATATGTTATATGTAGAGGACGTCTCATTGCCTCAAAGAGCATGTCTTAAGAATGAAATTCAATAGTTAACATAAGAAAGGGCAGTCTTTGCCACTGGAAACAAAGTGGGAAATGTGTCCCTGTTGGAGTCCCATAAGGACACCCATTTTCATCCCAAGTGTCAAAGCATATATTTAGACATTCCTCAGGAGAGCTTTAAGTCCTTTTCTAGTTGTTTCTCATATGCTGAGAACAATTCCCCTTGTTACTGGGAGATGGGTGATAGGGTGCAGGACTGCTTTAAAGCAGTGACTTTGGTTAGTTTTTCTGCTGATTGCTTTATTCCCTTGAAGGACAATCACACACTGGCTCACTGCTCACAAACTGGATTAAGTAAAAGCTTAACCACATACTGAAATCTGCATAGATGGGCTGCTTCACATATTGAATCTGATTGTGCTGAGCGCATTACATGTGTTTTCTCTCCTCTCATTTTTCTGTGTCAGCTCTTACAGGCACAAATCAAATGTAATTCAACAGAGAACGTTTGTAGCCTTGTGAAATGCTGTCACGTTAAAGTCAAAGCTCCTTTTTATTGCCCTAACTCTGTTAGGACCTCAGTGATGAAAACTCACTTAAAACATCCACTATGTGAGTTTAAGTAAACAATGTCGGGCTGCAGGGGTAATCACTATAATTCCCTTTTTGACACTCCTACAAAATGCATTATATAAACTTTTATTTAAGCTTGATAGCAGTGTTTTAACAAAACAATGGTAAGTAATATTCCATTTGGAAATTTTACAGAGCATAATATTTCTATTTTCACAAAATTAAAATAGTAACACTAAAGAAAAAAAAAGCACTCAAAATGCTGCAAATCCAACCAAAAAATAAATGACCAAGTTAAATAACTCCAGACAGTTGTGACTCACCAGAGTACTCAACCCGAGGACATCAGTTGCATAACAAGTAATATGACTATAGCTTACTACTATAATCTCTCTGTGGCAGATCTACTGTCTGAATGTCATTTGGTGTTAGAGCCTGTTAGGCAGGGGTGGGCAATTTATTTACCCAGGGGCCCACATGGAAAAACTAGGACTGTTGTGGAGGGGATTTTATAATAAGTTTATAAAAAGTTTAAATTAAAACTGAGCAGGATTGAGTTCAACGTATCAATGCAGCACAGTCCCAGTTTCTCGTGTTAATGAACTGCCCACCCCTGCTGTTAAAACTGTCAATACCAAAGATAAACTGTGATTTCAATAAGTTCATGAAGTTAGTGCTTTTTGTGCCATGTTCATAAAACAGAGTCTCTCTCATCTGTGCTGAGGGTGTCCGCCTCCTGCTGTGGCGTGAAGCTGCAAAAATTTAATAAACTCAGAGTAAAGACTCCAACAAACAGCTGTAAGCAGTTAAGAACTTCAGCTCCCATTAACGCTCTGTCAAAGCAAAGATTACATTTATTATTCATATGTTTCATTATCTTCCTTACACTGACTTTATTGCACTGAGGTTATATTTTTAAGGACATTTCAATCAATACACGCGTTGATGTGATTTGCTTCCACCCAGTTTTTGATTCTAATGCCGAAACAGGAAGTACATTTCCATTATATACATACACGTGCTAACCAATTTATTTGGTACACTTTGCTGGGTTGGACACATTTTTGCCTTCAGAAATGTCAAATTTTTTTCTTTCTTTCTTTCTTTTTTTTTTTTTTTTTTTGGAAACAATGATCATGTGGTATTACAAAGCCTGAAACATTCCAAGAAAATATCCCACATATCAGCAGCAGCAGTCTGAACTGCTGATACAAGGCACAATGAATCATCTGAGTGTGGCAGCGCAAATCAGGACTCATCAGACCAGGATATGTTTTTCCAGTTTTCCGTTGTCTAATTTTGGTGAGCCCATGCGAATTGTAGCCTCAGTTTCCTGTTCCTAGCTGACAGGAGTGGCACTTCAACATATTGTGAATTCACAGTTGCTTCCTCTTAGCTGTAATGAGTGGTTATTTAAGGTCCTGTTGCTTTCTTATCACTCCAAGCAGCCCAGCCATATTTTTCTGACCTGCACCATCAACAAGGCATTTTCAATCAGAGAATTGCTGCTCATAGGATTATTTTCAGACCATTCTCTGTAAATCGTAGAGATGGAATTGCGGGAAAATCCCAGAAGATCAGTTGCTTCTGAAACATTTGGACAACAACAACCATGCCGTGTTCAAAATCACTTAAAATGTTTTCCAAATTCTGGTACTCAGTTCAGGGGCGTAATTTCCAGGGGGGTTAGGGGGGTTATATACCCCCCCCCCCCAATAAAACTATGAATTATCTTGCATAAATAGGCTGTTGATTTTCTTGACTCATTTCAGTCCCCCCAATGTTCAGCACAAAGTTACGCCGATGACTCAGTTTGACCATTTTTGCATTCCTAAATGCATTCGATTGCTGCCATGTGATCGGCTGATTAGAAAGCAGTTGGCTTTGAGTGTCCTGTCCAGGTCTCCTCACTTGTCTGATCATTTGCCTTTAGTCTAAAGAAGGAATATGAATGTTCATTATGCAAGGTCACTGTAAATTTTCCTAAAATTGTATCAAAGAGAATTTACCAAATGGGCAGAAACATGTGCTCTAAACAGAAGAAACAAAACCCTCACTTTGTCCTGTGAGCAAAGAAAGCCTTGGAGGCCTTCTTTTATTTGCTGTGAAATTTGTCTGGGCAGCACATGATAGAGCTCAAAAGCGACTACTGTCTTATGCCAAAAGCATTACAGATTGGCAAAACTAATTTTCCCTCTTAAGTGAAATATTTGAGAATAAATGAGCATGAAGAACAAAGAGAAGCACAAACAAGCCATGAAGAACAAAAGGGGTATAGTCACTAACACGTTAGCAAACATCCTTTGCTAACATTCAAGGTCTTACAGCATATTTGTTTTTGGCAACTATAGCCGTATGTCACTACCATCCAGAAGCAGATATTTCATACGGGTACATTATTAACTGTCTTGTTAATAATTCCTTGGAATTCTCAGCTGGTTACTTGTGTATATAGATTAGAGTTTGAAGCTGTGCCAGAATATAAAATAAAATAAAATAAAATAATATTAATAAAAAAAAAAAATTAAAAAAAAATTAAATAAACTGAGGCTAGAATTTGATTTCCAAAGCATCATTAGGATTTCTTTCTAAATGCTATTTCACCACAGGGTTCGAAGAGAAAGTGACTAACCGCTGAGGAAGAAGTCGACAGGCCAAAGTTCTCATAAAATCTCGGTGTTTGAGTTTCCTGTCTGGCAGAGAGCCGCCAGCCAGACAGCAGAAAGTGAACTGAGGCCAAACACTCCCTGGGCAATAATCAATCCAGACAAGTTTTCATTGCTCCTAGCGAGGGACACCAACAGAGCTGACCTCGTGTCTCAAAGCCAGACGCATCCATACCTGGCAGAGAGTGAGTAATCATCAGAGGGGGAGGCTGATTATTTTCCATTCTTCCTGTTCGCCCATGGGAGTCCAAGTTTGCCTGCAGCACATCTTGTTATTACTGTATATGAAATAATTTATCCAAAGTTTTCCCCATGAAACATAAATAGAAATAAGAATGGTCATTTTATTACTGTCACCATTATCACACCTGGCAATGACGACCAGATATTATATATGACTTCAAAGGTTTTATGTATTCTCACACTACAAAGATTAAAATGATCCATACCGCAGGGAAATTCCTGCATTTGCAGCCTTTATAAAAGCTTTGCACCCACACAGCCCTAATCAGCTGTGATTATCACTTAGTGACTGTAAGTACACACAAAAACAATGCTAACAGTGTCACATACCCTTAATGATTTCAAACTGCTTATGCCTTCAAGAATTAATACCAGTGATTGCCATTTAAATTTTTCTTTGGGGCGTTTGAGCTGTGTATTACATAAAGAAAACACATTTACGTTAGTTATTTAGGGGGGTAAAAGTCAAAGGGTGCAAGGGAAAAAGCACTTGGCATTTCCTTTCATAGATGAGCCTGTGCCAATTTCAACTTCATTCTTGGTTTGTCAGAGAAATCCATTAGCCTACAATTTAATGCTCTCCTGCTGCACTGTCAGAGGGAACAGGGAAGGGTACGTGGGTGTCTCTGGAACAGTACTCATTAAAATCCTTTTATCTACCTAACACTTCAGAATTCAACATGAAATAGCACTGACAGAGGAAACTGAAGATTGTTCCGCTCTTATGGGGCATGCCAGGACTCTTTCCAAAGCATTTGGGAATCCAAGCTTTGAAGTCTTTCACAACAACATTATCAGTGTCCAATAACGGAGCTCTCCCTTTAGTTCCTCATCACACCTCATAGAAGGCTACCCTTTTCTAAGAGCAACACCAAAGTCCTGGATCAGTAGCCATAAAATCTGACACAGATGTTTTCTACAGGTGAATCCTAATGACTTTGGTTATTTCCTGATATCTCAGTCTCTCTTTCCAGATTAGATCATCTACATTTCTAACAGTATTGAAATGTCGACAGAGAACATACAGTGCTGGGCAAAACTCTCGAGTCACCTCTCATTTATTTGTATTTTGTTAGGAAAATAGGAAAAGGGTGCAGTGATTTATTGAAACGTGCAAACATGCATGGAAATGCAGTGTATAAGGCAAAAATAGAGTTTGTCTAATTCTAACAAACTTGAAAGTCAATATTTGATATGACCTCCTTTATCCTTCAACATTAACTGAATCCTCTTAGGTACTTATAATTTCTTTAAGTAGTCTTCGAGTATTTCGTTTTGCATACTTGATGAAGGACATTCAAAGCTCTTCTTTGGATTTGGCTTGCATTTGTTCCATCTCTACCAAGATTATCCCACACTGCTTCCATAATGTTGTAATCTGGGCTTTGGGGAGGCCAATCCATGACATTATGTGTTTTTACATTATGTTTTTGGGATCATTTTCATGTTGAAAAAGGAATGGTACTGCATGGTGGATCAAAATCTGATGGTACTTTTCTATATTCACAATTCTCTCAATTTTGACAAGATTTCCAACACCATTGATTGAAATGCAGCCCAAACCACGACAGAGCCTCCATCATGTTTTACAGATTGCTGTAGACATTTACTGTTAGAGGCCTCTCCTGACCTCCTCTGTACATACTGACAATTTGAACCAAAAATGTCAAATTTTGATTCATCACTCCATCAGACCTCACCACTGATTTTTAGTCCAGTTCTTGTGTAATTTGGCATAGGCTTCATGACAGACACTCATCCACTGAGACCATTTCTGATGGGACTTCAGTGAACAGTAGATGGATTAACTGAAGAACCAGATTTAACAATGCTGGTCTTTGTTGGAGTTTTTTCTGTTTTTTAAGGACATGACTTTCAAAGCTAGTTTCTTAGGCCTGCCACTTCCTCTTTTGCTCTCCATTTGTCCAGTCTTGGAAAAATCTTGCCAGATTTTTAATAGCACCTGTCAAACTTACATATATTTAACTAAGGAATGGGGAACAATGACATGTTTTTGGAACAGGCTGCCAATAAAGTACCTAAAGACACAGTTTAAAATTGGTTGTTTACCAAGTTGCCTGGTGTCTTTTTTCATACTTGAGTTGTTTATAGGTCATGGTTCAGTAGCTAACAACAAAAAGCCTCCGAACATAGTCAGATACAAGGACTGCAATAAAAGTGAGTAAATCAACCTATGTTGAAAGACAGGTGAAAGATGTTTGTGCAGTGGACATTGTTAATTACCACAGCGAGCATTCAAATAATTACTTTGATGTTTTATTCCCCATTCTGTGCAAAGCATGTATTCACAGTTTTTTATTTTTAGTTATTTGAAAGTTGAATATTTTAATTGATTTAAATCATATCTTAATTGACTGCTGTGGAGCATTTTGGTAAATGTCTGCTGTGTTTAAACGTGCTATGTAGGGATATGATTTTTACAAGCAGTGCTGTTGCAAGTACGGTTTTAAAGGAGCTGCTGACATTGCTGTCGCAACCTGCCTTCAGTAGAAATTACAATTGTTAAAGTCTTGGACTGCCTGCAAGTTTAGGAAGAAATGTGTGGGTGCTGGAAATGGTCTGTAGTTATTTTTGAAGATTTAATGAAGAGCACAGAACCGTTAAACTGCCAACAGATTCACAAAAAGCAAAAAACAAACAAACAATAAAACTTCATTTAATAAGTATAACTTTGAGTGATAAAGAAAACAATAAGCCTTAATTACCTTACAGTACATACCCACATATGCACACCTAGAAAGCTAAAACAGAAGAGGGTTTTTTTTTGTTTTGTTTCTTTTTTAATGTGAAAGAAATCTTGAAGAATTGCATAAATCTTCTGCACAAATACACATAAACCCACACATATTTTTTTTCTTCTTTTCTCTGTCTCTTGATAAAACAATCTGTCAGATCTGGCCGACAGGAATAGACATTCGCAGTTAAAACTTTGCTTTTTGTTTGAAACTGTCAGACTTAAATCAAATACACAGAAAACTAAAATGCTGGCTGTGAGCGTTGTGCAGAACATGCACCATTTCACATTCCCATTGATCAGTGGGTGGTAGAGCAGTGGGGGACAGATGTCTTTGCCTCTGTTCTGTTGGAAGTGATGCAGGTTGGGCCTGATCGGAACTCATTTGCAGGCTTAAAAAGAAAGAAATATGCAAGTGTCAGTGGCCATGACTTCAGGTCCCCTCACCACCACCCTGCGGAAGAGATCATAGGCTGCTTTTTATTTCTTCATACATTCTTATATAGTTCTATACTGTGTATTGTGTATTTGTTGTACAGTTATTTTATTTTTCAACTTTCATTTATATATTTTATCTTATTCTTTCCCAGTTAAATTTACCCTTCATTCTAATTTGTGTTGTACAGTTATTTCATTTTTAACTTTAATTTTTATATTTTATTTTATTCCTTCCTAGTTAAATTTACCCTTTTTAATTTTCATATTTATTTCCTATCTTATTCATAGCCTTTTCTTTTTTTCTTTAGGTCACGAGCAGTTGTCTAAGCATTTCACTGCATATCGTACTGTGTATGACTGTGTACGTGACAAATAAAATTTGAATTTGAATTTGAATTTGAAGCGTAACGGAGCAGACCAAGATCTAAGAAACAGGCTAAGGGTCCAGCTCTTTCTGGGAATAAAGGCTGAGACTTCAATAGCTCTAAAGGATCATCTTTACTCTGGCTGTTTTCTTTTACGTCTGTTTATTTCTTTTCTTTATTCTCATGGTTTATCCCTGTGATGCTTTTCTTTTAAAGCACTAGGCAGATCAGTGAAGAAACAGCAAAAGATTAAAGTCTTAATCAGCGCTGGTTTCAGTGCCCCAAGCTATCTCTTACTGTAAAAAATACATTAGACACTGGAGCAAAACAGCTGGTGGGAATTTGGTGTGAACAGTCTGTCTTCACGCCATCTGTTAGATACCATTCGCAACAAATGCTGAACTGTGCATCTTTCTCTTTGGCATTTCAGCCTCATTCTTTCCATAGTCTCTGTAGATCTTGAGATAAAGATAGGTCTAATCAAAAATCTCTAAAAATAATCTTTCCATTGCACTGGCTGTAAATTCTTTTGAGTGCCAATTTTCAGCTTTGCAGTGTACTTATGAACTGGTGCTATAAGGCAATCAAGGGTACCAAAGAAGGAATTCTCTCTCAGAGCTGTAATTTATTAATGCACATAGCTAAAAATTCCTTCAAGATGTGACTGAAAATGATTTATAATTTCAATTTTATATCACTGCTGAATCACTGCAAACTTTTCTTTATTTCGCTTTCATGATTTAAAGTTTTAAATATGCACATAAGGAGGAATTATCACATCAAGGACCCGTCTTTCATCAGCTGCACGTTTAGTATTTCTTCAAAACCTTTCTCCAGGTGACTCATGGTTGCAGGGTTAATGCCTGTGTGACTTGGGCCTTAACTGCAGCTAAATTGCTTAAATGTATTCTCTTTGGCAGTGCTGTCTGATATGGTCTGAGGGGAATGCTGGTTCTTTGGAGCACTTGTAAAATGGTGTGCATTTTAACATTAGGGGCATTGAGTATGGCCAAAGCTGCAACTCAATGAGGCACAGTATGCTAATGTGCTCACAGTGACTATGCTTGCATGCTGATAGTTACTGAGATGACTGACACAGTACACACTCAGGTTAACAGTTGTGTCACAGTTTTGCAGATGTTTGCAGGTGGTCAGTAGGAAAGAAAAACAGCTCTGGGTAGGAAAAACATTTTAAGCTGACAAAGGTTTATGATTAAAAAAACAAAATAAAAACTGAACAATTGAGCCAGTGATATTCAAGCTGTGGAGAAGATGCAATCCATATTCTTATGACGTTCCACGTGGATATTTTCCATCACCTGCTATAAATCACATTCGTGTGTCTTACCAAACTGGGCTCATTTCTCTGGAGCATTTACGGCTGCTGGTGTGAAATCCCTGAGCAAAGACTGAGAATAATAAATGTTAGCAGGGGTAGTAGTTTATTTGTGAATAAGATCTGCTACAGATATACTGGCTCAGCATTTCAGCTGTCCCTTTCAATAAACCAACAGGGTTTATTAACAAGACCAAAGGGGCAGTCCATCTAACGGGGCTATTAAACAGTCATCTTGAATAAAATACTGAACAGCCTCAATTAGTCCCTGTAAAAAGCAACTGAACCAAATAACAGTTTTATTTTGCCATTATTTACAGATTTGTTTCTAGGGGTTTACTTGAATCTGTGAATCCATGTGATGCTCTGGTGATTAGCTACAAAAGGACAAATGGGGTCATAGCCTTTCATCCCAAAGCAGAAAATGGACCCGTGTATACAGGAGACGAAAGAAGGAGGGAACAAATGAACAAAGGAGCAATCAATTTATTGCCGTTAGTATTCAAGCTGCAACAGCAGCAGACAGGTTTCTTCTATCACTGCTGAGACCTTCTCTATATTGCACTGAGGACTGTCATTGATTGCTGTGATAGCCCCTGGGAGCTGATGGCCTGATAGATAGTGGTGTAGTCAGACATTGCTCATCGAGTCTTCTTTATTGCCCCGGGGTTCACTTATTCATCCTGGCCCCATCTCACAGCTACATCTTTAGCTTTTTTCTGTCATGACCAGGAGATGAATATGCCCACTGGTTTTGCCTTTGTGGAAAGCTGCCACTCCTTTTAAGCCATACTTGAGAGCCCTGAGGCAAGACACCATAGTGTACAAGTGGAGGCTTTGTCAACGAACGATGAAGAAAACACTCTGCAGGAGCAATGGCAGCGAGTGCACTCTGCCAATGAACGAGTGGGGCCTGGGGATGTGCAGACAGGAAGTGCACATGGGTCAAAAAAAGAGCTCATCGCGTCGGCTCATTTTAAAAAGCAGTGTGCAAGAGGACGCTGACATTTTTTAACCCAGCACTCTCTCCTCAGAAGTTCAAACTGCAGTGACACTTTGCTGTAGTTCAGCTTCAAAGTGGGCCTGGTAAGCCGTTAGCCACTCATAAACAAGTAATGCTCCAATTAATGAACTGTGGTGAAATGATAATGTAGTCATTATGCTATACTCAAAGTGGAAAACTGCCTCTATACGCCACTCAAAGAGAGCACTTATTATAACGAGAGCTGGGAAATTTGGGGGAGTATAAAGAGTCAAACTAGTGTAATTTCCATATTTACAGGATGAGGAAGTCCAGTAGAATGGGCAAGCTTTTTGCCCTTTCTGTGGCTTTCCTGATGCCTGGGACTCTTTAATGCACCGAACTAAATAAAGAGGGGAAAAAAAAGTCACAAAAAATTACTTTTAATGAAAACAGCGATGGGTCCAAAGGCGAGGCTCCATTTGTTGCTGCTGATTCAGGCTTGAGCAGTCAAGGAAAGCATAATGTTGGAAAGTCATTTCTTTTCGGTGCAGCATGAAGGCAGATAGGAGCAGACTATTACCAGGCAAAAGGAACACTCTGGACAGTTATTCCTTGGGGCAGCCATGGGGAGATAACACACACACTCTCCCTTTCCATCATTCTGGCACACATGTGCACACACGTCCATTTGTTGCTGTGTAAAGCAGTTTCTGACAGAATGACAGCGTCAAATACAATAAAGACATGAATGAAACTGTATGCAGGACTGGAAGGTGAAACAGAGTGAAGGGAAGAAAAAAGCTTATTTCACGCATACTTCCCAACTGTGTATAATTTACACCCAGAAAGAGTTACCTGGGAGACAAAACATGCATATTAACAATTTTTATTTTTATTATTATCATAACAGCATTCACACAGTTGTTTTTTAAAGGTCACCGGGTAATAATTAACAATTTAAAAAATGCAGAAATCATTTGAAAACAATTAAAAATTTAATTTTTCCACACATGAATCTGTTACCATCTGGTATAATAAAACGTGCAGCCATGAAACACATCCTTGGCCACTGAGCAGGGGGCCCATTAGTCTGTGATGATATTTAAAGGTGTCAAAGTGATAAACCAGAGCAGCAGGAGAGCTGTAGTCACTTCTCAGGATGGTAAAAGGCCACTGTGATTCCATTAATGTCAGAAAACTGAACCTGTAGCCCTGTTAAATTGCCTTTAAAACAACATACAGGGTTGTGATACCAACATGAAACCAGTTTCTGCTGGTATGTCGGTGTATGGATTAAGTTTTAAACTCAGATATTAATGTTTTAAACCATTCAGTGATTTCAACATGATGTGGTTCAATCTGACATCGAGGGATTTCAGACTCATCTTACAAGTTTCTTGAAATCACATTTGAATAAAAGACGCCAAAGCCAGATTTTTCTCTTGATTTTTATGTACAAGCACAATTGGTCCACCCCCCCCCAATTTTCCAAAGCAGTAATTAAATCAGTAATAAAATTAGCCTAAGCCTTAAACTGAGATTGTTATAATTAGTTGCAAAACCATTGACTGATAGACTTGAAAGTGCAGCACAAATTCTCCCAGGAAGATAGAAATATATCATTGGAAGCGAGGTGACTGCTAACTTTCTATGCAGATGGTCCAACTCTCAGTGTTTCCTTGGAGTATCACATACAAAGCAGTCTGTTAATTACAGATAATTATTTTCACACTGATACAAGTGAAAATTTGGTTGAGTTTTAAAACTCCCTACACGTGCTACTTCTTCTACCATTACCGCTGTCTTCATCAGCTGACATTATGGACTAGATGACAAACATCCAGATGATGTTACCAGGCTGCTGATTAGTTATCTGCATAACAGGTAGTGTGGTACACAATGAAGTCCATTAAATTACCAGGGAATAAGTGTGAAGGTGCCGTTTGTTCCTTTGGGTTAATTAGACTGGTGTGAACCCTGCAGATGAGGCTGCTCCATTGTAAAATCGCTCCGTCTCCACTGATTAGCAGTTCTTAACAGATACACAAAAACTGACACATAATATATGAAAAAAACCATGACTTATGCATACTGTAAGAATCAGACCAACACAGGTACTAAAAGGTGCAAATAAATGAGGGCAAAGGTGACCATTAGATGCATTGATATACCCAGAAGGAGAAGGAGATACAGATAACATCCCAAGATAGCCTGAAGATAGAAAGATAAGTATTCACATTAAAATCCTTTACATACCAACCACATTCTTGGGAAAGTCTGTAGTTTAGATAAAATGTGGTAAATTTTTTTTAAAAGATTGAAAGTTAATAGTAGTTCATTAAATTTTAGCCTATAAGTTTGTTTTCCCCCCAATAGCCAAGTGGTTACAAAGTTATAACTGTTCACAGTGTAATACTAGACTTATGACTGAAACTGGTGTCATTATTTTTTCTGACACAGATTACTGTTAAGAATCACTTGGATTAAGGACAAGCTCACTGATGAAACCATCACTACCTGACAATAATTTTTGCCACACAATGTAATGATATAAAAAAAAATTATATCCCAGCAAACATGGTTAAGATCCTGAAATCAACCAACCTGATATTGTGGCAATGCGTGTAATAGGCTTGGCTGGTAGACCGTATATATTTCGAGATGTACATGCATGCAGAAATTGCAGTAAGCTACAATTTCATTGCAAGCCAATATGAAAATAATCACGGGAAAGAGCTTAAACAGATATCATTAACACATTAACACGCACTAACATGATTTCTTGGCTTTAGATATATCATCGCCCCATGCTGGTAATGCAACTTCTGCATACAGTAATGCAATCTCTCCATGTGTGTACATTTCACACTTTGGAAACGCAAAGGATGAACTGGACGCGGTGGACCAGTGTGTCTATTACATGTTTTGCATGAGAGTGGGTTGAATCATCTCCCTGATGAGTCAGGTGTTTTATTGAAGTCGGCAACTTCAATAAACCACAACTAGAGTAAAATAACATATAACATCTAACCACACTGAAACCCCTATTAGCAGCAGTGAAATTGAGAATCGGTATAGTTGGCAAAAAGAAAAGAAAACCACATTGCTCTGAAAGCAAATCATTCAAACACATGAGACAGGAAGCCAATCTCTACAAAACTAGTTGTGGCACAACGACAGAAACTAAACTATAGAAAGACTGAGAAAAATTGGATTATTGCAGTGAAGGAATTAAATGCATCCATCTTTGTCCACATTCTTGTTTTTTTTAAACAAGAATGTGGACGGCTACACAGCAGCTTCTACACATACACAGACCAACTTTAACGTGGCCTATTTTTTAATATAAGTCATTAAATGTTAAGCAAATGATGTTTATGGTCATATAAAATCCATTTCAATTGCTGATCGGTGAGTTTAAGATGTCAGACTGTTACAGTCACCTTATCTCTGACCCTGCTGTCCACACACAAACACTGTGATGGGAATTTTTTAAATGTAATGCTGATTAGCTCAGCAGTACGAGAAATGGACCCTGAAGTTTGAGGTCATGGGTCTGACTGACACTTCTGGTGTTTGCTTTTTTTTTTTTTCCTTTTCTTTTTTTTTTAAAAACAAATCTAATAAGGACATCCAGAAGAAGCATGCCGAACTCACAACTTTCATTTTGGAGCTATGTCTTTTCTTTTTTTTTTCTTTTCTTTTTTTTTTTTTTAGCTATCCTTTAAATCCTGACTAAAGGTTGTCAAAAGACCACCAAGTGTAAATGAGCTCTTTCACAGCACCAAAAGCGACAGTGAAGTCTCTCTTTTTGAACTAACAAACGGAAGATACAGCTACCATTTATTACAATCGGACAAAAGTAACAGAAGTGCAAAGAACTGGTCATATACTGTCCTGTTTGAACTTTTCATCCATCATTAAAACTTTTGCTGAAATGTGTGTTTTTTTTAAGGACCTCAGTGTGCATCGTTCGCCAATTAGCATGTGAAGTACTAATAGATTCATAACATCAATTCTCTTTTCCCCTAATGTGCTAGACTAACAGCACAACCATCCAATTATACAAACCAATTATTTGTTCACATGTCTTGCAACTAATACTTTGGCATAAAGGGTTCATATGAGATGAACTCTCCTCACATTTTCCCCCCTCTTTTGTTATTGCATTAAAAACTGACAGTACCCCAAAGTCAAAGTGAGTTTTTCAGAACCACTTTCAAACCCCAGCCAGTTCAGTATGATGGCAGACAATGAATTTTCGCCCCTTTTGTTTCTTTGTCAAAATCTCAATCTGCCAATTGCTCCTGGCTTCTCGGTGAAGAAAAGAAAAGAAATAAGCTGGGGCCACTCCATCTCCATCTCAGCAGGCAGTGGCTAAATTAGGATGAAACACACTAAAGGAGAAGTGTATGCAAAATGATGACAATCCGGGTTTTTTTTCCAGAGCAAGGAAATAATGTTTAATTGCAGATGTGCTGCAGAATGGCCTGTCAAAGGCTTTAGTGTCCTTAACAACGTGTGCTCAATCATTGAGGAAATGTGCCTCTCAAGAAAGTTTGGCTCAATTATTTCCCATTAAAAACAATTTCTAAACAGCCTCAGACAGATTCTTTCTTTTGCCTAAAAGTAAAGTGATTATGAAAAAGAATGAAAAGATCCATATCCGTAAGAGTTATCCTGGTAATGACAGTAATTAGCTGCTATAAAACTAGGATTAAAATTGACAGTGGCAAACAATCCAGACTGCTTTGAGTTGATAGGAGCGCAACAGTAATTTTTAAAAAATCACGTATTACAATGAAGGTATGCAGAAGCGCATCTCTGAATGCAAAACATGTAGAAGATATAATCTTGACACACTTTTGCCCCCTTAGTACCACCTGACCATCTTCTAATGGCTGCTTCCAACAGGATAACGCACAACTTCACAAAGGTCAAACTGGTTTCCTGAACATGGGAATTCATTCACTGTATTGGATGGGGATTCACAGTCGACGGATCTCAATCCAGTAGAACACCTTTGGGATGTGGTGGAATAGGAGAGTCGCATCACAGATGTACAGCCAACAAATGCTGTGATGCTATTATGTCAATATGGAACAAGATCTCTGAGGATTGTTTCCAGCAACTTGTTTTATGGCCAAAGGGATCCCATCCTGTACTAGAAAGTGCAACTAAGGAACTGGCCAGTGTGTGTATGTTCAGTAACCTGTTTTCATGTTCAGTTTATGATTTTCGAAAGAAAACTGTGCAGACCAACTCCGTGCAATGAGGGACCTAGTACGAGAACAGCCGACCCAGTGAAGCCACACAAGAACCCAAGAATCTTGAGTGACCTAAAAAACCAAAAAAAACCAAACCAGGCTTTGCTGATTAAACCTCTGTCAGTGCGCCCCAGGGTGGCTGTGGCTACAATGTAGCTACCCATCACCAGTGTGTGAATGTGTGTGTGAATGGGTGGATGACTGGATGTGTAAAGCGCTTTGGGGTCCTTAGGGACTAGTAAAGCGCTATACAAATACAGGCCATTTACCATTTACCAAACCTGATGGAAGCGGATATTTTTAACTACGTCTTCTATTTCAGGTGAGTCTGGATGAAATTAATCACCGTTTTTCCAGGTCCTCTTCAACCTTCTCTGGTATTCCCAAAAACACCCAGTTGTCCCTCATGTGCCTGGAGTTTGATGATAGTTTCTTTCATTTTTTTCCCCCCAAGAGTTGTATCATTCCCTTGGTGAGGGATTTCACTGACTCTTTGAGGGTGGCGTTTTCAGCTGCTGCTGACTGAACTCTTTAAAAAATCTTCATGGAGGATTTCCAGGAAGGCAGGTATGTGTCAAAGCTGGACAGTTTATTATCTATGGATGCCAACATGTCCACAATATCACTGTTTTGTTGAGAAGATGGCTCTGGTGAGTTTTCAGGTGGCTTTGTTTCAAAGATGGCGTTCCTTTTCTACTGGGGGAGTCAGCGCCTTGTTACCTGGTTTCCCCATAATAGCACACTTGAAACACTTGTCAATATACTACTGCAAACTGTTCAGGTGTTCTCTGCGGTCCTCCAGAGTGCTGAAGTTGGTTGGAATGTAAGTATAATACCTATTGTTGTAACCTTAAAAGTTGTCAAGGAATAACATATCTAGTTCAAGTTGCCTCCTTAGATTAGCTTAGAGGCTTTTTATTCATTTTCAGTGCAGTACTTTATCTTACAATAAGTATGAGTACAGCATAGTTGTTATGCTACTACAAGCATATAATATAGTCTCCTCATTTGAACTGACATCATCTCTCAACAGAATAAGATGTGCATTATGATCCCAGAGTTAACGTGCTGCTTGTGTTTAATTACAGAAGAGTCCTGAATTTATTAGCTTTTTTAACTGTGCTCCATCAGTGCCAAGCAGGGTTTGAAATACTGCTTCTCCTTTTACAAAAGTTTATGAGCCTTTCAGAGCACCAAATTACACAGGGAAATCGACTAGTCACCGATTATTTTTGCGATTAGTCGACTAATCAGATCATGCATCCACTGGACATAAAACGTACAGCTTATTGCACCAGCAGCATCTGCTCTTATATAACTATCATTAGCTTACAGCTTTAAGTGTTTAAGATCTGTGCTAACTAAAAATAAAGACAAGATGATAGTTTATTAAATTTTAATGAAATTTGCAAATTGTTTCGGTGAAGTTTAATAAACTCCTTGCTATCTAAAATATAACAGGACACCGGAGTAAATTCTCGAGCATCTCACACTTCTGATAATCAGTTGTCTGCTTGACGTTTATTCAGCTGTGTAAAAACTATAACTTTAATCTCAGCCAAACCGATTTACTCAGGAACAAATAAAATACTAAAAAAAGCCAAACAATAACATTTTAAAGTTATCTAAGTGACTTATATATGTTTAACCTGAGTAGCGAAAGACAGCGGTGGGTTTGAAAACGATTTGCCGGGAGTCCGGTGTTCTCGCGGGCTCTAGTGAGCCTTGCCCCCGGCTAGCTATCGAGCTGGTGGGTAACAGACGTCTCCGAAAACGTCGGAGCGCTTTTGAAAATATGTGGTGTCTTGATAAACTGAGCAGATATTTGAGGTTTACACAGCTACATTCTCGCCTGAAAATATGTTAAACTTTATTTTGTGACCCAGAAAGAATAATAAGAGTAATATTAAAACTAATTAAAACTCTCGTTTGGCTCTCAGCGAAGGCGGTCGCACTTTTTCTCGGGTTCATTCCACTGCAGGGCAACCTGCCACTGCATGTGGCGAATAAACTTTGAACTTGAACTTGAACTTGAACTGACTAGCTGCCGCCATTGTTGTAAACTGAGCTGGGCTGCGCTATGAATTCTGGGACGCTGCTTCTTCTTCTTCGGGGTTTAACGGCAGCTGGCATCCTTGTACATGCAGTGCTGCCATCTTCTGTTTCAGTCCGTTATTACACTCTAAAATCCTACTACTTATTCCTGCGTCTTTTGGGATCTTACAAAGCTTCAAACGACGCGTCGACTATTAAATTAGTCGTCGACGATTTTGATAGTCGACATAATCGTGACTAGTCGACTAATCGTGTCAGCCCTAGTTTATATCCAAGGCTCTTGCACTGTCTTGGTTTACTTTTGGTCATTTTTATTACTTTTATTGATCAACAAGACCATCAACACCATGTTGTTACATTGTGGGGCATGAAATCCTTGCTCAGTTTCACTTTAATTAAGCATGTCACTGATCTACCATCTGCTTCATCCGTGACTAACCTCTGCTGTTTCTCACCAGACTGACCACAGCCACGCTTAATAGTGGGATTGATTATCAGTGAGATACAGAAAAATCTTCACAATGAAAAAGTCACCTTTTTCACTCACTATGTGTTTATGCAGTACATCTCTCTGCATTTAATTATTTGTTATTATTAATCTCTGACTGTCTTCCACAGCATGTCTTTGTCCTGTCTTCATCCACTCACCCCCAACTGGTAGAGGCAGATGGCTGGCCCTTCCTGAGCCTGGTTCTGCTGGATGTTTCTTCCTGTTAAGTGAGAGTTTTTCCCCACTGTTGCTAAAGTGCTTGCTCAGAGGAGGTCATGTGACTGATATGTTTTTTTCTGTTTTCTTTATATTGTAAGGTAAATACAATACAATAATACAAAGCACCTTGAGACAACTATTTATTTATGATTTAAATTGAATTAAAATGTAATATTTACATTATCTTCCAAGCATCAAAATGCACTGTGTGTGCTTAAGCTCCTCTACTTTCAAGTCAAATTACTCCTGATTGGCTGCCCCCTTGGATACAATAGTTTGGATAGCATTTAGGTAATGCTTACGTGCTCACAGCTAACATCAAAAACTGAAGGTGTTTCAGGACCAAATCTGCATATAAAAGTACAGATAGAAATGAAGTGATGGATTTCTATGAGTCAGTCCCAGCAGTACTCAGCAGGATATATCCTGGAGCACTCTTTGCTTCTTTGCTGTTGAGTCTACATGCACAGAAACCTTTCAATGTTTGTTTTAATATTTGTGAATCTGGCAAAGTATTTTACTTGGCATTGGATCAAAACCAACTTGGAACTGCCTGTAATGGTGTGGTGTGCGCAGAAATGAGGACCCAACTGCAAGGCGCTGAGAAAAAAACTAAGCAAGCCATTTTTTAGGCTAATAAAGTCCAAAACATAAAAAGAATACAGCATAAAAAGTAATAAAATCTATGAGGTACAGGGATACAGACAGGCAAGGACACAGTATGACCTGGTAAGGCTCAGCTGAAAGATAGACAGGCCACCCACACACACACACACACACACACACACACACACACACTGAAGGCTAACAAGGGTGGGTAACAAAAAGCAGGTGAAACTAATCAATAATAACAAAACAAAGTAAAACAGGAAGTAACTAACTGAACACTGAAATAAGACACTGACATACTGGGAACTTGACACTGGAAAACACTAACAAACATGACTCCATATTATAGGAACCCTAACCAAGATAAAACAAAATATTAGCATTAAATAATAATTCAAAGTCCACAAAAACTCAAATCCAACAGTCAAAGGCCCAAAACAACGACACTGCCCATCTACTGAAAGCTACCAACCATGACCCTGTTTATGAGAAGGGGTTAACCAAGCTCTACAGCAACTTACTTTCTTCAAAGAATCACCAAATGAGAGACAGTCAAGTCTAAGAACTGCTTTTTAACTGGGAGCTGAAAATGGAGTCTAATGAAAAACACAAATTCACTCCCTGCATCCAAATTGCTCTCAGACTCAGACAAAATGAGCAATTATTTGACTGCTGCGAAGTGAATCACCAGATAGTATTTCATCATCTAGGGAGTCGATATAGTAAATCCCACATTAGCAGAGTTAGGGTATTGAATATAGAAATAAAAAGATTTTCTCCTTTGAAATGTTTTTCATTATTTCATGTTAAAAGCACAAACATTTACTGCCTCCTACAGAACAGACAGTATTTCTTCAGAAAAGCCAGAGCCGAGGTTGACCTGCAGAGTATCACCCTTTGAGCAGCTGAAGGTTAACCACTTGAGGTTAGAGATTTTATATGAAAGGGTGTAATATCCTTTAACTATCCTTCCTCCAACAAATGACTTCATAGGTTGTTTTTTCACAAGCTGTTATGACCCACCTATAGATCTTGGATATTGAGCTTGTTTCCATTAATATTAAGCTTTCTTTCACATTGCAAACCCCAAACATTATAAGCCTATGCAAACAGTGAGGGCACCTAAATCTAACTTAACAGCAGAGTCGAAGTGAAAGTCAAGTGAAGGGAAAACTAAAAAGTGTGGTGTTTTTGTGATGACACCATCTTATCTCATAAAACTGGGGATATACTAACTTTGGACATGTGCACTGACTTAGTTTAAATGCAATTTAAGTTTTCACATAAATGCAATATTGGATTTCTCAAAATTGAGCTTTTTAAAAACTCCTGCCACAGTAAAGATGTTCAAAAACCCTATTTCTGCATTTACATTTTGTTTCACAACATCAAAGTTGTGTGCCTTTTTTGGCATCATTATTGTCTGTTGGCTTTTGATTGGCCATCGTTTCTTCACGGTTCAAGTCACAGTGCCACGTGTTGCTTTGGCATACTCTTGACAGACCTTCAGATCAGTTTTTGCATCATCATGTGGACAGATATATTTAAAAACTTGTTTAAAAAAACCATTGTACATGTGGACAGCCTCAGTCTCCTTTTCAGAAAAGTTCAGCCCTTTCTGCTGAAGGAAGCATGCTTGGATGTGGATGTGTTTGATGTGTAAACAAGTCTGCATGATTACAAAACGTTGAAGGTGCACTGTTATATGCACTGAAACTTGTTTACCTGTTGACGATGGCATAACTAGGAGTCTGGTGGACTTCCAAGTGGGAAGGTTCAATGCTTGATTCATGATACTGATTTAAACCCAAGTGGAAGCTACTGTGTTAAGATGCAACCCTTAGCTGTAGCCTGTTTTGTAGCCTATGCATTGCAGTCATCCAGGTCTATGCAGTGTAATTACACAACACTGATAACGGCAAAGATAATACCTCTGTGAAACAAATTGTAACAAGTTGTCATCATATCCAGCTTTCTTATTATGCCAGTCCAACAGCAAATAGATATATATCATTTTTGTCCTTTTTAACTGCATTTGATTGCATTTGTATAAACTAACATTCAGTTATGCAATGAAAGAGAGTAACACTGTATTTTGAATTATACCCAATACTATATTGCAGACTTTGTTGCTGTTCTAATGTAGAATTAGTTCTGTATGTTTTTATAGGGTTATAAGTCTTATAGGGTTAGGTGAAGGAACAAGCAACCAAAATGAGAGTTGATCACTTGATTTTTTTCCCCACTCTTTCTGTGCCAAACCTGCAAAGAGCTTCAACCTAAAAAATAAATTTAAGCCTTGAGGAACTTGTGTCAGCTGTCTAGAATTTGTTATTGAAGTTCGCTCTACACCGAATTATGGAGAAAAAGCAAATGTCAGCTACAGTATTAGAGTCCCCCGATGCTTTCTTACTCATTCCTTTTTTTCCATTTTCATACTGTAATTTAGGGAGCGAGTTTACCATGACTCAGAGCAATGTGTGTGTGCAGCCTGAGACATAACAAACCATACATGTAGGAGTAAGAGCTCCAATTACTGAAACAGCTCTCTGGAGCTCTTTCCAAACTCTGAGACCTAATGTAGCTGTAAGTGCAATTCAACCAGCTACCAGTTTAAACAAATTACAGGAGTATGTGAAAGATTATGAACAGCGCTTTCTGCTCTTTCCACCTGGAGTGGGCAGGGTTTGGTGTGAATCTGTCTGAGAGGCTAAAAGCACACATTTCTATCCTGTGTTACATTTGTGAGGAATTCAGAATATAACACAATGTAAAATCAGCTAATTAAAGAAGAAAAATAATTTCTAAACTACTAGAGAAGCTTCCTTAAAGTGATTTACAACAGATCCCAATTTGCTATTTAAAAGTCTCCATCACAGTTTATCAAATCACCTCTCCAATCTAGTGAAATGTCCTAATTCCTGCTTGCAGTTTATTCACCCACAGTGCCCCTCGTATTCAACTCCCTCTGGTGTGTTTCCATTTCTCTCTTACAAGCAGAATTTTTTCTCAACATGAAAACAGCCTTTCACCGAGGGAGAGGAATGAGCGCAACTTGGGAGGAGGCTTTGAAATTAGGTTTTAAAAATGAGGCAGAGGGTGGATAGAGGCTTGTCGTTTTCCGGTGGTATCAGTAAAATGAAACAGATCTTCTTATTAGTATGTCTACACAGTGTTTCTACAGCAGTGACCCATGTGACTCAGAGCAGGATAGGAGGACACAGTTCTGCTGGGGAAGAAGGAAATTGACAGTCTCATTACAGCTAAACATTCAGCCTGTGCTTAAAAGGAAGTGACAGGTCAATTTACTCTCTGTGCCACAGGAAAAGGTCTTGAATCCATGGATGTGCACACCTTCACACTACAGTATAAACAACTATATGTTCATTCTTTTCCCTCATGTGGGAGCTGTTGCAAGGTTTAACACTGTAATAGGATTACTCGATTTGTCAAAAGCACATGTCAATTGCCATGAAATGCTGGATGAATTCAATCTTTATTCAGCATTGATTCTCTCTGAGCCGATTCCCCGGACGAATTGCTGTGGCAGCGTGCTGTCCATGAAATCTGCTATGCCTCACAGGGCTTTAAAGAGCAACATGCGGACATCGCTGAGATTTTTTCTCTTACTTAATGTTCAGGGAATAGATGTATTATCACGTTGTCATAGGCAGCATGAGCAGATGTACTGAGGGAGACAATTCCTGTAGTTCATTGTGCTGCAAGCCTATATACTCAAATATGTGCAAACATACATGGAAATGCAGTAAGTTAAATTTGCTTGTACAATTCTAATGAGCTAGGAATTCAGTATTTAGTATGACCACCTTTACTCTTGAACATAGTCTGAACTCTCTTAGCTATGCTTTCTTGTAATTTCTTTAAGTAGACTTCAAGAATAGATCTCCTGGCTTCTTGAAGGACATTCAAAGCTCTTATTTGGATGTTGGCTGCCTTTTGTTCTGTTCTCTGTCAAGATGATCCCACACTGCCTCAATAATGTTGAGGCCCAGGCTCTGGGGAGGCCCATGCATGAGTGATAGCTCAGTGATGGCTGCATTTTACTCTTTAAATAGTGGTAGATCTTTTCTGCGTTCATAATTCCATCAAGCTTCCCCAACACCACTGGCTGAAATCCACACAACCACAAACCACAGACAGAACCTCCACTGAGATCTCAGATGGCTGTAGACACTCATTCTCCTGATCTCCTCAGTTCATGTTTATGACAATTTAAGCCAAACATATCTAATATGAATTCATTATTCCATTAGAACCTTAGATTTTTAACCGAGCTCTTGTTTTATTTGGCGTACCTCGACTTTTTCTCCCCATGTCTCCTCTTTAAGGATGAATATGGGCAGCCACCGCTCCACTTAAACCATTTCTCATGAAACTTTGGCAAGCAGTAGATGAATCACCAGATCCAAACGTATGTGTTTTTGCAACAGGCTGTTCTGTAGAAAACACATAACTGTCTGTTATTTGTAGACACAACACTGGTTCATCACTTAAGTTAGGTGATTTTTTTTTTAATGCGCGAATGATTCATAGGTCAGTGATAAGTGGCTTAACTAAAACAAAACTATTTGACTGAAATGGTCAGGTACATGGACTGTCCAAAGAAATGAATCTAAAGAAAAACTTGAAGAGACTTTCAGAAAACCTGGGGAGCTACTGTTCAAACCACTTTAAGAAACAATGATAAAGTTCCTTGAGAGCAAAATAATAAGAAATGAGGTGGCTCAAGACTTTTTCACTGTAGTGTATAGTAGTACTGTAAGTAGTAATATCAGTAAAGTTAACTACTAATCCTCTGGGATTAGTTGTTAATTTAGAGTTGCATTCATGAATGAGTAAAGTTGTATTGATGAATTTCCTATCAATGGCGTCGCAGCACTCTGTTTCATTATTTAAAGAAAAGCAGCATATCAAAGTATGATCTTCTTAAAAGGGTTCTATGGCCTTTCAAAAAATACTTTGATGCTTAACAGAATGGAAAAGGTTTGGATACGCCAGGGGCAGTCGACCAAGATGAGAGGTCACAACGCAGTAACTTCCGCACACCTAAAGACATCTCTGACACTGACCCATCCATGTACATCAGTCTGCCATCAGGAGAACACTGTTGAACATGGATGTGTATGATAGTATTGCAAAGAGAAAGCTTTTGTTCTCCAAAAAAATCCTTGTTCCTCATCTGCAGTTTGATGAAGACCAGCTGGACAGGCATAAAAGTTAAAGGGAAAATGTTTCGTCCACAGACAATACAAAAGTACATCTTTTTGGTTTAAATGAGATGAATTATGTAAAGATTAAATTCAAGCATAAAAGCCTGCCATGTAAGGAAAAAAAAACAGGGTGGTAGTGTCATGGTTTAGGCGTATTCTGATTATCAGGGACATGATTGATGGAGCAATAACACCTGAATGTTAAGCACAAGACGAAGACGGTCATGATGCAAGACAGTGGCAAAGCCCACGGCTCCCCTCCCCCCAAAAACGGATTGATCAAAAGTTACCAAAAATATTAGAACTATTCCTTCTTACCTTTCCTGTATAAAAACAGTCACTATTAGTGTAAAAAACACAAAAGGCCTTTGGGAGTGCAGCATGAGAGGACTTAATTCTAAGCCAACAAAAACACAATTAGTTATAGCTACAGCCAATTGCACACTAATGAAACTTCTGCAAGTGCACCTTGGCACTTTAACATAACAAGAAAATATTGTTAATCAGCTGGTAAATATATGCTTAAGATGACAGTAAAATTTTCATTTTCAGCACATTTGTTTTCGGACAAACAACGCAATTAATTCTAACACACATGAGGTCCTCCATTAATACTAAGCCTCTCCAAATAAGGCTTAATACAGAAAAATACACAGTAATTTACATTTAAGGTAAACCAGAGTCTTTGACTAAACTTCAGGGAATATATTCAGGATATGAATCCTGGATGTCACAGTGCTGCACTTTGTATGCATTTCATTTACCCAAATCACCGCACTGTGACTCTGGTACGTTTGATATGTGTAATGCTTCAGTCATGATCATGATGTAAACCCCAAGAGGAAGAAGGTGGCTGTTTTTTATTCTGCGCTACCCATATGGAAAAGATATATATCTAAATCTTATAAAGTTTGTATCTGTCTTGTGTGAAACTTGTATGAAAAGCATATAAGAGTGAAAACAGATATAAGATCCCTTGAAAAATTATATAATGAAACTTGTATGTTTTGGATACTTACTAAAACAATGTATGAAAGTAATGAGAAAGTGGCCACTTTCATGAGTAATCACATATAAGTTTTTACTATTTCTTTTCCATATGGGTAGCATTGCCTAAAGAGTATTCAAAGAGTAACTGTAACCAGCTTATTACTCATAGCTTCAAGTGACTAAAAACACCATCACAGAAATTAGGTTATACAACTTTACTATCAATTTTGAGCTCGGAAATGTAAATACAGCCACGCACTGATGTACAGACCATAACATCTTATTTCCACAACAAAGGAGAGTAAAGTCCCATATGCCCCAAACAGCAGCTCCTTCTAACCAGCTGAAAGACCCTCTCCAGTTAATCAACTTTGTGTTTTGTGGAGGAAGACTGGCTCCAAGGACCTTATACCCATAAATAATTCATTATTTAACAGAAAGTCTTCTTGTTTTCATGCTTTGGTGCCAGCTTAATGTCAACTAGTGGTACAAGACTCAACACTAACAAGTGAAACTATGGCTAAAAGAACATTTTCATTTTCCCAGCAAACCCAAGGGCTGAAAGTGTTTGGCTGAGTCAGCCTTACATAAAGCACACCTCTCTCTTGAGAGAGTGGAGTAATAATCCGCAACTAAAGCAATATTTACAAATGTCTCTCAGACAGATGAACATCTCAACATTAAGGGTCCACTGAGGGGTCTCCATTAGCCAAAGCTATTGTACAGATTTCATCTTTGAACTCTTTGTACTGTTTAACACGTTTTTTCCCTATATTTTGGCTATCATCTGGCCTCATTTTTGAAAGATATTTCACTAGCTGGGACCACATCCTCGGTAACGATGAGGGATGAGGAAGTGTGAACTGGTGCTGCAGTTTGGGGAAGGCCTCGAAGGGGACTGGCGACGACTCTCGGGCCGGGCAGATCCCCATGTACTAACGAGAAGTGAATGAAGGAAGGAAGAGAGGAGAAGAGAGGGAAAATGGGGGGGAAGGGTGGGGCATGAAAATCAGAACAGCAGGTATTGATGAAGGGGGGCCGGAGGGGGCGTGAAGGAGGAGTTGGGATCCCACTTAAGTTGGGATCTGAGCCTTTCAGTGCCAACTAAAACGATGTGTTGGACCACAACAGAAATTAATAAAGTGAAATAAGCTGAGCACTTGCACGTACTTTTCAGGCAGGTTTGCGTGTTTACTGTTCTTACTCAGTCGCACAGGTTTAGAAACCAGTCTGTGAAAATGTGTATTTGCTGACTGCTTGGTGAGTAGATGTTGAAGGTTTGTGACTGCCACGATGGGAAACTGGCCCAGATGTAGAGTTGCAACAAAAACCTTATTGTGATTGCTTTGGTTGCTAGCAGATTACTTGGAAGATGACAACTTGTCTGCAAACACTCAGTAGCAAAACAAACAAAAAAAAGCTATGAAAATTGCACCCTGTTAACAATTGTTTTTAAAGAAAAAAAGGAGTACCTTATTGGTGAAACCAGCATATTTTCATTATGCAAATGTACTGTTTATAAGGTTGGGGAAACCTGCAGTCAGCTGACATTGAAGAAGTCACCTTGATAACAAAACATTTCTCCCACTGAAAACGTCCAGATGAACAAAAACAACTTTCTGGGATTTCCTTACCTGGATGATTGAGCATACATCAAGGCATTTTCAAATGTTATGACTTTTACTTTAAAAGGGAACTCTCACTACCACTCAGCTAGTTGACACGTTTCTTCAGACAAGTTGGGGTCTCCCATGCAAACTATGGATGACCGAAGCAACTCCCAGGAACCAAAAGAATCATACGGCGGTTTTCCTATATACGTCTTTGATACCAAGTATCAGCAGCAACATTCAGCAATCATCACTCACTAGTTGGTCAGGGAATACTTATTTTTCTAGTGGCAGGTGTTTGACAAGGAGCCATCAACCGGTGTCTAGGCTCCTGTGGCTGTGGGATAACCTACTTTCTTGTTAGCCCACAAATGTAAGTAATGATGACTGAGTATGTAGATATGTGTTGTGGTGCATGAACATGTTGATGCGTGAGGTGGTTACGTTTTCAGTTAATGGTAAACTGTATGAATAGTCCTTTGAGGTAAAGAAGGTATCACTGGAGTAAAAGATGCTCCCTCTGAGAGTGAACGAATACTAGAAAGAACAAAAATACCGGGAATAGTTCACACAACACAGCTACCAGTGATCATTGGGGACAGTTCATTGGGGAAACATCACACCACTGACCAGTACTGTGAAATCTGCAAATGTTGACTTGTAACAGGAAATCATTATTGAAGGGTGAGACTGAGCAAACAGCTACAAACTTCTCTACAGAGCTAAATGACAGTTAGTTTGGGAAATTGGATAACTGGGGGCTGCATGGGTGGCAGAAGGGCGTGAGTAAAAGAAAATAGTTCAGAACTGCTCTTTAAAAACTTAAAAATGAATATCAAGTAGTTCATTTTTCAGACATACTGTAGAAGTTAGTTCAAAATAGGGAACTGCTATATGAATGTGAACTTCTTACAAAGTGCAAATGTGCCCAGCATTGCATATTAGCCAACCCTAATTAACCCTCATATCAACTCAGGCATAGACAACATGTGTGAATCTCTTTTCACATATTAACAAACCACTCTATATGCAACAAGGTATAATTCAAATGGGGTAACCATCTTTGAAAGACTTGTGATGAGTGCCAAATTAGAATAATTGTTTTGCAAAACCCCCTAAAGCAAACGTTCAGCTTAAAGTCTTTTTTAAAGTCTTAAAGTCCTTTTTGATCAATTAAATGTAACTACCCAACCTATGAAATTACAGATTTTTGAACATTCAGCCTCGTTCAGACGAGGGATTCTGACATTCAGACGAGGGATTCTTTTCCCTCGTCACAAGATAATTTTCTGTGTAACAGAGTTGTGCCAAAGCACAGAAAAGACTATTGAACAGCAGAATAGCAGAAGACATAGAGGACTACCAGGTTCGTACAGCAACCGAATGAAAGGTTCTACCAAATTCCTGAATCCTTTCCAACCACTTCAAACATTCTAATGACGTAAATGCATTCAATATTGCAGCTTGCCGCGAGGTACAGTTGCCTCATAAGACTGGTCATGTGTTGAGAATTACAATGTGCCTCCTCTTCCTAAGCCCTGCAGGTCTCTACTGCTGCATGTCTGTCAGCTCTCTGTACTTTGTTGCCAGTCCTTCTCCACCCAGCAGTCCTGATGGATATTGATCACTTGCTTTCTTTAAGCTCTGTCTGTCAGTCTAACCATCTGAAGCACTGCACCACCCTAACCCTATTAAATATTAATACCAGCTAGCAAAGGCCAATCTCATGGATCAATGCCTCTTGGTGAGTGAAGTGCTACAAACTTTGAAGAGAGGGAATCTGAATTTTTGGCTTTCTTCAAATCCAAGTAAGCGTTTTATTAAAGTCTTAAAGGTGTTATTTTGTTGCAGACAATAACTGTTACACAGCTGCATACTGAATTATCCCTTCATGCGCTTGGTTGTGGTTTTTCAAAGAGAGGAATTGAAGAAAAGAGTTTAATCACCCATGTCACTGAAGACTAGAGGAGAAAAGGCTGAGCCATGAAACAAACAATACGTTTATCTCAGGAGAAAGAGCAGCTTTTCACTTTTAGTTACACAAAGGCTTCTTGGGATTGTTTTACAACCATTTTTCCTGAAATAGGAAGTTTCAAAAGAATGAAAAAAGTAGATGCAATTTGTCTCAATTTGCTGTTTGGATGGGGGCAACAAATTAACAGATTCACTACAAAGTAACAGGAGTTTGCCTGAAGGCATTCAGGAAACGTGATAAGGAAAGGATTACACAGGAGGTAAATTAAGGAAATTGTTGACTCCTCTCTGAGAGTATGATTTGCACGGTAGAGAGTGGGTGATAAAGCTGTGAAGCACAGAAAAGAAAAAAATAATAAGCAGATCAAAATGGAAAAACAGATAAACAGAGATATGTAGGGAAAAAGTGGGAGACAAAAGAGAGAATGGGTTCATGTAATAGAGAGTCGTGCCATTATAGTTCTCCATTGATGGATGGCTTGATGTCTATATCTTAATGGACTCCGTTGATAGGCGAGCCAAGGGAGGCAGAGATCTATAAAATCTATACTAATCTGGTAAACACCTTTATCTTCTTTTTTCAGAATATGGGGGAATGCCATGTGAGGAATATAGCTCCTGTCTATCTATCCTGGCAGATTTATTCTGGATCCCAGTCTTTTATTTATCATACTCTTCAATCATTTTTGTCCTTGAGCTGCTGTCTCGAAGGCTCTTTCTATACTTCCTTCTCTGGAACTATTATACAACACCGTTGCTAGAGTTTCTTTTTTGTCTATATAATGCTTATTCTTCTTGTTCGTCCTTCCTTTTCTCTCTTTATCCCGTATCATTTCTTACTTTTCCCCATTTACTTACAAGGTAGACATCAGCTTTCCAACCAGATCTTAAATAATACAGCCCAATATAATGGTTTCATGACAGAAATTCTCTATTTAAGGGGGACACACTTGTACTGCAAAATGAACCACAGCCACAAAGAGTCTATCAGAACTTTTTTAAAAATTGCTGGAAGGCAGTTTGAATTGTTATGTACCACTGTATGTGGCTTGTAGAATGAAATGGTGATCCTGTTCCTCAAAAAAGCAACAACAGTGAGCTGTAGCATACAGACCAGGTGTTAGACAAGAACTCTGAATATTTGATTTTGCAAAAAAGGTCTAAGTTTTGGCTTAAAATCCTTCTTTTTAAGCAGGCAGCGTAAATCGTGCTCGTCATCAGCTCATATTGTTCATCTTACAGCATATCAGCTGCTTACCAATCACACTGCTACTTGGCTGATCATGTTACCATTACTGATGATGCATATCACCGTCATCACTCTCTACCAGCACAAGTAATGGCTTTCTTGTTGCTGAGCAAGCCATTACAGCAACATCCCTGTTTTTGAGCTATGTTTTGCACATGTATTGATTGAGGCCCCCAGTGATACTCGGCTATATGGAGTAACTACCAGCCTATATCAAGACTGCAGCTGTAAGCAAAGGTGCTGAAAAAGTTGTTTACCAACAGGTGTGAAACTTTTTATTGATGAACAAATGCTTTAATAACTGCAGTGACACTGCACTCATAAAGATACTAAATGATTCACCTTAAAAGCAACTCAGGCAAAGCTCTAAGGACCAAATTATATATTAATTGAAGAGAAAGTCCTTTATCTGCAGTGGAAACTGTGCCACTGCACAGAGGGCTATAGCCTGTGGGGTTCCACAGGGCCATTAAGGACCCATCTTGTTCAATCTTTTTATGCTTCCTGCTGAATCTCAGTGGCACTGCATTCAACAAATCAATGAGTAGGTGCTGCAAAATCCTGCTAAGCAGAGATATTGTTGGAGCACAGATAGAGAGACAAACAATCAATCCAGCGATCTTGGTGTTGTCTCAAATTTAGACAACAGTTTACTTAGTTTGCTCTATTTAGAGTTCATTTTATCAGCTATATCTAATCAGCAACTCCTTCATCTGATTATCATTTTAAAAGCACTGATAGCATCAGTAGAACAATGTCCAAGCGAGACCTCATAAGTCTCACCCATGTCGGTTTTCAATAGAATTTAAAAAACTGCAAAAAAAAGAACTAAAGAGAGAGCTTTTGCAACAGTGGCCCCAAAGTCTGGGACTCTCTCCCTCTGAGCCTGAGATCTGTGGACTCTGATCTCATTTAAAATGCAGCTAAAAACTCTTCTTTTTAACTCTACTTTGGGTCTGTGTGTGTGTGTGTGTGTGTGTGTGTGTGTGTGTGTGTGTGTGTGTGTGTGTGTGTGTGTGTGTGTGTGTGTGCGTGCGTGCGTGCGTTTTGATGTTGTAGTATTTCTGTTGTGAAGCACTCTGTAATATTTATCTTTAAAGGTTCTGTATAAATAACATTTTACTTACTCCATGGAGCTTTAGGGGTCCTAACTAAAACTAGGAAACACAATCATACAATACCAAGTCTTCCAACCACCAGTCGCTTGGATAATTAATTTTAATATCTTACCAGGAGTCAACAAATCAGTTGTTCTGGGCCCCACATACGTCTGACATGCTTGTGCTATATTAACCCTAACCTCCTTTTGAGTCACCAGAGGCTGTGTCAGAGCCAACATGAGACAGCACAGACCTGAATCAGTCACCCAGATGTTAGATAGCACTCAAACTCAGTTACATATAAGTGAAAGCTAAAACCTGTCGGATTTTATGAAAACTATAAACTTTAACAGTCCAAGCTGTCATCTTAGTATTTGTTGTAAAATATACTTTAAGTGTATATTTTATTGTTTGCAATAGTTTTATTTTATACTTTTATTTCATTTCAGTTTACTTTAGGTTAGTATTTTATTTGTACTTCATTCATATTTAGATTCAGATTATATTTTTACTGCATTTTTACACACACTGGATTGCCTTGTCCAGGACCTCTCTTACCCTTTCAGAAAATCTTACTTTTACTCCACCTACAGATGGAAAGGTAACTGTGAGGACACTCTCGGAAATACACAGCATACAGATAGGACACGATGCAGAGTGAAGCAGGAATCTGATGTGTGGCAGCTCGAGGAGGTACGAGGATATTGACAGGAAGAGATAGAGAAGAAGGGGGAGAGGAGAAGCACAGCAAACTGTATTCAGGTTTAATCTTTCCTTATTCAGACAGTTTAGTGTGTGTGCGAAGGATTTTGGTAGTCCTTATCCTTGCTCACAAGCTTTTACAAAGCCTTAAGTTTTTCTCCATCTTGAGTAAAACTAGAAATTTGTCACAAGATTAGTGTCTCTTCTGTTCCTTTCTGCTGAGCCCTTTCTTTTACAAGGCTTTGTTTAAAAAGAGGACTGAGCTGGACAGATTTTATAAAAATATGGATTTATTCATCAGCAACTTTGACTGCTGATTAAATGACCTTTTGCAAGTGAATGAAAACATTTGCAAAATAATTAATGAGCTGAGAGTTTCTTAAATAAACTTAAACACAGGGTCAGAGCCAGAACTGCATTACAAACCAACTGAATATTCATGGCAGGGTCTGTTTTTTAACATATGGTGATATCTTAAAATAACCAGTGGCATATGTAGGCATTAGAAGACAGCGTGATATTTGAGTTATTTTTGTAAGTTTTCCACTGGCACTTCAATCTTTCCCATTTGTTGTCAGTTTAATAAGAGTTTGTTTTTAGTCGGTGAGTTTCTGTATTTGTGTTAGTGGATTTCAAAGGATGCTGTTTTTCTAATGCAATTTTAAAAGAAAAACATCATTTCAAAGTGTCACTGCTCTGAAAGTAGCCATTTTCCACACTGTCACTTTTAACAATAGAAGCCCACATTCACATGTGACAGCTTAGATTGGAGCACTTGCTACAAATGGACAGTTTAAATAATCGCAGATGTAAAGCCAGCAGACATCTTATCTAATGACGCGTCTCGAAGAGGAAAACTAGATTTTAATGCTTTTTTAATATGTATATTGTCAGGCACGAGTCCAGCTAATTGAAATGTAGAGAAGATGTGGAAGATTGAAAGGTTTCTATTAAGTTCCGAACACATGCAGACAGGGATGGTTTTTTTTTTTTTTAATCTCCCATTGTGTCACCTCTATTATAGGCATCCCTAAACACTGCTTTTTCTTGCTGTCAGTCATAAAAAGCTCACAGGTACAGCTCACTATTTCATCACAACTTGTGCTCCTGCTAGAAGGTCAGCAAAACAAGTCGGCAAAGGGGAACCAATGAAAGCCATTAAACATACTGCAACTTTCTGCCACTGAGTGATGGAGGCACGTGTAGATGTGAGCATGGCAGCTCATACACCAAATGTGTGTGGTCACAGTTCAGCATGTAACCAAAATTGCACATTAAATTATTTTGGAGAGAAGACAAATGTACAGCTAGGCAGTCAGCTTTTACAGACTACAGCTAACTGTAATGAAAACTGTCAGTCATGCAGTGTCGTGCATGTTTTTCTCAGATCAAAATGATTAGAAGCACATGAGCTAACAGTAATGTTAGTGAAATTTTCCTGCGCTTCCTCTGTTGTTGATGTGGATTCCCCTGAAGGAAATGCTGACAGGTAGGAAAGAGGTCAGCTGATCTCTCAGAGTGAAGCTAAGTTTGTAGGAATTAATCAAATTTGAAGATATTAGCAAATACAGCAGATAGATTACATAGAGAAAGCCTTTATTTTAGCTTTTCATATTTCCCTTTAGCACAAGCACAATCTAGTCAGATTAAAAACAACAGTTTAATGCCAAACTGATCCGTCAGGCTTTTTCACATTCCAGACAGATCAGCTTAAAGTGAAATTCATGGTACCGCACTTGTGTCCATTTGTTAGTTTGAACAAAAAAGGGAAAGACAGCCGCGTTTACCAATAAGAGGAAGAAAAAACAAACCAACATGCACAGAAGCACAGATCAAACCACAGTGGATAGTCTTCTTTTAAAAACCTCACTTACAGTACAAATTAATTCTTTGTATTTTATGATTTGTTTCCCACAGCAACAGGATAACAACAGCACCGAGATGGTGCAACTCCCCCTGAATGCCAGGGGCTATATCAAAACTTTGATCTTTTATGATGTTTTTAAATCACAACATGCTGGAATCAGGCTTTTTTACTACAATATGATGTCGCTCTTCAGAGCTCAAAGAGTTCAAGTGTGGTACTATAATGGGACGCGACATTGCAAAGAGTGATATTATGAAACTTTTTCCTCCTAGATGTCCTACGACATCAACTCTAATCTGTATTATTGTAAAGCAGAAGCATTTAGGAACCGCAGCAACTTAATCGTGATGTGGCAGATGTCGTAAAATTGTAGCGTAAACGTTACCAGTACGATGCTGAATTGGTAACTGCAGAACTCCTAACCTCCTCTGGCATTACATCAGCTCAAACTGTGGACTAAAAAGTTTGAGATCAGCAGGCTACACCATCCTGATCCACTTCATCTAAATTCATTTGCAACCAAATTGACACCCAAGCTCCAAACTTCATACTTCATCTTACCTAACATGATATCTGTTTTTATTAATAACAACCTTATTTAATAATCCTACTTTCACACCTAATACTCTCCACGTATACACATTTTCTACAAGCTTCTTGAACAGCTGGTTTGACAAAAGACTCATGTAAGCTTTTGACTTGCAGAGGTTTTGGTTGCCTTTAAGTAAATGTGTTTGGCTTTAGTAATGTTATGTTTCATCTCTTTGGTGACACGCGTCTTCTTTATGACTTTTTCAAACACTGATGCTTTTGAGTCACACATGCTTAAAGGGCACTTAAACATTACCCTTAAGTTACCATATAAAGTAATGAGATGGAAAATGATGCAGATGCTTTTTCATATCCTCTAAATTGCATTTAAAACAACATTGTATGACTGCGTGACCCAAAACTCAGTGTCACAGCCATGACATATCACTTCCGGGCTTCAGCCTCATTACAGTATTACCCCCACTCGTATTCACTCTGTATTTTGACAAATTTTTTGCTGCTTCTTCTGTTAGCGAGGACCTCTTCAACCTCTACCTGCTTTGATTCCGTTTTCTTTTCATGCACCCTGGGCGGTCTTTATTTCTAACAGGTTTCCCTTGGGGGGATTTAATTGCACTGCTCCCTGCTTGTTTTCTAAAGAGGATATTCTTGTTTTGAAGCAGCAGGGAGTATGTGTAAAAGTAGCATCATGCCACGAGTGTTTTTGCAAAAATGAAAGCTTCGGGAGATGGGTTCATTCATAGATGTGTGAATGAACCTAACCTTTCATTTAGTAGTTTTAAGCTAACCTATTGCTCCAACACATTTACAAATTGTCCTTGCACCCATGGGTATCTGCTTTCTCCTTGTCTGAGATTAGGCTAGAATTTTAACTAGTGTGCAAACCATGAGATCATGAGATCTCACAGGGTCTGTTTTCACATGCAAGCATCCACAGCCTTTGAAGCAACTTTCTTGTTTAACAGAAGAATATGCTTTACAAGATGCCCACTGCTGCACAGCCTCACTTGGCACTACTTGTTCAAGGTAAGTGCTGCTTAATTAGAAAACACAAGTACTGTCCATTATTGAAACCAATGCAATGTGAGCTTGCAGCTTTGAGTGAAAACACTCTTGGCAAGTTTTGGTTTCACAGCCAAAGAAAATTTAAGGGCAGCACTGAAAATACCAACAACAATCAACAGGCAGCTAATAAAACTTATGCTGGTGCTTCAGCTGCCAGCTCCCACAGTAGGGTCCTCTAGACAACAACGTCAGGGGAGAAACACTGCACCAGGTGCAGCTGAAGAGCTCTATAGCAAGCACTTTACTTTAAATGTCCAACCCTATGGAAAGGGAGAATGAAAATTAAGTTTGAAAGCAGTTATACAACAGGCAGAAGCATCAATATGTTTTGCTATTGAAAGTGGAAAGCAGAAGAGACACATCATGGCTCACCAATTATTGTTATCTCTTCTAAATCAGCAGAGTTAATCGGACCGAGACTTCTCTCGTCCATATCTTTTAAGGTTAGCCTGTGTATTAGCTGTAAAATGTGTAATATTATGCCTGGATGGCAATAATAGCAAAGAAATTATTGTGGAAAGCGCAACAACAGAACTAATAAAATGCCATAGCTTTGTGATATCATTTTATAATGCTGTTCCAATTTGATATCAAACAAACAAACAAAATCCTCAAATTTCTGTAATGTGTGAGTACATGGTAATTAATGCATCTGATCTTCATGCTGCTTATCTACTTACTGTAATTCACATTACAAAACAAAAGGTCTTGATTTCTCTAAAGAATGTGTTTACTTCTGGTCCCTCTTACCTTAGCAGGCCTTGGACCACAGAATAAAATGATAACTCGAAAGAAACAAATAGAAAAAGCACTAGCTGTTGTTCTTGTATAACAAGAGCTAGTGTGTTGGCTAATGTGTGCCTATACCGGGTTTCTGTTATGGACTGTACTGTCCATCACATGCCCCAATAGCCATGGGGTGCTTCACACACTGGTTTTAACCCCAATAAGTCCACACGCACTGAGCTGCTAAGTGTCCCTTGGCTCTTTTCCAAGTGGAGCTGAGACATTGTCTGGCCTACTTCTCACTTTGCTCAAGTATTATTCTCAGCCAACACTGAAACTAAACCGTACAGTAAAGACACAGATAGCCTAGAGGGAAGCGAGAGAGAGACAGAGAGAGGAGACGGGGGAGAAGAGAGAGAAGAAGAAAATAGTAGGGTGTGGTGCAAAAGACAAGCAAGGATAAACAAGCAAGTCGTGTGAGTGGATAATATCATGCTATCAACAGACCATACCTGCCGACAGGTATAAGATCCAGGAATCTGAGGGATTGTCAAGCCTGTTTCTAATTCTAGTTGTAGCATATTCAAACTATTTAATGAAATTAATGACAAACATAACATCAGCTACATGCAAAAAGACTTTCTGATGTCATGAAGTGAGACTACGATATATTAAATCGAACATTTTTATGACATCTCAGCATCTTCAGTGTCACACATTGTTGGTGGTCCCATTCGACTCATGATGCTTTTGTCAAACCACATACAGTGTCCGTCTTGGAATATTTGAATGATAAAAGTTGGAAAATAGTTGTAACTTGTCTGCACAGGAATTGACAACTGCTGAGAGAAACCCAAACCAGGAAAAACTAAAATAATTGTACCCATCAATGCCAATATCAAATACAAACTGTGCTGGCTAGGATAAGCTCAGCTCTCTGTATATTCAGGCCAATGCAGTTTCCCTCAGTGTGAGAGAAGCAAATTAGTAAAAGTACAAAATCTATATTTTTAAAGATCAGTTTAAGAGACAATGAAAGAAGTTGCTGTTTTGTGATGATGACAAAGAGAAGAAATAAAGTGAAGAAAGGACTGATTGCAACATGCAGAATAAGAGAAGATACCAATGGGAAGAAAATGTGCGGTCTTACTTTCATATCATCCATCTAAAGTGTGGGTTGTCTTTTTCCTTTGAGTATGTCTGTTTTTTGTTTATCCATCTAAGTTTTCTAATGGACTTGGGGATACATGCTGAGTGTACCTGACAAAAAAAAAAAAAATCACATTCATTAATCATAACCTGCCACTTGGTGCTGCTGCCTGTGCTGCTTTGGTTTCTGCCATCCTGGAGCTCCTCAGATAAACTCAAGTACCATTACACCTCGTCCAACATACTATAATGGCCCAGATCCACACAGCCCTAGCCTCTCGCATTATCTGTAGCAACACAAAGCCTCATGGTGCCGCCTTCTAGTATGGATACTTAGAGCAGATGAGTCTGAAAATGAGAAGACAGTGAGCGGCAGTTTCCTGGGTAAAATCGCCTTGTTGATGCCAGAGATCGGGGGAGACTAGCCACACAGAAAGTATGTCTGAATGCACAACATGTCAAACACTGAAGTCAATGGATTACAACAGCAGAAGACCACAATAGGTGCCATTCCTGTTAGCTAAGAACAGGAAACTGAGGATACAGTTCACACAGGCTCATCAAAATTAAACAACATAAGAGTGTAAAAGCATCTCTGGCTTGGTGATTCTTGATTTCTGCTTTGCTATAAATTTTCAATGGTTGGGTCAGAATGTGGTTGAGACAACATGGTTCAGGTTGGTGGTCATAGCATAATGGTATGAGGTATTTTCTTGGCACACTTTGGACCCCTTAATATCAACTGAGCATGGTTTAAATGCCCCAGCCTGCCAGAGTATTGTTGATGACCATGTCCATCCCTTTATGACCACAGTCTACATCTTCTGATGGCTGCTTACAGCAGGATAACACCATGTCACAAAGCTGAAATCATATCAAACTGGTTTCTTGAACATGACTCACGGGTTCACTGCACTAAAATAGCTCCCACAAGCCACAAGTTCTCAGTACAACAGAGACATCACAGATGTCCAGCTGATAAATGATACAAATAATGCAGCTGTATGACACTATCATGTCAACATGGATCAACATCTCTCAGGAACGTTTCCTTGTTGAACCTGTGTCATAAAAAATTAAGGCTGTACTGCAGGCAAAAGGCAACCTGGTTCTAGTAAGGTTTACTTTGGAGCGATAAATCTGTGCAATGTTACATAATATTTCTAGTTAAGTGTACAGAATTACTGTAGAGCACATACACAGGAAAGCCTTCACTTCTGTTACAGTTAGAATTTGTAGCTGCACTGTAAAATAACAGTTTTATACTAGTAAATCTTGCTGCCAGAACTTGGGAAAAATGGATCATTTAACTACTGATTGATTAAAAATTTGTCATAATTCTTTGACGTGTTAAATTTTAGAGCTCTCAAGAAACCTTAAGGCTCCTGGGGAGCTGAATCCAAGGATTCTGACATATAGACAGAAACTGATTGGGTCAAATTAGCAAATTATCAGAGCTTAAAATGTGCAGTCCAGTAATCCACTGGTACTATTCTCTTAAAGCAACCCTGTCAAAGGTGTTTACTATCTATCCATCCATCCATTCGCTTCCGCTTATCCTTTTCAGGGTCGCGGGGGGCGTTGGAGCCTATCCCAGCTGTCATAGGGCAGATGCCGGGTACACCCTTGACAGGTCGCCAGTCTGTCGCAGGGCTAACACACAGGGACAGACAACCATTCACGCTCACATTCACTCGCACATTCACACCTAGTGGCAGTTTGGATTATCCAATTAACCTATCCCCACAAGCTGCATGTCTTTGGACAGTGGGAGGTTGCCGAAGTACCCACACAGAAAAGACCCCGGTCTGATGGTGGAATTGAACTCAGGCAACAATGCTAACCACCGTGCCACCGTGTGTTTACTAAAACACTCTAAATGAGGCTCGTCTTCCTAGAAATAGAAGTGGTTGCTCAGATTCTTTATGATAATGTCTCCTTGTGAATGTGGAGATGATTCATTCATGTTCAAATCCTGCAAGTAACCACTTCCTATTCATTTGAAATATTTAATATTTTTGTACCTCTGTAGTCGGGACTATCCCGTCCCAGCTGGAGGGGGATAAGAGAGACTGCGTTCAATGGGCTGTGCTGCTTCATTATTTTGGCTCGATCTGCTTGCCTGGCTGCTACGAATGAACAAAACAGGTGTCACTACATTGGGCTGAAGCAGCTTCACAGTGCATTAGCACAATAATGGCTGCAGGTGTATTTATTCACAGTTGAGCTCAACCTTCTATCCAAATATTAACACCTTTCTGAATATATTCACTTCCACACTGAAGAGCTCTCTCTCTTTCTCACACTCTTTTTTTCATAATCGTGTCTCAGTGCGGGGAATGTGTGCGTACACGTTTAAGCTTTGTGTCGCTGTAGTCCTTTCATATGCAGTCCTTTGTAATTTCTGCCAAAAAGCGACAGGAGGTTGTACTATGTCTCATTATGGCATAGAAAAGGCTTTTCTCATTGTTTCCTTAACAAAACAATATGGTAATCCCTATTACAGCATGAATATCTGTGGGATTAATTAGGGATTAAACAATTTGCCCACAGGACAAGACCGCTGTATAACCGACAAAGAATTATGGCAGCACAGAGCGCAGGTAAACAATAAACTGCACAGTTATCAAATGATATCACCCGTGCTTATGAATTGCCATCTGCATCATAAATATCTTTCATATACAATCTCCACTCTGATACGCCTACGCAATAGCTAATATTTGTTCTAATACTAACAATGTTTCTTTAATATTTCTTGATGGTTTTGTATTTATATTACTTGTTTATGCTTCTGGCTACAGATTAGTGTTTTTTCCCTCACTGGTGCATTTTTCTGATTTGTGTTTAATCATTGGCTGAACATCAAATCTCTTATGGAATATTAATGAAATTACAAATATAGCATCAAAATACAAGTTGAGATGACATTTTTCCAGTGAAATGGGATACTGTGTTCTTTGATGTCACTTCAAACGTTGTTTAAATGCAAATTTTTGCTGTTCACTTCACAATGTGAAAACATTGTCTCAAAGGCTTACAGATACATGACATTCTATTATATTTTTAGCAGTGTTGAAAGTGTAACAGGACCCAAAGGCAGGTTTAAAAAGTATCGCAAGTGCAAAAAAAAAGAAGTGCAAATCAAAAAGTGCCTGACAAAACCCAGGCAAACAAATAATAAAGCCAAAAATCCACAAATAAACAGAAAATATGTATGTACAAACATGAAGAAAAGGACAAACAAGAGACAACAATCAGATGTTTTGCATCAGTAGCTCACATGAAAACCTGGAAACCCTGACTTACACAGACAACATAAAATAAACAAAAAATAAAGTTAAAAAAAAAAGCAGTGCTAAGAACATTCAGGGAAATATACTTAAAACCAAAAGTAGCCACTGCGTGTAGCTGTTTGAGATGAAAAAATGAATACAGTTGGGTCTAAAAGTTACTGAACAAGGACACTTTTTGTGATTGCCTTTCATAAACATTCATGAACATTAATTATTTAGCGGTTACAGCCATTTTTATACTCAATACCCAATTTATGAGCTTCGAAATTAATTGGAAAAATATGTCTTTATCATAAGGACTGTTTTAAAAAACTGGATAAACAATTGTCTGCTTGAAGTCTACAACCCAGTGACATCACCAAATGTTTCCTCCCTTGAGATGCTCTGCTAGGCCTTCACTGCAGCCACCTTCAGTAGCTGCTGGTTAGTAGATCTTTCTGCATTCAGGTTTGACTGCAGTAGCTGAAAAACGGGCTCTCTTGAGTTGAAATCAAACAAATTACATCATCATTGGAAAATATCCCCTTTCTTGAGAAACTCTTGCTTTTGCAGTGTGCTTCGGTTCAGCTCCCATTTGCACTGTGAAACACTTTCCGGTCAGTTTTGCAGGGAGCCTAAGCAGGGAGTATAGCCCTGTAGACTTTACTATTTATTACAATATAAATTGTACACTTTATCCCGCTACCATCACCACTCACATCACGCAACACTAATGACCCATTTCGACTAGCAGCCATACAGACCTATGCCTTAACATTGCCTCAATCATGTCTGACACATAATGCTTTGGATCATTAACTCCCTCTGTCTTTTGCCAGTTTTCTCTTCCAATCATTCAGATTTTTTTTTCTAAGATTCGTTTGAGATGTTTTCTACCTGAACATAACCTTCCCCCCTTTTCGTGAGTGTACTCAGTAGTTTGCACCTTGCTATAAACCCTCTGTATTTACATTCATGAAGACAACTCTTGATTGTTGACTTTGAAAGTGATACACCTACCTCCCCAAAATAATTATGTGATCATTCCTTATAGTTGTCTTATATAATATTTCAGGCCTTTTGGTGTTGTTGAGCTGGCGAGTGCATTCATTCTTCTTAGTATATTCATAATATATTATTGATTTGGCCTCTTCTAAAGTTTTTGCCATCTCTCTAAAAAGTTTATTTTTTATTATTATTCTCATTATTGTTATTAGTTTGAATGATAGCCTCCTTCACTTGCAGCAACATGTCATTTGGACCTCACATTTGAGTTTCAGTGAAGAGCAACTAAACGCAAGTTCAACAGCTCCAGATCTTTTTTGTGTTTAATTTGTCATAGGATGATAAGAGAACAGGCCTCAGCTGGCTGTGAAACTGCTTGTCAATTGTCCAATTTTAAGCCTTTGAAAATGAGGGACTGCGTTATAAATGTCTGCAATTCCGAAACAGTTATTACAATATTTTTGTTACACCTCTTGAATTAAAGATGAAAGTCTGCACTTCAATCACATATTGATGGGTTGATTTAAAATCCAGTGTGATTATGTACAGAAGTAAAACTACACTAAACTAATAACAGTATGTCATTGTCCAAAAATGTATGGCCCTCACGAAAAACACACTTTCTATGCAACGCAGTGTGTTTAGAAGTTCCATATATCTTTGAATGGTGGGAGCAGGAAAAATTATTACTCTGGCAAATTCAGGTTCAGGTTACTTTATCTCTACTCATAAATAGATTTGTCTGCAATGGGGAGTCATCTAACATAATGCACATTTTCAATACAAATACAAATAGCAGATTAGCATAACACAAAATACTGATGAAATAAATAAATAATGACAGAACAAATTCACTGGGAAATGGGAGATGGATGATAAATGAAGCTATGGTAGGTGATTTTGTGTCGTTTGGCTTCAAACACATCCAAATGAACACCTGAAACAGGACGAACTGAAATATCACAGACAGCGTCTGGTCTACTGGGTTCATCTTTAATGGTGAGTTGTGTTTTTAGAGCTGTCAAATAAATAGTAATACAGAGGATGGAAATATTAGGTAAATGTTTTGACTTACAAATAAGTCAGTGTGTGTTAATCCTGCGTTAATGTAACACCTCAGTTCATGTACTTTGATCGATTACACTGTGGAATTTCAGACGAGGTGGTTTAAACATGGTTGACATACTGCCACACAATCTGTATCTGTCTCTTTAAAACAGCCAGGAAACTCACTGATCTGAAGTCAAAACCAGCACAACACACACGCTTACATATTCACATATGCACCTAGAGATCTGGTCGCAGTAACTTTACATTCATATGAACCAGTGAAAATCGGAAACGCTGACAAGAAGCAAGGCCAAGTGGGTTCATCTGACACCTGCTGTCCGACACAACCAGAGCATGACAAATACACTGATGCCTCAATAGACTCACAAAACCAACAGGCTCTTTTCTGCCAGATAGGAGTAAACAAGTGAATGCCCTTACAAGGAGTTTAGACTAGTCCAGATCAGACTCATTCAAGGGCATCTGCTTGTAAAGTTGACTTCGTTTTTCCCCCGGCTCTGATGCTTTGATGTTTGAACATACACGGGCACACAGCAGGCGTCGTGAAACTGTGTGGGAATTAAAAATAATCCAATGCTCAGTCAGTGTTTTACTCTTCAGTCTCTTTAATCACAGGCAAACAAAGAATTAACTGTCATATATTTTAGAGTACGACTAAAAATAAACAAAACTCTCATGTTCTGTCTTAGATGTGGTAAAAGAGTCACTCCTGATGCCAGAAATAACAGAATAAGAAAACTGAATCTGTGCAGGAGTTAAGTGCACACTGAGGAGGATTAATCTGGATTAGAAGTGAGAGAAACAGGAACTCAGTGGGGAATCAGGATGTTATTATTTCTGCCGGCACAGGGAATGCTCCCTGAAGGACTGCTCCCACTTTTTCACTGTCAGAACCAGATTCTATCGCTAATACTGGCCAGACCTGCTGTCACGAGTTCCCCTTATCTTTTACTTTTGATAATTACCAAGAAGAAAACAACAGGGATCACTTTATCCCCTCGTAAAAAACAAAAAACAAAAACCCTCCTGTCACAAGTAAAGATATTAATTTCTAAAACAAGGAAAAAATGCACTTGACATTTTCTTCCAGAGTATGTGTTTCCCAAGTGTTCAACTTTTCTTTTAACTTAACAGATCTGGTTTGTGTCATACGCCAAGAAAACCTAGCAAAACAATTATATCAGCAACAGTGCCGCACTATGCAACGTTGTCAGTTGCAGTATTTATTTCAGTCAGACTGATTTATTGGAGTTTGGTGTCTAGGCTCTGAGTTCATCACTGCCCATACATATAAAAGAGGGGAATAATGAGTAATTATCCCACCCGAGGCTACAGCTGGACGCCGGTGTGGTGGAACAGCATGCAGTCATGCAGGGGAGCAGCAGGACTGACATGTCAGAGGGAGAGATGGAAAACTTTGCAGCGTAAATACACTGCCAAATTGGGAGAGTGTGTTTGGTACGTGAAGTGAGGAGAATGAGGCATGTTAGTGTGTATGACGCAGTGCAGCTTGAGAACTAGCTTGAAGGCTTCACTCCTTAAAGCAGTTTGCCTCTTCAAAAACAAGGGTAACAACATGCTTCAGAAAAACCAAACCAATGCAATTCAAATTAAAAGAGTAAAAAGTAAAAGAATGCTGGAAGTAAAAGCTATACAGTAAATAAGAAAGGAATAATAGGGAAACAAAAATTACAAGATAAAAAAATGAAAAATACATAAAAGAACAAGTGCAAAAACTTAAGAGTGCGTGCAGAATGTCACAACAACAAAACTCAGCGGGATAGCACTTTGGACATATCCATCCAAGAGAAACCGTAACAAAACAAAGCCCACCATTTTCAAATATACCATCTAGCTTCAGCTAATGAATGGAAAGGTGAGTGATTTAGTCACAGGTCAAGTCAATAACAACATTATAAGTTCAGCACTGTTGCCTTTTCCTTTTTCAAGGCATCATCTTACCGAATCTTATGTAAATTTATCTTAACCCTCAGTCACACAGGTTTAAAGACCTGTCAAAGACCTGTGTATTACTCGACCTGTTGCAAGTGATTGCTGGATTGTTTGCTGTAAATTCGATGGCTACTGTCTTGGTCACACAAGCCTAGAGGTTGGTAGTTGACCCCTGCGCTAACCATCGTCGCGAGGGGCTGCAGGCAATAATTAATGTGAAATTAGTTCCAAAGTTGTGTTAGGGTGCGGCACCCAAAAATTATTTTTTGATTGCTTTGGTTTTAGGCAGATTGCTGAGGTCACTGGTAGTTTTCATAAAAGACACATATAAATTGTCTGCAACTGACGCAAACAGGAAACAACGAGTATTGGCCTTGAAGACGAGCTTCTCTATTTTTGTTGCCGTTTCCAATTTGGATTGCATTTTCTTTCAAATTCCAGTGCAGCGGCGATACTAAATGGTGGCTGCTTGCAGACAATTCGGCATCTTCCATGCAAGCTGCAGGCAACTGTGGCAATCGTCTAGCAATTAAAGGTTTTGTGTTGCAGTTCCTGCAATTCAACAGATTCTCCAGCAGCTACCTGAAAACTGTCAGGCGATACACATTTTTCAGTAGTGACTGGAGGTTGCGGGGGAGTTGTCGACCGTTCTTTTGGGCCTTAGTCCATTATTGTTCCGTAAATAACCCCAAATACATGATTCTCATGATTTGGGATTTTTTTCAGAATTTTCTTTCCATTTTTACTTTTTCCCCCATTTTTACTTCTTGCCTTTGTACCTTTTCCTATGAGTCTTTAGTGTTATCTATGTTTTATTAGGCAGTTAGTCGCCTCAGTATAAACATTCCCTTATCTTGCCATGTAATGGGGAAATTATAGTTCAGTGGAGTTAGTGCATGGGCAGTCTGTTGACAGGCCAGGGGAAGATTCATCTCTGTCTGTCTACCTGCAAAGAAGCATCTGTTGCCATAGGGTGGGAATGTTCAACACATGGTACAAAAGCAGTCTGGGGGATGCTCTTTTTCTTATATTGTGTGTCCATCAGCCAGCCGTGGAGAACAACAAAGGTATAACACAGAAAGAGCTGAAGTGAAACATCAGTGTCCATGGCAGCCACTGTCTGTGCTTTTGATACGGTACTTTCTGGTCTTTGATATTTGGCTCCACATTTCTCCCTTCCCCGTTTCAGCCTATTCATCAACCAATCAGCATTCAATCGCTGCACGGCTTGAAGTGTTAAGAAGTGTTCAGTTAAGGGACAGAAAAGCATAAGATACCAGCTCATGAAATGAGTCAAACAGGAAAAAAGTGATGGTTTCAGGTTTCAAAGTTAACTGCCATATGCAGGGTAAAGAGACGCGTTTCCCTGTACAATTAAATTGTTTCTTTGTCCACAGATGCCAAACAGAATCGATAGAATGAAGGATTATTTAAAAAAAACAAACAGTAGAAACAATCATAAAGAACTATGTTAAGGACAATAAAAGAAATACAATGAGGTGTTCAAAATATATATACAGACAAAAAGACAACTTGGAGTACTACGTTACCATGTGCAGTAGACGAACAGTAGTGTGTTTGCTGATGATTGTGTGTTGCATGTCATATCTGAAGTTTGAAGTTTCTCTTTTCAAGTTGAAGCCAAACAACCTTTCTCCTCAGTCCTGAAATATTTTAGTATTTTCCAGGTTGTTGTTTTTTTCTTATGGCCTAACCTCAGACTTCCTACAGTTACTGTTACGGTGCTTTGTGCCTGGATGTGTAAACAAAATATTTGATCATATATGCCCGTGTTGTATTTTTCAGATAGTTTCGCTGCCCTCCAAGTGAGTGAAATGCTCCAAGTTCACAGGATTGTGGCAACAAGCAAAAATGGAAAATTAAAAAAGTGATGAGTGATCACCTTGTCACCTTAAAATTTGCAATTTAAACTCTCCCAATTAACCTCTCCCTGCCACCTTGATTTGATTAGCCTGCTGTTCTCTACCTGCTCTGTTATTATGAACTCTCTTCAGATATCTGCGGGCGGCTGCGCTGTGATTAGACGCGCTTAGTCATTTGCTAAGTGACAAGCGGGAGCACACAAACCTACGAGCAGGCATGCATGAACACACAACACCACACACACAGTTGCATTTCTCACAGAAAAAGGCTTAGATGAGAACAACAACAGTGGAAGTCTTTACATTTACACATTTTATGCCTGCAATACTCGTCTTTACTTCTAAATTTTTGTGTCATACAGAGAAATTATATTTGTGTGCTTGTCCACATTATTAACATCCAAACCATTCAATACACTGCTAAATGCTTGAGCAAGATAAATGAAAACTGAGAAAGTCAGATTAAAAATCTAAAAATAATTGAACATGACCAAAGTGAGAATGTTGATCCGCAGTATCTGCTTGGATACCGTGATGCCATTGGAGTTCAACAGAGAGCTATGCACAGGTTCAGCTGTGATTCATACTCTTGCTCACCAGCGAATATCTTTGCCATGTGAAATTGCCTAATAAATATGCGCTGGACAGCGGTGACTAGGCATGACTGGAATTTTATGGTTCATAAAGGGGCTCAAAGGCTCAAAGGCATAAAATAAGTCATCACCTTGTGCAGTCTGCGTTTCACACTATAAACAGACAATATAGTTATTAACTCCTAAATAGTAATGTTAAATCACACTGAATTGTTTTTATTGCTGCATGGACATTTGAAAAAAATGCATGCAATTAAATTGGGATGTTGTATATAGGAGTTTTAATAAATCACTTAATCTATTTAAACTGTTGTTGTGATTTGCCTGCACCGTCAGAGGATTCCTCTGCTCAGAAGAACCCCATACACGTGGAGGAGAAAAAGAAGAACTCGTTTATTAGTTTAAAAGCTGCACCGTAGACTCAAATGGATGAGGGTGCTCACATTAAAGAAAAAGTAAGCATATACCTGAAAATTTGCATATTAACATTAACATTTTATTTTCTTCTTGGTGCTTCTTTGATGTGCTCTGAACCCTTCGTCAGGGCGTTTGGCACATCAAAACAACAACAAAATGAGCACAACATCCTGCTGGGGCTGTACAACTAAACAACAAAAATACTCCTTTTCTTAAATTAGGTGGTGTGTGTGTGTGTGTGGGGGGGGGGGGGGGGGGGGGGGGGGGGGGACTCTGCTGTGAAAGGCTTGAGATCTGAACGTTGAACACCAGAAGATTGGGTTAACTTTTCAAACAGCCATTTATTACTGCTATTGCTTATGTTTCATCCACATGGCAGCAAATGTTTTGTGGCAGCCTCTCCCATAGGCCCTGAACTCAGCCATTTCTAAACAGAGAGCAGTAAGTGCCAGCTTTGTGGCACATGGGCATTACGCTGAAGTGGTTCAAGAATAAGGATCTTGTTGGGAAAGCAATAAAAGTCTAATGAAGCTTAGCTGACAGTAGTTTGATGCCCAATGTCTGCATAAAATATGTTATTTTCAAAAGTTAACATTTAATCTTAAATCTTTATTTATAAAGATTTAAGATTAAATTATTGCTTCTGCAAGAGAAAATGTATTAAAGTTACAGTGTCTAAAATCTCACCACTAGATGTCAGTATATTGCAGATTGCAGATAACTGAATTCCGTTTTCTTAGCTTTAACAATTCAAGTGCGTAATTCTACCTATGGTAGCCAATGTAGGACAAAAAACTCCCTATTCTGGGTTCATCTGTTGTGAGTGTAGGCTGTCAGTCCGCTGTCAATGTGTGTCCATGTCTATTTACCCTGAAGAAAGCTAGAAAACTTTGTGAAAGAGGTTTGATATGAGACAATGAGTCAGCGAAACACATTTCTGACCAATGACAGCGATACTGAGGTGAGTTGTTGAGATTATCCTAAACCTTCGTGTTAGTAAGTGCTGCTGTTTTTGCTGTCCGTCTCTGTTATCTACTGTTAGCCACCATTAGCCTCTGTTTGCCTCCGTTAGCCACTGTTAGCCACTGTTAGCCTCCGTTAGCCAGCGTTACTGAAACTTTCTTTGAAGTGTATCTAACATTTTTCGATTCAGACACTTGCCGAATAAATTCCTATACAACGTGAGAATGGAATCAAACTGTTTATCAATGGAAAAGTGTGATTTGGGTTTTTTCTAACGAACACTTGAGCCCATCATTAGCATATTGTTAGCTTATAACCAGCTGCTGTTGTTGTTATTTAGCCGCCTCATTGCCAGTTGTCCGGAGAGGGGAGGATTGTATGTCTAATCTCCTGACAATAAGTACGCTTATGCAAGTTTTCATGAGATAGAGCCCCGACTTCAGTTTAGGAAGTAAGGCTCGTGTGGGGGAAGAGGATGACGTTTTATCCAAATGGCTGTCTTGTTGTGTCCTTCCTACGTGTTTTTAAAAACATAGATAAAACATGGGTATGATCCCTCATATCTTGGGTATGAAGGTGCAGAGGAGTTCTCTTCTCCTCAACCTTTGTTATAGTACATATGTGGCTGGTTTCTAGCACACAATTAGACAGAACAGCGATCTTAGCTACCGTATTTAAGTTGCCAGGGCAACATCGCAGCTTCCACATTTTACATATCTCAATTCATAGTTTATAAGAATGCATCACTTGTTGGAAGACATAATTTTACAGTAATCTATGTGCATTTATGTCTATAATATTGTTTTTCTATTAAATTAATATTTTTTAAAAACCCAACCGACTATACCTTTAAGTTGCCATAGGATGCAGGGGATCTTAAATTGAGTGATTGTTCTGGTATTTATTGCTCCTCTTACAGTAAGTCATTGTTGACAGTTCATTGGTTGTGTTCAATATTTTCTCCATTAAGAGAGCTGATGATGCATATGGAGAAAGGGTTTACATTAACACATGGGGATTTATTGTCTTTGTGGTTACGATATATGGTTCACTACTGATATTGATTCCTCTAATCTCTCAGTTGACAAGCTGCTTTAAAGCACATTATGAGGTCAAAAACATAAGGATTTGTCAGGAGGAAGGTGCTCCAAATAGAGCTTTAGGTAGTCGCTGAAATATCTAGCTTTTGAGGGGAGGCCCTGGGAGGAGACGGGTGATGCAATTTCCCAAAGTAGTGTCTGCATCATTGAAATCATGAGATGTTTTGGCCTCTGACTGAGTTCTGTGGCAAGAGCTGAAAACAGTTGAGAGACTCAAAAATGAACACTTCATCATAGGATGGCTGTACATTAAAAAAAACTGATTTTTGTTAAAATATTACATTTAATTTCTATTTACATATGCAGAAAAAAATCTGTAAAATAAAAAAATAAATAAATTTAAATTGAAAGAATGGATGGAACCTAACTCGTGCCATAATGCTAGGAACCTGGTGAATATTAAGAGTTTTTTCACAGTGTGTTTTTCAGTAGGATTACATACAGATAAACAAATGGCCCATCATTTAAAAAAACATGGTTTTTGAATCAATGCACCTCTTCAAACAGTAGCTTCATGGTGGCTTTTCAACCTCTGTGCTCTCTTTTAAAGCATGTTCCAGCGGCCCAAATGAATATGGGAAAAATGCATCTGTATAAACAGCCTGTTAAGTAAACAGGTCTGCACTTCAACAGCTGCTAATGTCAGACTGGAAATTAAAGAATCGTGGGGGGTGGGGGTGGGAAAAGGTGTGTTACACTAAAATAACAGCTCTACAAACACACAAGGACACACCCAAACTGCAGCATGCACAAATGCTCTGTATCCCACTTCCTACCATCTTTTCTTATCACTCTCTCTCTCTCTCTCACTCTCTCTCTCTCACACACACACACACACACACACACACACACACACACACACACACACACACACACACACACACACACACAGTGTTTCTGAGCAGATGCTGGCTGACAGGTTTGAATTCATGCTGGTGAAAAGGTGAGTCAACACCCTCCACTCTTGTCAACACCATTGTGTGTGTGTGTGTGTGTGTGTGTGTGTGTGTGTGTGTGTGTGTGTGTGTGTGTGTGTGTGTGCATTGGATGCTGACAACGAAAAATAATCTAGTGGGGAGAGGGGGAGTAATGTTCAGTTTCTTAGACAAACATCTATTGTACGCATAGAAACCAAATAGGATAAAAGCATTAAAAATAAATAGAGGGAGAATTAATTAAAGTGATTAGGAATCAATTAGAACAGCAGACATTAAGATGATAGAATAAGAAAGTGAGGGGAGGGGTAAAAAAGAAGAAGACATGGAATAAAGTCATACACCATCTTTCTAGCAGATGAATGGGTCCCTGTGGGCGAGAGGCATCACTTCTCATCCTAATTACTCTTCAAACACTGACCCAGTATCAGCTCTCATGTTCTACCCGCATTTAACTCTCCAAGCACTAAAATCGTCTTGCAGGAAAAAGTCGGTGTATAAAATTGGAAGTTAATTATCTATAAGACAAAAAAAAAGGAGAAACTTAATTCACCTTAATTCACCATTAATTTGATAGTTTGGGTCTCAGCTTCGGAAACTGTGAATTTGAAGCACAATTTGCATGCATCATGATTGGTGACTCATCCAAAAAGACTAATGGGAATGCAGTCCTGGGAATACATATTTAATCACAAAGCAACCTTTTGTGTAATGGCCAATATGGTAAATCAGTAGGTCAGCTTATAAGCAAGTGTTGTAATGCAGAGAGACTGTGAAAGCTATAACTCATTGGAATGACATTTTGAAGTAGCTTTTGTCTGCATATAAATGCAACGCAGCCCATGTAGCTGATTGTAAGTGCATTAGTCTGTTTCATCTTCTTCATAGCAGCCAGTGAAGACACTGACCAGTCACAACCAGCTCCATAAATGGACGCCAAACATCGTCTTCAAAAACATGATGATGAAAAATATAATTTTGTCATGACATTCCTCATTAGAACTATTAAAAAATGAATTTACTTAACTACTGTACACAATTGATCTATTTGTCATTAGAAAGCACACCTGCCAGGTGGCCTAGCTCTTCTGTAATCCTTCTAATGATTCAGTGATACTACAGTAAAAATAGAACGACCACCTCTCTACGTATTGGTGGTTGCATTGAATTTGATCAGGTTGGTGAAGGTCTGTACATAACTGCCATATAATTCATAAACACAGACAGTCTGTCAATAAATTTCAGTTGCAGTCAGTCTGTGCCAATCAACTTATCTGTGACCCATCTGCAATCTGTCTCCTTGCAATGAAGGATTCAACTCAGCTGGTTGTCAGCTGGTTATGTTATTCATAAAAGTAAGGCTGCTGAGTGCCTGTGTCATTTTGTAGTTTAATTGCCATCCTTCAACAACTACCTCACTATTTCTGGAGGATTTTTTGAACTGAATCTGAAAAATTGAAGAAATGTTTTTGATAAATAAAAACCTCTCCTGACTGTCTTTTTTTGTTTTTTCCACAAAACGCTTTTTTGGTTCAACCACAGTAAAAGATCAAATTTAGCTGAGGATATTATGATTTGGTAAATGGACTAATTCTTATATAGTGTTTTCTATTCTCCTCACGCTCTATACAACATGCCTCATTCACCCATTCACAAGCACTTCTAAACTCAAGTGCAAACTAATAAACATTCACACACATTCACACACATTCACACTCCGATGAACACAGGTTTTAAAATATATCTTGGTGATACTACGACTTCTTTGCTGGAGAAATGATATTAGATGACAGGTGCTCTTATCCTCAACTAACATGTGTAAGGCTGCTGCTCAGATACATTTTAAGTCTACAGATTCATATTTTTTGGTATTTTTTCTGTTATCTTTTCCTTACCCTTTGCCTACTGTTTTTCTTTGCTATCAAACTATTTTTGCACTCTTATTGTCACGGTCTGCCAGGGCAAGCCGTGGGGATGTTGGAGAAAGGACCCAAACACTGGACTAAGTGCAATGAACAGTGCGTTTATTTACAGTGGCGTAATGTACACCACACAATAAATCTCCAATGTGCTCCCTCAACTCCTGTGTTGTGCCTTCTCCTAAGTGCTGGTATTCCGTGCTCTCTGCTCCTGTGCCTACGCACACCCCGTGCATCCTGCTGTACTGTGTCCCGCTCTCCTCATGGAGTCTAACTCAACGATCCTGCGCCGGAGGAAGCTCCATCGCTCTGTTAAGTAGCTCCCCCGACGAGCTTGATCAGAAGCAGGTGTGTGAGAACCTAGGCGTGACCAGCAGCTGGCAGGGCCACAACCATCAGGCCTGCAGGTAGCTGTCCAGCCACACCCGCAGACAGACACACACACACACGTACACACACCAGCATAGAACACAAGAGCACAGTGCAGAAAACATACATCCAATACAATAATAATAACAGTCCACACTGCTCACGGACCCCGAGTCCCAAGAACCGGGTCCGTGACACTTATACCATCTGTTATTTTCTACTTCCTTGTTTTTCAATCTCTCCACACAGCTTCTTTTTCTATCTGTAAACTCTCGTCTCTATCCTGCATCAGGAACTCGTTTATTTATTCATTTACTGGCAATTGGAGTCCTGCGATTCCAGCTCCACCTCCAGCATCTTTAGATAAATGACATTTCCAAAGCCAGATGGACTACAGATACTGAAATAGTCTGCCATGAGTTCATCAGTCCTACCACTTATCAACATTCAGATTTTTCTGTCTCATTGTTTTTCTTGTCATCGTGGAAAGATAAGAAGAATTGTTTAAAAAAAGAAAGAAGGTTGAAATACACTTAAAAAACACCGCACAGAAATGATCAAATGAAAAAGCAGCTGAGAACAGAGGGTGAATGTGTAGGTCAGATGAGTCAAAATACATAAATCAATACACAGATTGATCGATACACATAGGTTCATCTCACTAAAATTATTTTTCTTAGCAGAAAATCTCCATTTATAGATCCTTTATCAACATCACCAGTAAATACTTTATTATATAATTATTATATAACAATAAGACACTCAGAGTGAGTAACATTGTATCAGACAATGCAATCACATTATCCAGTTTCAGGATATTAAGACACGCGCGTCTTCAGTTGCATTCATCCAAATCGGGACAAAATCTATATCCTCCTGCATCAAATCATCCATAGACCCTTCAGACAGATATTCAAACCCAACTTTCTTAGCATCTTGGATAAATCAATAAACCATTCTTCTTAAATAGCCTACAGCAAGAACTCAGACCTACCCAACTGTAGCATCTAAAACAATATCCAGCTATGGCCTTTTTGCTGATGATACCACTGTTTTCTTTTCTGGTGGTGAACACACATTGCTGGGGTCGGCTAATGATGAAACTGACATGTTTTAAATTTATTTGACACATAGGTAAAACAAGATGACTTTTAGGAAAATTGAATTTCCTAGTGTAATAATAATAAACCTTCTTGAAAATCTATTTTAAGATATACTCTGTCAGTTTAAATTCTTGCATTACTCTTTAATTTTGTCACATCTCAGTTATTGTTCTGAACTATGAGATAAAACAAAGTTACAAAACGTACAATAACGAGAATCCTGTGGAATTGGTCGATTTGGTCAATTTAACACTTGAAATAATTGAAAATTATTGGCCATAAGAGATTGGTCTATTGAACACAAGAGAAATCTCAATGTTAAAGTCGACTTTTTGTTAGAATACTTCAAAACAAACTATGGAACAAAATCCTCAAGAGGAAGCTTTGGACTGCACAGTGCATAGCATAGAACAGAACAGCCCACTGTACATTGTACATGAACAATAAATATTAGATCATTTAAGTACATGTATACAAAGAATATATTTGCACATTGACTACTATGAGTTGTATTTTTGCTTATTTGTAGGAAATGGTAACTCCAGTTGAAATTTGTGCTTATTCTGTTTGCCTTTTGCCTTTTAAGCACATGTGTATATGAACATATTGTGCAGTCATCTGCATGTTTACATTTGTCTGCATGTACAGTGCTGTGAAAAAGTATTTCCTTCCTTCTTAAGTTCCTTTTTTTGTATATTTGTTTTGCTTTTGTTGAATGTTTCAGATTAAACAAATCCAAACCTACTTGATCCTTTGTCTGAAAGTATTTGCTCTCTAAAAGTATGACTGGTTGTGCCACCTTTGTCAGCAAGAACTGCAGTCAAACATTTGCAATTACTGGGAACAACTCTACATGGCTCTGGAGGAATTTTGTCCCACTTTTCTTTGAGAATTATTGGAATTCAACCATGTCTGAGGGTTTTCAAGCATAAAATTCATGTTTGATTTGAGTCCAGCCAAGATCGCTCCAAAACCTGGTTGTTGTTTTTTCATTTGGGTTTTATTGTTTGTTTGTTTCTTTAGTTGCTTGATTTTTGCCATTTAGAGGTGGACTTGCTTTTGTGTTTCAGGTCATGATCTTGCTGTAAAACCCAAATGTGCTTAAGCTTCAGGACAGGAACTGATGCTCAGGTACTGTCTTTCAAGATTTTTTGGAAGAGAGCAGAATTCATGGTTCCATCATGTAAGGCAACTCATCCTGGTGCTGAAACAGCAAAGCAGTCCCAGACCATCACACCACCACGTTTGACTGATGATAATGTTTTTTATGAAATGCTGTTTAGTTTTATGCCACCTACCGCGGGACTCAAACCTTTCAAAAAGTTCAACAACAAAAGTCTTGGGGGTATATTGAGATATTTCTTTACAAATGTGAGATCTTTGTGTTCTTTTGGGTGAGCAGTAGTTTTCACCTTGGAACTCTTGGGTGCCATTTTTGCCTGGTCTTTTTCTTATTGTTGAATCATGAAATCTGGCCTCAAATGAGGTCTGCAGTTCTTTAGATGTTGTTTCTGGGTGAGTTGTCGATGTAGGCCAGCCACTGTTTCAAGTCCCCTAACCTTAGAAATGGCTTCGTAACCCTTTCCTGATAGATGGCAGTGACTTTGTTTCTTAGATCTTGACATGGTGTGTTGATTTTTTAAAGATCTTTTAGCCTACATAACTTTGTTCCATTTAAGTGATTTCTTTCCTTAACATGTCTGGTAGCAATGAGGTCTGGGTGTGGCTAATCTAACTGAACTCAGCTTTTCAAAAAAATGTGGTTAATCGCAGTTAATTCATAGGTTAATATTGGGGGCAATTACTGTGTGACAAATATGCAACTAAGTGTATGTGTTCTACCAATGTAAACGATTCATTTTAGAAAGGCCACATTTATGACATTTTCTTCTTCCTGCACCTTTTTATTCAAACTTGAATAAAAATAAATGAGTAGAATACACTCCAGATATGAAATTAGCTCTTGATTTGAGTCATTTGAGCACTTGTTAAACTAATTGAACCAGAAAAGGTTATCCGTCCAAACAAAAAGCAAAAATAGTGTTTGCCACTAGTAAGTTTTATCTTCAAGTGCTGCTTCTTTATATTGTCAAGTGCAAGTGCTGTCACTGTGGTTCATTTCCAGGCTTCATCAAGACTGAATAGGATGCAAAGTAATTTGATAATGCCCACTCAGCATTTAAACAAGTTCTCAGCCTGCATTAAATATCCTTCACATCTCTGATCGCAGAATTTAGTGCTTACTGACAGAGAGAAATTATTTCAGCCAATTTCACCCATTAATTCTTGCATTACAGACACGCTATGGCTAGTAGAGATCATTTTCCATCACTCTCTTCTCATCTTTTTCATCTCCTCATCCCTATAGAGCCACACTTCCGTGGTCACGATAAATAAGTAAAAATGTGCACTAGCTGCCTCCTGGTAAACAATACTGACATTTAGCACAGGAGGCGAGATTGCCCTCAGAGTAAATTCATCTCCTTCCCCCTTGTCTTTAATTCAGGTTGGGGTGACATGACATAGTGCATTGATTCCATCCAGAGAAACAGTATATTCTCATTCCCTTTCACAATGAGGTTAAATGTCAGGGTCAGCCACAAAACACGCCTTTAAACGGGGTGGAAACTTACAAAAAATGGCAACCGAGCCTCCTCCCTTATATTTTATGTACAACATTTTGGCATTAATTTATCATGGACAGTTTCATTTGTGGTGTGAAACTGATTCTAGACAGCTAGTCCTTCTGGACCAGCATTTAGGAGTTAGTGTTTTTTTCCACTATTCTTTATTTATCTATGGTACTTAATGCAGTTGTCAACTTGCAGTGGTGGCTCAGCTGACGTCTTACGTAGTCTCTTCACTTCACACTTCTTTTAAAATCCCATTTCTCACAAAGATGTTCTGCTATTTCTGAAACTATCCTCTCCATAAATTTGATGTGTCTTTTCTGATCAAAAGAAACATACTGCAAACTTGTTTATGAAAAACAATCTCTCACTTTTTTCGCCACCTGTCCAAAAACTTTCCATCTCAGTTTGCAGCAGGAGCCTTCATTTCTAGTGTCATATATCAGGGCAGCAGCTCTTCAAATACATATGACTCCAGCAGCTCCAAGAGGAAATTGCTGCATCACCAGCCGATAGGAATTAACTTCAATTTTAGTATGTAGCATCCTAATTATGCATGATAATTAGTTAAATGTGTCCACCAGCTGCCTGCTGGTAAGTAATGCGGTCACAGCTCATATTCATTTAGAAGAGAGAGCAAGACTGCCTTTGAAATACATTCATTTGTCTTTTAATCAGTTCTGTGTGGCATAAAGTAACTACTGTAGAGGAATAATAAACCTCTAAAGCTTTGGGTTATAATCACACCTATAATTATACCACCTATACAGTAAATCTCCATCTCTGATGACACAGCCATCAAAAAGAAAGTAATTTTGTCCTGTTGGAGTTTATGCTGATACTCTGGCTTCCTCCAATTAAAATACATGTAAAAGATGCATACATGTAATACACATAAAAAGAATAAAGCTAGTTTCAGAACTGGCCTCACTGATTCCAGCCAAACGTAGAAATCTCAGAATCACCTGAAACTAATAAAATTTGCTCCAAAACCCTCACAGATCAGCTGAATGTTCGCTTTATTTTTTATTCAAACTTACTTTCGAGTTTGACTGACAGCAAAGCCAAAAAATCATTTTGCACTGAAGCGCTTAAAAAGCATTCCCCGTCCTACTCTCTCAAGTCTGCAGCACCACCAGCAGCAACCGGTTAAAATTTGTCTAACAAAACCACAAACTATTGTGAGTCAGCAAAAAGATGCTGGAGATTATGCTTGCTCTTACCTTTCTGTAAACAATCATGTTGGGCGTGTCATCATCTGGGTCCACGATGCTCATGGACCTCGTGGAGAGCAGAGGTCGAGACGGGGTCGTCTGGGCGATCTCCTTCGGTTCCTCAGCCCCTTCGTCAGGTTCAGTCTTCTCCACGGGGCTCGACTGCTGCTGCTCCTCTTCCTTCTCCTTCTCCCCTCCTTCCTTCTGCTGTTGCTGCTGCTGCTGTGCCTCAGCCATCTCTCCCTTACAGTCGCCTTCCCCGTGTGTTAAATTATCCTCTCTTCTTTGTCTTCTCTTCTTTATTTCCAACTGTGCTGTCTCCAGAGTCTAGGGAAAGAAAGAGAGAGAGAAACAAAGTGATGAATTGGACCATAGAACTCAGCATTGGGCTCCAGTCTCCCATGTCTCTCTATTTTCTGGTTTTCTGTCAGCAGCCACAGGATGGATGCAATGGAGGCGTCATCAATTCTCCTACTTTTCTCTGTTATCCCTTCTACGCTACTCCCTCCAGACCCGTCACATGAGACTGAAGTTAAAGGAGAATAAAATACATTCTGTTTTTGCTTGATTATTCCAGTCAATCATTTCAGTTTGTGGGACATCATATTTCCTGGCATATAAGAGCGTCACTTGCTTCTTTCCCACAAAGAATGTGATGTCTTGTTTTACAGGGGGAATAAAAATTTGTTTCTTCAGTTAAAATTAGACATCTTGTGCATGAATTAATTCAAATGATGAAAATCAGTCAGACGAATATCTCATTTAGAAAACTAATTTGCATGTTCATTTCCATTCAGAGAAGCAGAAGGATAGCAGCAAGAGTGAAAGGGAAGGTTTACAAGATGGTAGTGAGGCCTGCTATGATGTAGAGTTTGGAGACAGCAGTAGTGACAAAAAGACAGGAGGCTGTGCTGGAGGTGACAGAGTTGAAGATGAATTGTGTTACGAGTGACCAAAATGGACAGGATTAGAAATGAGTATATCAGAGGGACAACTCAGGTCGAGCGGCGTGGAAACTATGTGGAGGATGCTGAAGATGGAGTTGCCAGGCAGGAGTAAAAGAGGAAGAGCACAGATAAGATTCATGGGTGTAGCGAAGGAGGACATGGAGACTGTTGCAAAAATGATTGCACATTATTCCAATAAACCACTCACAAAGTACAGAAACAAATTGCAGCAGGTTAAATGTTGATTTTAAACCCCATAAAATTGCCCTTTAATTTACTACAGAACAACCAATCACCGAATCATGCACAATACATGCAATATATATGACTCCACACACACACACACTGGTGACATCCCATTACTGTCTGTGCTCTTCTGACAGCTGTCAAAATATTGTTGTGTGACACTTGAGCTCAGATTAGGTGCAAGAAGGAGAAGGTTCAAAGTCAGATAGGGGGCAAACAGCTGGAAAGAGAAATGAAACACACTTGACACCCTGGTTTCTATATGAGGGCTCCATCTATGCATCCTCTTTTCCTCTGTGCTCATCAGTGCCAGAAGATTTTATCCCAAACGTAACTGGGACCAGATGCCTTTCCATTTAGTCCATTGTAAAAGAAATAATAGCTTCTGACTGATTCATCTGCAGACAGCTAGTCTCTTTGCTGGCTGCAACACAGTGAATGTGCAAAATAACGTTACACAGGCCTGGAAATCGAAACAATTCTGCACTCGATTAAATGAGTCTGGTTGCAAACCGCGCAATGAAAATGCAAAACAAATCTAATCTGCGCACTCTATAGGAAATGTCATGATAGCGAGCTCTTCCTTGTGTTGCAGATAACTGAATCCTTACAACAATATACCTGGAAACTGCCAAATATGCACTCATGATAATGGAAACACACTCCATTATTTCATTTCAGTTTAATTTATTCATTTCTTTTGCAATGCAAACCAGAAGAGTTTGCACATAATCTCAGTGAGACGAAGGTTTCCTGGAAACATTTATCTGAGAAAATATTTGTGGAAGAAATTATAGACTTTAGGTGTATGACTGGAAGATGATTCTGCTCAGAGAAAAGAAGTATTTTCCACTTTGTGTTTCCACTCAGTAAAATCTTTAAAAAAGACCATCACACTCACCACTAAATATAAAGAACTGAAATGTGAATGAAGGCCTGATGCAGGTTATCAAAGCAAAATGTCTTCCTAGAACTTCGGCCAAATGTTGGCAAAGAGTTTTTAATAGTGTCCACCTGTGCTTCATAAACCATGTATACATGGGAAATGTAGTTCACATGTGTAGTTCCCAAAAGCTAGCATGCATGGTGAGAAGGAGAGCAAAACTAAAACCTGAGTTAAAGTTCTTTTTTCTTTAACTGGGAATTCACTGTAAGAAACAGTGTTTTTAGTCATTTAAATGTTTATCTATTGCTTATTTACTTTGGTGCAGTATGAATGGGCAGAGGAAAACTAGCAAAACTTGAAAATACAGTTAAAAGTGAAGTCACATTTTCTAAAACTGTCCACAGGCTCAGACTGGAGTCATTGCCGGGCCAATTCTAGTCCCGGGCCTCATGTTTGACACCCCTGCTGTAGGAAAGAAAAAATCAAATTTATCTAATTTAATCAATTTGTAAATATTAACAGTGTAAGCATGTTGTCAGCTGAAGATATAAAGGTATCAGAGCTGAAATTTGACACAGAATCAGTGTGGGTGCCTGCATCCGCAGTATCATCATCGTGAGCATCATGTGTTGATATGCTATTTCAATCGTACATAATCTCGTATTCTGAAGCAAAATTAGAAGTTAAAGAACTGCCACAAAGCAATTTCTGCTTCATGCCCAAAGAGTGAAAAGAGAAAGGAAGAAAAATGACAGCAGACTTGAGCGTGATTGGTTGTAGGATGATTAGGTTTGGCATGTTGGGAAACATCCACAGATCTGAAGACAAGATCAATACCACTCTCATATCTATATGGAAACTACAAAGCTTCAGCCAGAGGCTAGTGTAGCTTAGCTTATCTCAGAAACAGGTGCACCTAGGTTGTGTATTATATTTAGTTCATGTATTACTCATAAAGCCGCTTACAAAGACACATATTGGTAGCACATCTTCTTTCGTGCTAGTAAGCTAAACATTAAATAATAAGAATCGAACTGAAGTTAAGAAAGTGGTTTTGACTGGGTTAAGAGTAAATGGCAGTTTTGTGTCATCTGAAGTGAATTTAATGTCCTTTTTAAGTCGACACTCTCATTAACCAGCTGTTTGTGTGTGTCTGAATGTGTGAGAGGATATACTGTACAAAGTGTCCATGTGTCCACGAGCTTTCTGGTGCTGAAGAAAAGACAGGGACACCGTCTGCTTAACTGCTGCTCCAAACCAGCAGTCAATGCTTAGAAGTGATGCCTGGTTTGTTTCTCTGAACTGTTCAAGTTTAAACTCCCATTTTCTTTCCATCCTGCTCCTGGAATGTCGTAAAGTTGCGTAGGCTGGGATCAATACCTCCAACATTCGCTCTAACACTCTGGATTTTGGAAAGAAATGAAATGTTCAGATTGAACATTCACATGAGATCATCCTCTATCGCACAGTTATTTAATTAATGGTTCACAGGGGAGCCTCACCCCTGTTGATAGAGATGCTTTAGTTGGCCTAATTGCTTTAAAGAACTTCCAGAGTCAGCTTTGGTCACTCTGAAAGCCTCTGATGTAATGCCTAATCTATTTATCCAAAATTAGATGAACGTGAGGATGAAGAAGATATAAAGGGACCACACACGCCTCATTTTATGAAACGCAAACAACATGTTTTTACAGAAGCATTAAAATCTTCCTATGTTAAGCCCTCAAACTTCTTTAGAACCGCCAGCTCAGGAAACTCCTTCCTGTGGTGTTTACGAGGCTTCAATCGATGTGCTGTGATGTCTTCGTGAGAGCCTGTAGGTGTAGAGTCCTTTGTTTGTTCGGCGCTCGTGTTAGCTACGTACAATTACAAGTAAAGCACAGTTTTTTAAACTTCACTTAAGCTTTATCTTTCTTCTTCTTAAATGCAAAAGACTAACAAGCACGCTTGAATTTCAGCTGATGTCTTCACCAGCTCAGCGTTCAGCTCTACATAATTGGAACAAATCAAGCGCTGCCACAGAAATGATACTCGATTGCAAGAAAATGAACACTGAGAAAGGCATCAGTCAAAACATTTGTGCTCGCTCCTCTTTTGCACTACAAAGGAATAACAACAGTGAAAGTGTTGTGATGTAATTTGAAGTCACTGAAGAAGAAAAAAATAAAATAAAATAAAAATAGGCCCCAGGTTTCAGGAAATTAAATGACTGAAAGAAACGCATGACATTTATTTTTATACTTGTCGCAGATTAATACTCTAAATTATTCTGATTACATTTAGAGGTGAACATTTATTTAACCACCCCCCTTTCCTTTAAAACACACTGCGATGACAGGAAGTGGATGCGGTGAGTGAGATCTCTTGCTGTGTCTAAAGTCTGCGCTATCCTTTTCCCTCTGGACCCTCCACAGTGCAACGCACACCCAGCGTTTGCTTCACCTTCCATCGAAAACCACCCCAGGGAGGGCTGCATGAGGATGTCTGGCTATTTTACACAAAAGCCTGGCTACAAATATAAGGAACACCACAAGTTTAGAAGCCATTCAACCTTATAAAGAGTCAAATGCGTGGAGTTGTGTGTGTGGTTTATCAGGCAGACTGCATTTAACAGCATATATCACACAGTAATGGTTCATTCACATCTTGTTTAAGATACGAAACATATTAAGAGCTTCTGTATATTTATGGTACAGTACTGTATCTTTTTCTTGTGTGATCATGTAAATTCAAGTTCAAATCCTTGATTGTTTTTTTTACGTGTGATCTAGTTACCAGGGTTTGTGTAGCAGAAAGCTGTGCTGAGGTTTAGACAGCAATGAGTGAGACTACCATAGAAATTCGCCAGTCTTCACCTTGGGTGGTTGATACAATTTTGAGCAGGTCAGGAATACTGTAACCTTGTGAGGCAAGAAGTGAATACCAAGCTGCAAACACAGTTTAAGCATAACAGGAAACTGCATTCAGAGTACACAGAGGAGGACACCCACAGGTAATTTTAGGGTAATAAACTGTTTATGCTCTCATACTGTTCCTCTTTATACTACTGTAGTAGCACTAATATGATTGTAAAATCTCATCCACACTACTGACAATATGATGTCATAAAGCTTAATGCACAGTATTCTTAATTACTGTAAATCCAGCTACCAACTGGGTCATTCCAACACAAATCTTCACATTTTTTAGAACATTTTCTGCTCACTCGTTCTTTTTTTCCACTTTTTTTGTTAGATATTCATGTTCAAGGGTTGTCTCGGATTTTCAAAGTGTGAAAAAAGCAGGTAATATTAAAAAAAAGTATTTTATATAAAAAGCTACAAACTTTGGACATAAAATTTTTAGCCAAATTGGAGATAGGCAAGCAGAGAGCCCACAGTGATTTGAGACTGTATGACCTTTAACAGTGAAATTACAGTGTAGCGTTCATTGAAATGAATCTAATAAAGTATTGTGCCACACCTCTTAATCTCTGAATTCACGTGTTTTCAGCTCCATTCCCATAGCTGTATGAAATCGAGCACCTGCCCATGCAGTTTATTAAAAGTTGGTTCCAAGGTCTCAGTATCATTGAGCAGCAGTTTCTTAACTGCTAATCTAACTGGGGGTCATATAAGTGCTGGATCGTGCTTGATAAGAGTTCAGCAGCCTACAACAAAGCTAGGCTAGACTATTAAGCCCCACATCCACAGCTAGGATCAACTTTAGAATCACCATTTAACCCGTCACTGGACTGTAGGCAGAAAGATCTTGGAGGCTCCGAGAGAACATGCAAACCCCACAAAGAAAGGCCAGAGCCTCGTCCAAAATCTTCTATCACTTGGGAATTTATTTTTAGAACAATGTAGGAGTGAGCACCTGGTCACAATATAAAAACTTCTATGCTTTGTGAGGCTGCGACAAATCAGTCACAAGCGTTTTACTGATATAAGCCACTGGTGCTGGCCGATAAGGCCAAAGCTGGCACTTGTTTATCTTTTTCAGTTCATCCTCGACCTTTAAAGATCTGATTTTCTTCTACAACCGAACAAATTTTTGCATGATGGTGACGTCAAAACTTGTGCATCCACATTTGACCATAAAGTCAATCAGGTAAGCAATGCTCTGACAGTCCACAGATAACTAAATCAAGATAACGTGTAATTATGCAGCATTAATATAAACATCAGTATCACTGCTTAATAGCCAGAACCGGGCTCAAATCGTCATCTGTCTTAATGTGTGGAGAGCTTAAGTTTGATGGATGATGGTCGTGCATGTCTGCATACCAACAGTGACATAGATCTCTCTCTCGGTCTCACTCCGACCTCTTTCTGTGGTCTCTCTATCCTCACAGAACCGCTTCACCCCCCGCAAACACACACACCCAGCACGCTGCAGCCTAATTTACACGACACAGTCCGCAACAACCAGCAGCACGCATTTTTACGCGCGTACTTTACCCTACACACACACACACACACACACACCACACCTCTCTCACTATCTTCCTCACAAATTTCCGTGCGCATCCCAACAGATGCACAGAGGACGAAAACGCGCAAATTGATTTCAAACATGCACTTGTGCACTTCAAGTGTCCCCGACAGATCACCTGAGGTCTCTTTAATCCCAGGTGGGGAAAACTGCATCCTCCGTGTCACCCTCCGAAATATTAATTACTCCAGCAACAGCCAAGCAACACCTCAAGCACAGCAAACTGAGAACACCGCTGCAATGACAAATAACAGAGGCTTTACCAGTAGGAGCGTTAAAAGCGCACGCAACAACATTTCAGTTTTCTTTTATGCATCTTTCACCACTAATAATACCGCCACTCGTATTCCCTCTGCTCCAGCCTCTCCCCCTTCTCCCCGTCCCTTACCTCTGCAGCCGGCTTATCTCTCTCTCGGAGCTCAGGAGCCAAGAAGCAGCTTCACCGACCGACCCATCAAACCGCCGCACAGTGGAGAGAGAGAGAGAGAGAGCGCGAGAGAGAGGGAGAGAGAGACCGTGTTTGGAATATGGGAATCATTATACTGCAACAGTTCAGATAGTAGGTGTAATCATTTATTATCGCACCTGGTATTCCAGGGCAATCCCAAACTTGCACGAATTTGGGATTTTAGGAGTTTACGCAGAGTGTGCATCTCTCTATTGTGTGTGATTGTCAATCCCCCCTCCGATGAAGGTTCACCAACAAATTAGGTGGTTGTTTATTTTTTCAGGGTCAGGGGAATGTTGTGGTTATGGTCATGGTTAGGTTGGGTTTGTAGGATAGTGGAAAAGCCAGCTTTACATCTGTGTAGGCACCACTTATCCTGAAGATTAACAAATACTGTTAACTCAATATTTGATATGTTCACGTACTGGCTCTGTTATCTGCACTGTTATCAAAGAAATATTGGCTGTAAACAATTTTTAGATTATTGTATTGTATACTGTTTGTATTCATAATGTACACGGTGTCACATAAAGTGTCCAGTCAAGCTAGTCATATTCATATGTTCCATTATCATAAGTTGTGAATTTTCCCTGCAGGGTCTTATGGTTTTACACAATAATACTTGACCCTCTGTCTGCAGACACAAGTCCCTGTGCTGCTGTTTCCCCTCTTTGCCTTAAAATCCATTGATGTCATAATGCCCACACAGGATATGAGAAGATTTGACTGCAAAACCAGGAAATTGTATGTGAGAAAACAACATACATGCAGACAAAGAAGGTACGTTTTCCAAACAACTGTACTCACACTGTTCATAATTATCCTGATAATACAGCCTGAAATTACTATAAAATGAATATGGACACAACTTTATGGAAAAAATGCATGATAGAAAAGAAGTTTCAAAATAAAATGAAAACAAATTAGAATTGGATAAATGGAAGAAAATGGATGCTAGAGGTTGTACCTGGAAATGGAAGGCAGCTAGTTAATTAACCTGACTCCTGAGTGGTGTTTGCCAGACATGAAGAACCATCATCTTCCAGTGTGTTTGCACATTTCTTTCTCCAGATGAATAATATTTAAATTTGAACCACCTCATCCAATTTCTCTCTTGCTTTCTCTGCTTATTTATGCTGTTTTGAAGCTCGCTCTTCCACCGCCGCTGCCATCGCCTTGTCAGTGGCCGTCTCAAGATAACAATTAGTTCAATGAAGAGAAAAGAGGCTTTGTTGGATAAGAAAATTAGCCTGTTGTCATGGGGAAAACAACTAAGAGAATAGGGAAAAATGCACTAATCAGGCACAACATTTAAAAAAACCACCTGCTTAATTTTGCCAAGGTCCCACCTTGTGTGGTCTGTAAGGACATGGATGGGGGGAGGGGAACCAAGACGTTGACAGAAGATCATTTGAATTCTGTGGTTTCACAGGTAAAGCATTGTTAGATATGGGTAATCCAACGGATGCTCAATCCAGTTTAAATATGTGGATTTGGAATTCTGGTTGAACATCCTGGTCTCTTTGCTGGGTTCCTTGAGCTGTTCCTGAGCAGTTTTTGCATTGCTGGGGAGGTCGCTGCTATTGTGCAGGGGTGGCAAGTGACAAATTAACATCCGCATGGATGCCAGGATCCAATATATCCCAGCGTAACCTTGCACTATAATGAGATAATCACTGTTATTTTCTTCAGTTATCAGTAGTTTTAAGTTTTCAGCTGATTGGTAGATATTTATAACTCTTCTCAGTGCTTTTGTAGCTGTGAATTTTAAATGCACGGCAAGGCACTTTCTGAAATAAATGCACCCACAAGCTTGCTAATATCCCCTACATGGGAAATTATCTGAAATACTCACTCCCTCTCTTAAGTCTTTTTCTTTTTCTTTTGCTCTTCGATACTCACCCCGCTCCCCATCTTTCTTAGTGTAATCGCTCCTAATTTCTCATCTTCAACATATGCAAGGGAAAAAGCTTCAAACCAGCGAGCTGCAAGCCCAGCAGATAAACTCTTAGCTGATGGGGACTCTCGGCCAAGCACTGAGGCACATCAAAGGCCCTGATGCAATGATGGACTAAGGGAGGAAACTGGGTGCTTACTACAGCCAGCAGAGGTTTCTTCGCTTTGTGTGCATGTGTGTGCATCCCAGTCTCACATGAAACGTGTCAACAGACAGCAAGTTTACCATTTACTGTAATTCAGGCTACGTTTTCTCACAGCCGGTGGTGGCGACTAAAAATATTTGCTGTCCTAATTCAATAAGCCATTACTGGGACAGAGTGAGGGGGGCCACATGCTTCAAAAGCCAGCGGTTTCCCTCTCCTTTTTTTTCTTTCTCGCTTTTATCCGCTGTTTACTGTACAAATGGAAAAATGGACGTCAATAAGCTCGTAAAATCAATACGTGCACTTACAAGCTAAATGCCGTCAAAAACAGCATTGATACTAATGGCCCCATCTGTTCGTGCGGATACACACTCGAACACATCTTCTCATGGTTGGAAATTATAGCCTCCACTCTGGACCGACTGAATTATTGAGCAACAGGAAGCAGGAAGAAAAGATCCCACTGGAGCATATCTGTGTGTGTGCTGATAAGTGGTTTAGCAAGGGATGCCCTATTTTATGTGCTCGTTTATTGCAGTACATCGTCACATGTACACACGTGTATACACACATACATACCCATGTATACACTGATCAATAAGCTGCTAAACTTACAGAAATTCTATTTTTTCCCATGGCAAAAGTATGCAACTGTATACAATACAAGATATTATTTTAAACTGGATAAGTGCTCTGTGCACTCTTCAGAAATTATAGTGATTTTGTTTTAAATACAGTGGCTTGCAAAAGTATTCGGTCCCCTTGAACTTTTCCACATTTTGTCACATTACAGCCACAAACATGAATCAATTTTATTGGAATTCCACGTGAAAGAGCAATACAAAGTGGCGTAAGAAGTGGAACAAAAATCATACATGATTCAGTTTTTTATTTTTACAAATAAATAACTGAAAAGTGGGGTGTGCGTAATTATTCAGCCCCCTGAGTCAATACTTTGTAGAACCACCTTTTGCTGCAATTACAGCTGCCAGTCTTTTAGGGTATGTCTCTACCAGCTTTGCACATCTAGAGACTGAAATTCTTGCCCATTCTTCTTTGCAAAACAGCTCCAGCTCAGTCAGATTAGATGGACAGCGTTTGTGAACAGCAGTTTTCAGATCTTGCCACAGATTCTCGATTGGATTTAGATCTGGACTTTGACTGGGCCATTCGAACACATGGATATGTTTTGTTTTAAACCATTCCATTGTTGCCCTGGCTTTATGTTTAGGGTCGTTGTCCTGCTGGAAGGTGAACCTCCGCCCCAGTCTCAAGTCTTTTGCAGACTCCAAGAGGTTTTCTTCCAAGATTGCCCTGTATTTGGCTCCATCCATCTCCCCATCAACTCTGACCAGCTTCCCTGTCCCTGCTGAAGAGAAGCACCCCCAGAGCATGATGCTGCCACCACCATATTTGACAGTGGGCATGGTGTGTTCAGAGTGATGTGCAGTGTTAGTTTTCCGCCACACATAGCGTTTTGCATTTTGGCCAAAAAGTTCCATTTTAGTCTCATCTGACCAGAGCACCTTCTTCCACATGTTTGCTGTGTCCCCCACATGGCTTGTAGCAAACTGCAAACGGGACTTCTTATGGTTTTCTGTTAACAATGGCTTTCTTCTTGCCACTCTTCCATAAAGGCCAACTTTGTGCAGTGCACGACTAATAGTTGTCCTACGGACAGAATCCCCCACCTGAGCTGTAGATCTCTTGTCTTGGTAGGTTTACAGTTGTGCCATACTCCTTCCATTTCTGAATGATTGCTTGAACAGTGCTCCGTGGGATTTTCAAGGCTTGGGAAATCTTCTTGTAGCCTAAGCCTGCTTTAAATTTCTCAATAACTTTATCCCTGACCTGTCTGGTGTGTTCTTTGGACTTCATGGTGTTGTTGCTCCCAATATTCTCTTAGACAACCTCTGAGACTGTCACAGAGCAGCTGTATTTGTACTGACATTAGATTACACACAGGTGCACTCTATTTAGTCATTAGCACTCATCAGGCAATGTCTATGGGCAACTGACTGCACTCAGACCAAAGGGGGCTGAATAATTACGCTCACCCCACTTTGCAGTTATTTATTTGTAAAAAATGTTTGGAATCATGTATGATTTTCGTTCCACTTCTCACGTGTACACCACTTTGTATTGCTCTTTCACGTGGAATTCCAATAAAATTGATTCGTGTTTGTGGCTGTAATGTGACAAAATGTGGGAAAGTTCAAGGGGGCCGAATACTTTCGCAAGCCACTGTAAATAAGGCACAAGTAAATTAAAAGATAAGGTAAACTCGCTCAGAATTCTGACTATCCTTGGAATCTTGACCTTTAAAATATTAATCTCAATATTCTGAAATTCTGATCCACAACCATCAACACCCAGAATTCTAACTTTATTCTCTTTAAATTTGACTTTTAGAATTTTGACAGTCAGATTTATGATGAGAAAATCAGAAGTCTAAGAAAAACATGGAGCAAAATTCTGAGAATTTAGTAAGAATTACAAGTAAAGTAGTGAGAATTCAGAGAAAAAGTGAAATTCCTGAGAAAAAAATCAAATTCTGGGATTAAAAAAAGAAAAGGAAATTCTCTCCGAGGAGAAACTTAATTCTGAGAATTAGGCAGAATTCTGAGTAAAATAGTGAGAATTCTGAGAAAAAACGAATTCAAGGGGCAAAATGATGAGATTACAGAGATTAGTGAGAATTCCAAGCAGATTTACGAGAAAAAAAATTCAGAATTTAAAATCAAAATCAAATTCTAAAAGTCTGAGAATAATCTCAGAATTCTCACAAAAAGGTTATAAAAAACATCAAATTATTCCTGTTATTAATGGTAACGTCATAAATCTGAGCAATAATCTGAATTCTGAGAGAAAAAAAAAGTCATGATCCCAAACTTTTTCTATCGTTTTCTACAAAAGGGGACGATTCCTGTCGATGCAAAAATAAGTCAGGTTGTGTAGAAGTCTATGAGAACATGGCCCCACCTGTCACTTAATCTATAACCTTAAATCTAATCTGATCTGAATCTATGAATTTCTAATGAGTGTTTTGTTCTATATATTGTGTATTTTATTAGCTAAACCCAGTGGGTAACAGATGAGGAACATACAAACATACATAAACTAAAATCATGATATTATTATCCTATCTATTTATTTATTATAGTGACACACCATTCTTTTCTATGACATTCCCCTTTCCCTAATTCATATGATTATGGGCCTTGAATAAAATATTTATATACTCCATATAGATGTTGCCACTCACAGAGCCCTAAGCAATGTTTATGTTTCACTGAGAGCGGTCCACTCGTCTAGGAGGAGCTAGAGAACATACAAACATAAATACATATGATCATTATAGCATGGTGACAAGTGGTTTCAAAAAGCCAAAAATGCTTCTCGAGGCTTTTCACAGGAATTTCAAAACCATAATAGCTACTTCCATATTTTATAGTCTATGAATACTGCATGTAGGGAGGTAAGGGTAGCCTGGAGGTCTTGAGCAGGCATGTCATGGTCTGGGCAGACTGTCTTTTTCTACCCCCTTTCTTCCTCTCTCTACCAGCCTACACTGTCTGTGCTTTCTCTCTCATCTCTCCTTTTCTCACCTACAGGTGGAGCTGGTTCTGAGGTCTTCTTTGCTCAGTCTTCGGGGTTCATCAGTCGCACCTTTTCCTCGTTTCTCATACTGCTGTTGATTTAATGACCGACTCTCACGTCCATTCTCCACCGGATTGTTCTCCAGCTCTGACTTGTAATTTAATATTTGCTTTAAGCACCCTGGCTCTCAAACTCTGGCTATAGAAGAATCTCCCCTCGGTTTACCCGTCATCCTCGACGCCCAGCTTCACCTGTAAATTGGGTGTTCAGCCTGCCAATACCACTCACCTGTCTGACCACTTTCTCCACTTGGTGAATTTAACTGCTTGTACCTTCTTCAACTAACCAATCAAAAAAAAAGTGGTTCGACCCACATCACTGGTTTGGAGAACTCGTGTTTTGAACGCTCAAGCCTGGCATTAGCATTTAACAGGACATAAGCACAAAGCAAGTCTGAACAAGGACGCTGGGCTCTGGCACAGTTGAGGCACAGCAACTTGTCCATCACAATGTTGCCACACTGTAAAGCATATCCTACTTTATTTGTGTATTGTTGTTGTTGTTTTTCAGTGGGACCTGAATTTACAAATGACAAACATGTTGCATGAAATGAGACTTGAAATTATCGTTTGAGGTCACGATCCTAGTGAGAAGTAAGGTTGTTTTCTAACAGTCTCCAATGCAGTTAGACTTCTTACTGCAACCCCAGGTTCGCCGCGGCTTTACTTTTCAGACCTGAAGGCCATGTTTATCTTTTATATGCAGAAGTTACTGCTATATTCAACAGCGCACCACTATTATTCCAAAAGCCCAGTAATATTAAAACACTAGTGAACTGTCTCAGGTATGAACAGTCATGGTTGGAGATTAACTTTTGCTCAGGTTGATGAAGTTTAACAGAAATTATTTTTATCAGGGGAACCCGGTGTGTTCGATGGGTACGACAGTGCTATTGGTCCTTTCGTCTCTTATTTGGATGACAATAAGAGACGAAACGTGATTCTCATGAACGTGATTCTCATGAAAATGTAATAGGAAGATCATTTGGGAATCTATGTGTCTGTAAATGAAAACACCAGAAGAAATTAACTGTGTGTATTAGCTAGAAACTAAAACTGAATCTGAAATCTTCAGTCTACAAAAATTAGGCATCAACCTTTGATAATTCACTTATTTAAAGCTTTAAATAAGTGAATTTTTAAAGGTTGATGCACTGGGATCACAGCAGCTCAAACTCCCTCTTCCCTGGTGTTTTCATCAAGCTCCTCCGAGGATATCTTAGCAGATATCAGGGCCAAATGTAATATGGAGTACAACTGCTCAGCGTGTTCCTCAGTGTCCCATTGATGCTGGATGTGCCGGAAAACCTTTGCAAGCATCCAAATCAGGTGGCTAAAGCATCTGAACTGACACCTTGCAAATGCAAAGGAGCAGCAGATGAATCTCATTGCAGCTGCTCATACTGTATCTAATTCACACTGTCAGGTGCTACCCAGGTCTGGGTAGCACCTGACAGTGTGGCTTCAGTGGAAAGGATGGTGCTGGAGAGTTGGAGGGAGCTTGCATGCTGGGTGGGTGAAGCAGTATCTATCAAATAAAAACCTAACAAGCATACCAAACCTACAGAAAGCATCTGAGCGGCTCTTGTATCAAGTTTCTAAACGTCTTTTTCCAAGAGGCATGATTTCCATGAGGCAAGTCTTTGTAAACGGACTAATTAGAGCTCCTCGCTATGTTTCGTGTCAGCGATGCAAAACAGAAACGGTGACGATTTGAAAAATATGCGTGTGTGCGTGTCACCAGGACAGTCTGCTGAATATCAAGAGCCATCATAGACAGTGGCGCAGACTGACAGGTATTGTGTAAATCAACAAACAGAGGGGCTTGTTTGTATCTCGAATGACAGCAAACAACAATGCTGCGCTGCTGAAGAACAAAACACCTCTACTTTCTACTGTCTCTCGTCTCGAGCGCCTGATAAGAGCCGAGAGCGTTACGGAGACATGAAGGCGTTGTGTGGGCCGCTGGAGAGTGTGGGATAAAAGCATTAAGGGTCCGTACACGTTGCAAGAAAAAGAAAAAGTCAGGAGATGAGCGCATGCTGCTGGTAAACCGAGACTGTTTCATTTTCTACGTCGGGTCACAAGGTAGAGAAATGAAACTGAGATTGCAAACACGTTATAATTAAAGCTCCTTTTACAGTCGTGGTATAAAATAGAGATTTCTAAATGTTTAAGTTTTAACAATGTGGCTATAAATTAAAAGGTAACAGTTAAATAGTGGGGGGAGTGGAGGGGGGGAGCATTCACACAAGTGCTTTTTCTTTCTATTCCTAAACAGTTTTAGTCTAACGTTCACAGACTCCCACTCCAATGGATGTATTTCTTCTTTTTCTTCTTCCTCCCTGAGCCTGGTTCTGCTGGAGGCTTTTTCCTGTTAAAAGGGAGTTTTTCCTTCCCACTATTGCCAAGCGCTTGCTCAAAGCATGTCATCTCATTACGGTCTTTACCTTGCAATATAAAGAGCCTTGGGGTGACTTTATATCAGCTCATATTCAGCTTTTTGTATAAGAACTCTATAAACAAGAGAAAAGAAAACATGGTCTGACCTCTCTCTGTATGTACCAACAGTAAAAGTACAAATGATAGCAGATGGGTTCGCTCATCAGACTTTACTTCAGCTCTCCTATACTTCTCTTAGTAACGAATCCTGAAAGTAAGTCCAGGTGACTCAGCCTCCACATTTTTATCAAAGATGACTAATCAGTGTCCTCCTCCACATTATACCTTTCCTCATCCTGTCTTCGCTTCTGACACTGCAGCGACTGCCTCGCTGGTCTCAAACAGCCCCGAGCATCGCTGCAGGGGGACAGAGAGGAAAACAAACGCTTTGGATCAGAGGTGATTTACCAGCGAGGCAGTTTGCCCTTCACAGTCTGCTTATACCTGCGTGACTTCCTCTGTGCGTAGATGAAATGCTCATTTCTACAGAAGTCATGAATGAAAGGGTGAACGTATATTATCAGTGTGGTGATGACACGGAAACAGAGCTAAACCCGACAGTTAAACCACAACAATGAACGATGCGGCTTATTTGTCAATAAAACAGATGGGTTGTTTGTTTATTTTTTAACAAAATCCATATGTTATTTTAAGAGGATTTGTTAAACTTCAAGAATAATAATCATTCCAGACAACAGGTGCACTGGAGAGGCAACGACAAGACAACCTCCAAAGAGGTAAGAATCTTTGCAGGTGATGGCCACAGATCACTGGTGATTGATTTTACTCCAGTTTGCCTTTTTCATGTCCCAGTCACTGCTGTTGGAATGAGAAAACATCTGGGATTGGTCCCGACCAATCTCCTTCTTATCCAGGATCAGGGGACCAGTGAGCTCCTGGACAGTGTGTGTCGCCATTTGGTTGCATCAGATGGACCTATACTATACATAATGTCCCACAGCCCTTTTGAGCAGTATATTAATGTGCGTTATGCTTTATGTTTACGTCTTTTTCTTACCCGGTGGCAAAGAAATGTCAGGGCAATTTTATTTTATTAAAAAAAAAGAAGTCATAATCATTTGATAACCTTTTGGTGGTGATGGTAGGGTTGTAGTGTGTACCGAGGATACAAATTCATGTTTCATTCATGCTGCTCGAAACCAGTTCTGTTAACCTTTTTATTCCACTAAAATCAAGCAATTTCATATACAGAAAATTCACTTAATTTTGTATTATTACAGCCCTCAAAATAACAGATTCTCCTATGAAACTGTACTGCACTAATGGACTAAAGTAACCAAGATGGATATCAGGACAGCTGTTGTGCAGAAATACCTTTATTCCCTGTTATCTTAGAGGGGAAGGGGGGGGGGGGGCTTAAATTGTTTTACTATGATTTCCTCTCACTGCTTTCAGAAGTGGCTACAGCATAATGAGAAAAAAAAAAAGAAAACACAGTTGATGCAATTTCTGGCTCTGGCTGTGAGAACGGTTAAAATGCAATCAGGTGAATCAGTGATGGGGAACAACAGGAGCCTGAGGCAACTGCAGGTCAAATCCCAGACCTCTCACCATCTCCTTACTCTAGTTACTCACTGCAAGCTACAATCAGACAGCAGCTTCACAGGAAACACAGAAAATACTTCTTTTTTTTGGTCACAAGTAAACTTCAGACTTTGCAGGTGTTTTATTTGATTGGACGCAGCATGAAGGAACTATTGATGATAAATTAAAAAGCAAGTTGTCTGCACTTCATGCAGATTGTTACAGTAAAATATGCGCCGCGCTTCTTTTGTGATAAACAAAACATTCGGACTACCTGTGGAACTTAATTTAGATGAGACTGTCAAATTACTGTTTTTGTAGTGCTTTTAATTAAAGTGCCTGTAATTCCCTTTTAAAATGTGTCGGTGTATGTTTTTAATGTTGGACCCCAGGAAGACTGGCTTATGCAATTTGCTAAACTTAATTACACTCAGAACCCCTGCAGTTAAAAGAGGATGTTAATTCAAAGAGAGCATGAAAAGGACTAAGCTGCACTTTGTGCCCTGCATGAACTAATACTATGTTTGATTTTCCAAAAATGTAGAGGGAAATGGTACAAAAGGCGCCGAGATCAGCTGATCCGTTGGAGGGAATGTGCTGCTGCCACAGTAGGTGGTCGTGTACGTGTCATCGCTTTAAAAGTGACAAACTTCCTTTGGTATCTGCCCTCAAACTGTCAAAAGTCAGGCTGATTTATTCGAGCTAAAGGGGGATGTCTGGTCCGATGCTTAGTTATATATGTACCTATAGCTGTTGAATTTGTGAGGGACTGCCTGTTTCTGAAACAACATTACACTTAGAGGCCACTTCCTTAAGTACACCTTGCTAATTTAGGTGACACCACACAGTTGCAACATATTTCCACATGGCCTGAAGCAATTCCGTCACATCCCAAAGGTGGGCAGGAGGGAGGGGCTTTACTTAGGACTAGCCGGGAGAACGGGAAAGAAAAGAAACAGCTAGACTAGACCAATGATGTCAGCATCGAGTTTTAAAGTGTGGGGAAGTGAGTTAAAGAATAGACTAGCAGCCAGACACCCAGAAAAGCACAGGTCCATGATTACCCATCTTTACCGAAATTACACACAAGCTTCATATCTAAATGCACTGATTAGACATCTTTCACATGCAGGTGAACAGGTGCACCTAATAAAGTGGCATGAGTGTATATGTGCTGACTAGAGTTCATCTTACTGTATGCTGTATGCATCAGTGAGGAAAATGATAACTGATAAATGCAAGTGAGGATATTCCAATATCTACGATACACAAATAAACTGACAGCACCACAAAATCGACACAGCATTTATTTATTTATTTATTTCAGAAACCTTAATACTGTGATCACTGCAAATGTCTTATTCATACCTTTACATTTTACAAAGACAATGGATCTGGGATGTAAACAGTATTTTCAATTGTTTAAAACGTATGGTCCTCTTAAAATAGTGTGCTTTGTTTCCAGTCAGAGCGGATCACCTCACCGTTTCCTCTGTTCTTCCAGCAGGAGCAAACAAAACAGATCAAGACTCAGCAGTGCAGGGCTGCGTCTCCGAGCTCTGGGAAACCTTCCTCCCCTGCTTCAATCACTGAAACCCAGCATCCCTACAGTTTACACAACATACGACCTCCTCCCGTCTGATCAGTGATGCTTGAGGAATAAAGTTATAAAGCACCTGTTTGTCAGGAGCTGCATTGGCAGGGAAAACTACAGAGCAACATTCTAGACAAGGTTGCACAGGAATCCATCAATTCACCCTTTTTATATCCAAAACCTGTAAACACTATGCTTTTTTTCTTTAATGTAAAACACATTGTTGTGCAAAGAATCTCAAAAATAAGATATTGCAAAAAAAAAAAAAAAAAAAAAAAAAAAAAGAAGAAGAAAAGAGAAGAAAAGAAAAGAAAAAGAACATCTGAACATTCAAATTTCTGATATCCTTCAGTGAAGCAGCAAAAACAACGCTGAGGAGAGAAAACCCACGTTCACTGCAAGGTAACAAAGACGAGTGAAACCCCAGACCGGCTTATGTTTGTTTCTGACTTAGTGTAAACTGAATCTAACATCCAAGTTGATGCACACTTTTAAAGATGCAAGCAAAACATCTGCACGTTCTGTCATTTGGCCATACTTCATTTAAAATACAAAAAAAAAAAAAATTAACCTTGACCACTTTCCTTTTACAATAAAATATAAACATTGCTTTTAGTTAATTTAATCATTTTAATCATTGATATAGTTTTGGACAGAAACCCAGTGTACATGGTATATAATTTACAGTCAACACTTTACGGATAGGGGCCCATTTGCGCCAAGAAGACTCACCTTTTTTCATTAATATTTCAAGGATTTCACATTAGTGGATGACTCGTTTTCACAACTGGCCAGCTTGAAAAACTTAAAATTAAAAAAAGGGAAAAAAAAAGACCAAATCTGGTGTTGACTATCTACTGGTGTAACTGTCGTCCACGCAGACTGACGGGAGATTCCTAAAACAGAACCAAAACGTTTGCTAACAGTCCACTCGTGTCTCTGCGAAACTGCAGAGCTTAATGAGCATGTCGGTTATAGTAAACATCATATTTCTTTTAGGCTCGTTTATATTCTCTTTACATTCAGACTGGGAGATCATTTGTGCTGTGCGATGCAGGGCTTCTAATTGCATAAATGTGAGATGCAAATTTACTTGGGGCGAGTCAAAAACTTTAGCGCGGGGGAATTAAGGCTTTCGCCAAGTTTAAATGGACACGCTTAGGCTTCGACCTCAACGCCCCTGTTGTCGTGTCAAACACCCAGCTGTGACTCTTGCTTGTGTTGTAAGCAGCTTTGTGATGTGGGGGAAGAAAAAAAAAACAACCTGTCTTCCGGCACACTTGTATTACAGGGGCCAGTGGCTCAAGTAATTGAATGCAAAGGCACACACGCAGACAGACTTCCACAAATACTCATCACTGTGTCGGGAGGCTGGCCTGACTGACTGAAGAGGAGAAATAAGCATCTGAGCAAATGAAAGGATGACGCCTCTCAGCCGAGTCGACGACTGTGAGTGTGAACTCAAGTTAAAATCGTATCTGGTGAGTGCGTGCGTGTTACTGTACCAGGTGTGCTTATCTTTCAGGATGAAGGAGAAGAGCCTTTCCCTTTTATCTGTTCCCCAGGTGCTGTTTCAAAGGCATGTCCCTGCTCTGCCTCGGAGTAAATGACCAAGATAAGTGACTGTAGGCACGGCTGGATTGACTGATGTACATTCACACGATGACAACACACACACACACGGGTACAGCTGATACTGTAGCCCCCTCCTAACAGATAGCCACATATGCAATTTCTGTTGATTCCTCACATTCCTGACATAAACTGAACCTGAGGAAAACTATAAATGCTCTGCAGACACAACATCCACACACACACACTCACACACAGACACACACACCTTAGGTCTGCTCCTTTTTTTTTATCAAAAATACACCTGTGATTGTCTCTCAAGGCTGGCTTCTGATTATTCCTCCTGTCCTGTTTGTGTGGCCTCCACGGTTTGATGTCTGACTGATTGCGGAAGAGGCGTTAGAAAAATACAGAGTGACTGGCAGCACATTTACAAATCATGACATTTCCACTGGTCACCACTAGAGGGCACTGTAAGCAACACGACAGCAGGCTTGGGCACCACAAAATACAACAGAATACAGAATAAAAACCATATAAGTCAGGCTTTAGCCAGAATTAAGAAAGAAAGCCATTTAAATAATATAGCTAGTGACCGTTTGTCTTGAGGAACTAAACACTGATGTCAGTTGTACTATACGAATAGAACAACGTATTTATTGGATTATAATACAAGGAAATAAATAAACCTGGGGGAGGAAAAAACAACATTCCAACTTTTCCATCTCATTAATGTCTCTGTCACTTTTAATCAGCAGCTGTCTCTGCAGACAGTGGGATGATGTTTAGAGTTCTCACTTTCCTTTTCCCCCCTCACAGTTCAGTGGGAAAGGATAAAGGCTCTTGTGCAGCACAAATCGGCAGCCTTGTAAGCTCCAAATCATCTTTTCCTACTTTAAGCGTCTCTTAAGAGAGTCCTGACTTCTTCCTATTGCTTTTAAGACACATATAATTAGGAGGGACCAAAGCACTACGGATCAGTCCTGGGTTTTTTTTGTATTTTTTGTTGTTGTTTTTTTAAGTGGCATCGTTTGCCGATGGCTTTTAAATATCCCCCTCTGTCAGGATGTTGTAATCCAGATTTGACTGACACAGAAGAGAGAAAGTGAGATCGAGAGAGAGAAAGAAAAAGAGAAACTGTACAAATCCCTCCTGTGCTGAAGCAGAGCGACCTGTTTCCGTGTGGGTGGCTGCGGTCGAACAGCCAGAGCGACCGTCCGGTGGTTTCAGCCTTCGAGGGGAGGGCACGCAGGTGTGAACGAAGTGAAAACCTCTCCCGTGTCCTCTGCTCTTGTGGTTTCAGATTGATCGTTTCTGTATGTGTGTTTGCATGCGGTCGTTTGTGTTCCAGTAGCTGGACCGGCAGATTGATGGCGTACCCGTCTTGACTTTGCGGGACCATTTTTAAGAGACTTTCATTCAGATCACCTTGGTGTCTCTGTAACCCCACCCCACCCATCCTGTGGCAGCTGAGATTTGGCATAAAGGACTCGAGTCCCCTTTTAGAGCAGCTGGGCATCATTTAAAAAGACTTGCTGGGAAAAAATATTTTTAAAAAAACAAGAATAAATGTCCTAAAAAGAGAAGCACATCCACGTGAAACAAAATCTACAGATAGGAGGCGGAACTTCTTTGCGTGCACCGCTGGAACAACCGCAAGAGGCAAAGTCGACTTCTTTAGAAGGTGGAGGGTGTGAAGTGCTTTCTCCTGGTCGGCAATTTAAGAAAAGAGATTTTGTCACACGAGAGAAAGACAAATTCAACAGCTCTCATAGGTGAGAATGACACCCATTTTCTTGAGTGTCATCTTCCTAAGTTTAACAGAGGGTCTGCGAGGAGAGACCGAGACTGGTCGACGGCATTACCCACTGATGGCTGAAGCCAATAGAAGATGGTTGACGGATTCAGCATCAGGATAATTCAAGTCCAACAACAACAATCTCCCGTTTCCTCGTGAGTGTCGATCCTCCTCTGCCTCTTTATCCAGAGTGTGTGTGCGTGTGTGTGCGCTCATGTTTGCATTTGTGTGCATGTGTGTAGGTTAAAATGTGGAGGTGGGAGTCAGTTCATGTCTATGGTGTTGAAGACCCACTCGGTGAACTTCTTGAGCTTGGCAGCAGAGGTCTGGGACTCCTCCTGCAGTCTCTGGTTGTCCTCCCAGAGTCTCTTGATCTGAGCCTGAAGCCTCACCTTTTCTTCCCGCTCCTGCGGAAGGTGGAGAAAGGTGGGGTTAAATTACTTGTTTTCATTAACCCGTTATTAAGCGATTAACAGTGGACAAAGTTTTTCTTAAGCAATCAATTCGATCTCTGCTGTGTTTATGTAAACTAAATCTCGGGCCTGCAGTCAGCGAGTCGCAGCTAGATAGAAGTTTGTGATTTTGTAAACAGATATTATCAGCTGACATTTTAAACCCGAAGACAGCACAACGAAATAAACTCCGAGTCGGGTGCATGAACATAAATATTGAGGCTCAGTCTAGGAAGGTAAAGAACACACTGAAGGAAACAATAAAACTGGAGCGAGCTGCTGTCAGTCAGCTGCAGTCGATTGCTGCTGGGGTGAGAGAGGCGCGTATTAGCTTTCTTGGTGTCAAACTGATTTCCTGTTATGTTAAAAGTAAGAAATGTAGAAAAGCTTTGCAACATTTCACGAGACAGCTGAAAGTTTCCCAAGAATTGCGTTACACGTGAATCTCAAACCGCAGCAGTTTTCTGAGTGAAAACTTTTCACTGTCACAAAAGGTCAGACTCAAAGAGGGGATGGTGAGGGAGCTATAAGGTGATAAAAAAAATTCAACCACCTGACTCGTGGTTTCTAATGCCTGAGTGGACTGTACCACTGGAGAAGGGGGTGATTAGTGATAGTCCATCCTTTTTCTTCACTGCTTTTCCAATTAAGCATGGTGGGAGGCTGGAGCGAGCTCTCATAGGGCAAAAGGTATCCTACCTTTTATCCTACCTATCCTAACAGGACTATCAAAGTTTGTCGCTTTTTGCTGTGATGTTTAAGTTAATATACTATATTCCATAAAGTCGAAAGTTACAGGACTATGATTTATTCATATCATCAATAACCTTACGGTTAATTTTAGGGAAAAAGCCATATTTTCAGCCTATGGGCAGAGGTGTCTTGTATTCTGTTGCTTCTTTGCTATTTCCTTACACTCTGGCGTTTGATGTATTTCACCATACTCGTAACTCTCAGCCGCTTCAACCTCACTACCAAACATGAAGCATTAAAAGTACAAATCATGACTTTATGGTTAGTATTTGGTGTGAATAAGGTTCTGACCTCTGTGGTGTGCAAAAACATTTGTTTGGACCACGAGCCAAAGATAATCTTCCCCCTGCTGATAATGTTCTTATCAAATAAATCATTTTAGTTGTAATGACAGATTTGTAGGAGAGCTTTGTGAGAGCCTAAAGTAACATGATATTTTTTTTGTCGTATCCAATTATTGCAGAAGACAAAGGAAATCACCAAACATCTGCATTTGAGAAGCTGACAGCAATAAAGTGGCTGATTTCAGTTGTCCCTGATTTGTTTTCTACTAATCAACTACTCGTTTTATAAAAAAAAGTTTTTGAAACAATAAATCTCTCAAAGTTTTTTAAGCAGTAACTGAAATATGGACATGAACTGTGAAACACTGGACGAGTGAACAGGAAACATGGGAAACTTTTTCCAGGTGATTTAAACGTTATCATTTTAGTGGCCGCAGTGAAACTTGAGTCAGCAGTTAGCAACAACAATAAGCAGCAGAGTGGACCTAAGAGAACAATAGAAACGCTCAACTGCTGACTTTGTATATTCTTTTGAAAACAAAATATTTATTTACACCACCCGCTCCACGTTCCACTGTATACAAAGGCAACTGAAGTCTGTATCTTTCATTCACACTTCAAAAGAAGAGGGGAACCAAAAATGATTCTTTTAGCGCAGCACCGAGCAAAAGTTTGCACAGGACTCAATGCAGTCATGTGAAAAAACCAGTTTATCCTTACAGTAAGAGGATAATGTGTCACCAGGTGCTGCTAAATCTGATTGGCTGATCATCAGTTTGAGCATCTCTATAAATTCTTCTATAAAAGCAGATTTTTGACAGTTTGCTGGGTTGGAGCGTTCAAACATTTCACTGATAAGACATCAGCAATGATCTTAGAGAAGCACTTCTTACTGCCCATCAATGCCATTTGCAAACAATTTGAAGACCGTCACTCGACAGTGAGAAAGATTATGCACAAATGCAAACATTCAAAACAGCTGCCAATCTTCCCAGAATTGAACGTCCCAGCAAATTCACCTCAAGGTCAGACCGAGTAACGTTCAGAGAAAAACCCTGGAGCTACAGGCCTCAATTAGCATGTTAAACGATAAAGTTCATGACAGCACAATTAGAAGAAGACTCAACATCTATGGCTGTTTGGAAGGGTTCCCAAATGAAAGCCTTCACTCCTGGAACAATGTCCTTTAGACAGATTAGAATAAAATGGGACATGTTGGGCCTTCTTCTTCTTCTTTTTTTCTCCGCAGGACTGTATATATTTATTCAAACTGTGTGTCATGTTTTAGGTTCCGTCTCACCTTCTTCAGGTCCTCCTGAAGCATCTTCACCATGGCCTCCAGCTTAGTCACTTTCCTCTCCAGCCCTATATGTCCCTCACTGCGGCAAGAAAAGAAAGTCAACCTGAGTAAACACTGCATACATCTTTGAAGTGGAATTTTATTAGCAACAAACTCTTGTTTACCCTGTATATTCCAGTTCTACTGGATACTGAATTCAGTTATTAATCTATATATGTACACACACCATCTGCTTCTTGTATTATCTGGTTAGACGTGAAACTTCTTCTTGTTGCACTGATAGTTAATTAATTTCATTTTAAAAAGTCTAATTCCCAAACCAAACCAACTTTGTCACATAGTATATGCAACATTACAGGTAGGCAGTACTCCGTTAACCTGCTCAGCACCTCTGGATCTTGTAATTTCTCATTCTGTGCAGCTGGATGGCTTTAGCTCATTTGCTTTGTGAAGTTGTTTTTTCATGAAGGAAAATAGGACAGTAATTTTATCTTTTGTCTGCAGTCCTGAGGTGATGTGTGTTCGCTGCACATATCTTGCATGTGAACATTTAACACAGACTACAGCGTGTGTGTTGTGTGTACCTAGACGAGGGCCGTGACAGTGGAACAGGCTTCAGCTCTATGTGAGACTGCTGTGGACTGGAGGTGCCGCTGCTCCGGTGGTTTGAGTCACCAAAAACAAAACTTCTCTGGACTAAAAGAAGACAGAAAAGTGAGGGCAAAGAATACCAAGTGTTTGCTTTAACTACTAGTAAAAGCAGGAGAACTATACCATAATGTGTGTTTCGCTCATTCTCAAAGGTATTGGCCACGTCCACCAGGTGTGTCCATTCGAGGGGACTGTCTCTGTCTGAAGAGGGGAGGGGCATGAGCTCCTGAGGGAGAGGTCCACGATGACGCTCCACCAAATCCACCAATGATGTGTCAGATGCCGAAAGGTCACCTGTTAAATTAAGTTTTGAAAAGTGATTTTTCCACACTTTTGAGCATTTTTATTGAAAAGAGGGGACAGCAGGAAAAAAATAAAATAATTTAGGTTTAGCCTTCGCTGTCATTATCACATAATATTAAGAGATATGGTAACCAAATATGTCCTTGGCAAATATAAGCACCTCTTAGTTCTGCAGAAAACATAATGAGCTGCGTTGCATTTATTCAAAGCACCCTTATTTAATTATTTTCTAATGCATTTGGTTATTTCCCATTGCATAACAGTAACAACTATCAGCAACAAATTATGTCTTCAGTATATGAAGCGAGTTGCCAGCCTTCTACTCAAGCTTACCATGCAGTTTGACTCCCAGCTTATAGGAAGGCCGTCTAAGGGGCACGCCACGAGTGGTGGGCGAACGTGGGAGGGTGGAGCAGCTGAAGAGAACGTCAGCGGCGAGAGCCGGTTCAGGAATGTTGTCGCTCAGGGAGGGAAGGCGCTGGCCACGATAAATGCTCTCATCTGATAGAGTGCGATGGAGCGAGCGACGGCGGCTGAGAGGCTGCTCTGGCGGCGACTTCTGGCTATGCTGCGCAGGGTGAAAGTGAGCAGGTGTTACTTTAATGATCACATTTAATACTGCACAGAGTCTTCTCTGACACCTGTGTGAGACCAGGGGCTGCAGTGCTGCTCTACATCAGCTACAGCCTCTCTCCTGTTTGATCTGCTGCCAAAAAACATTCGCCACACATCAAATACATTTTTTTCCCCCAACGATGTGCAGGTGAATGACCTATTCTAGCTACAAGCAGACGAGCATTAACACCCGATTTTTATGTTTGATATTTGACCTTTGCTTTTACAATTGTACCACTGCCTGCGAAAAGCTGAAGTGGCTGCGAAGGTGGACGGAACAAGCAAAGACTGCAAATTGAGCTTTCCAAGTGAATTCACTCCACTCACCTGACAAATTCTCTGAAAGCTGTGCAAACCTTTATAGTAGCTGCTTTTGGTCTTAATGGCAGACGTACCTTTTCTTTATGTTTTCGTGGTGGCGGGGGACTGTCTGGAGCACTGTGCCTCTTCACATCTTCCTCCATTGTAGACTTTGCGTGAGTCTGGGGCGAGTGCATGTCTCTCAGAGATGGCCTGGCTGCCGGGGTTGGAACCACGTCTACTCCACTTTCTCCTGGAGATTTCCTAAGACACAAACACACACGCACACACACACACACACACACACACAAAGTGTCAGTAAAAAGGCAGTTGTGAGAAAATCATGTTGCACTGATAATGTTTTATATAATGACACAGAAAATAAAGATATGTAGCCTTTCAATGGGAAAAAAATAAATAAATAAATAATCACATTCAGGGTGTGCATTATAGCACTTAATGCAATACTCTCTTGAGCCACAAGGGGGTAATCAAGTAGTACACATGATATTACATGAAAACCGTTAATGTAAAAATTGTAGTATTAGTTGTAGTAGGATTAAAAGCAGTCTGCCAAATGAAAGCACTGCTATAAATCAGAGGAAAGTTCAATTTGATCCAATGAGTATAAATGCAGTAATGCAGGGGGAAAAAGACAGCCACAGTGGCAACATTAGGCATCATTCATTAATGTGGTTGGGAATAAAGTGAATTTCAATGCACTGTACTATGCCCAATGAACCATCTGAAGGATTTGCCAAATTTAGAAAAATCAGACCGGAACATCTTTCACCTGTTAATTTGTTCTGTTTCTTCATTATTAACCAACCGCCTGAAAATAAAATCACCAGGATCAATAACTTCTTGTGAAAGTTAACACTGAGCTGACACAAAAACATCCAACTCTCTTTTGCCGAGGCATTTAAAGCTCAAAAACCTCTAGAGGAATTATTGATAACATATAACTTTAATAATATATGTAACTTTTCACACCTCAAATACACAGTTTGAATAACAATTCAAGACTTTTGTTGTTTTCTACTTTTTGTATAGTCCTTTCATCCTTACTTGCGCGTGTCTCCGAAGTCGACAGAATTGATGGTGGAGCCGGGCTTCCTCCAACCAATCAGGTACTTGGACTGAGCTCCTTGGCGCGGGTAGAAGCTCTTGGGCCCAGGGGACACTGAGGACTGAGATGAAGGGGAGGTTGCCGAAGAGGACGACTCCTCTCTGGGAGAGCTGTGGCCCGAGTGGCGAGCACTGATGGACAGAGGAAACGAACAGGATGTGGAAATAGTAATGAAACATATGTACACAACTTGCATCATAATCCTCACTAAACAACAACAACAAAAATACATCTTAAAGCAAAGACAGGCTTTTTCTTTTAAACCCAGATCTGTGCATTATTTAGGCAAGAATCTTAATGCTTTTACGTTTTAAGAAGTCAAGCTTGGTCTTAGGTCAAGCAGTAATACAAAATTCAGCAGTGAGACATCTTTTATCAAGGAACTTTGAGGTAGGGCATATATTATTCAGGTATAAATGGAAAACTATATGAAAGTATCACCTGCTGTCAAGCCAATCTTGGCAAGCCCCCCCTCCCTTTTTTTTTTTACCCTCCATCACTGTGACAGAATACAAATGTAGTTTTAATGCTGGACACATGATACCGAGGTCATGAGGTGTAACTATCATTACTGGTGATTTAAGACTCTTCAAATGAGAAGAGCAGGTCACTGGAGTTCCTTCAGATCTTCATATAACAGCTTAACTTAAAAAAAAAAAAGTTGGCATGTGTAGAGGGAGTTAAAATTACTCTTTAAGGCTGGCTTCACGTTTAAAAACGTGTCTGTGGATGCAGTTTGCAGTATAAAAGTACTTGAGAGTGTTAGGTGAGGGTAAAAAAGGTTCTAGGTTTGAACCAGTCTAAAGTTGCTTATCAGGTTAACTGGTAATGCTAACTGGACTGGCTGCTAGTGTGATGGTTTTGTTTGTTTCTCTGTGTTAGCCTGCTAAAAAAAACAACAAAAAAAACCCCACCCCAAACTGAATAATAAAATAATAGAAAAATATATATGACAAAGTGTGCCAGCACAAGGGAGCTGAACAGATGGTGAAGGAAACTTCATGCATCCAGTATATATAAATCACTGATTTCCACAGGAATAAATTGGCACCAGATACATGTTAAGTGTCCTGACCTAGCTGTAAGTGTCAAATACTTACAGTTGTAAAGTAAGTCATAAATTTGATTAATTTGTAGTCAAAAAACACAAAAATCAAGAGAAAAACCACCAAAACCGATTCGGTGGTTGAAATTCTGTAGTTAATCAGCTGATTCCTAAGATGGAAATTGGCAAATAGAGGGACTAACACACAAACTTCAGTGCTTGTATCCACATTTAAAAGATTATTTCTGTTATCTCATGCACTACAATGACTGCAGCAATCAAGCAAATACTGAGATAATAAATTATGAAATGGATGAGGCCAGATCTCAATGCATAACTGAAGCTCGATTAGTTATAGCTGTGAGATGAAACATATTTTGAATGAACCAATTTATGTTATTCATTGTCAATCAATGTTAAACAACTTGAGTTTTTTTTTAGTGTATTGTGGCTAAGGGATCAGTTGCTTATCCTATCAAGGTAAGAGTGACAGGACAAAAGTGGTAAAGCTGAGTGAGCTGCACAAATACAGTTAATGCAGGTTTAATCAGGTAGATTTATATTTACTCAGTCTATTCATTACATCCCAAGCTGTCAAACTCAATTGTGTCGTTGTCACTCTGACCCAGTCATTTTCTTCTGAATTATCATTTTACGCTCTCATTCATCAAACCCACCTCCTAACCATTTCAGATCAGAGATCATCACCTAAATCTCCAACTGCTTCATCACCACCACCAGCATCTAGACTCCAGGGGAGGGTTTGGGTCTACTTCCTACCATTGTTGGACTTTGCTGTCAAACTCTACTTTAATAGATTTAATTCAGGTCTTTCAAACAATTGCTTCTTAGTGAAATGTGTTTATTTGAAAACAGTATGATGATGCATTTGCCATCTGCTTCTAGAAGCAGTTTACCTCAACCTCAGGTATGATCATGTCATCACGTTACGTTCTAGGTGCAATTCTTAGGCTTCAAGGTGAGAAACAACAAATGGAGTACAGTGTTTGTGGTCATTAGCTGTATGCAATTGAATCAAAAGTGGGATCTCTTCTCAAATCTGTTTTTCTTCAGTGTTTTACAAAAGCTTTAACCATCCAGCGTTTTCTAAGAAGAAGCTAAAACATTTTTCTTCTGTCAGGAGTCTTAATCATATCACAACATTTTTCTGGAAACTTCCACCCTCAAGCCTGCACTCCCTGCCTTAGAGGATAAGTTTAATACTGAAACTTTAGGTTTTACACCCACACCCACACACACCTTGAGTGAGATCCAGTGTCACTCAGGCTGTAGGTGCTGCTGTCTCTAACAAGGAGGTGAGTAGGTGGACTTCGACCTGTTCCATCCATGCTTCTCTCTCCTGGAGGGCCAGGAGACTCGGCAGCAGCAGGCGACCTCTCGAGCATCCTGCGGCCTCCCTCGGTTGGACTGTGCCATGGGGACGCTGACCTCTCCCTGCTGTCTCTGCCTCCACTGGGAGCCAGCAGCGAGGTGGTGCTGCCGTGGTGAGAGTGGGGGTGGGCGTGGTGAGAGGCTCCAAAAGAGCCGCTGTCGATACCGCTGTCGGCCGAGGCGCCCTGGAGGTAACCACCTCCTCCCAGGCCATTGGGTTCTGGGTCACCCTGGTCACCACTGGAGCCCCCACCAGTCCCCATATCATACCATTTGTCGCTGTCGCTGTGGCCCCCACTGGAAGTAGTGCTGGATAGTGTGTTACTACTGGAGTGACCGGAGTAAGGGCCATCCGACTGCATAACGACAGATAATAGGGACGAGTACAGGGGAAATGATAAAATATTCTGGTTATACAAAAAAGCCTAAATGTTCATGTTACATCACCATCATGTCAAAAACCATGTAAAGCCTGACCTGGCTGCCCTTCTTCGGGGACAGGTGGATGACTTGCTCTTGCCTCTGGATACGAGGAGCTCCCGAGTATCCTTGACCAGACTTCGAGACTGGCGCCTCTGCAATAAATAGACCATTACACAGAGCTGGGGTTGGTGACAAACACATGAGAGCACACCCTGTGGCACAAACATCGTTGATGAATACACACAGAAGTTATGTTCATTTGCATATATTTTACTACTACAGCAGTTGCGCTTCCGAGAGGTTCACGACACTGATTTTATTTTGCTTTTGCCATGTCCATGAACAAAAACCCACATCACTTGTCAGCAAAAGCCAAGCACATCAAACACAAATTTGTCCCCAGATGGTCCCTGCTGGCTTTGTTTGTTCTGGGCAAGCTGTGCCGCATGAGAAAACGTGTGTATGTGTCCCGAAGCAAAACTTGGGGTATAATTGGGACTATTGTATAATCCTGTGGATGTTATGCAACAAGACCTACAGAGAAGGCTGCTAATGACCACAGCATCATGACAGAGGGAGTAAAGAGAAATATCATAACATCTGCTGGAATGAATCTAGAAATGTAGATTCAGTCGCACATTAATCTGCAAAGTTGCACCACAGCCCACGGGGCTCTCCACTAATAAAGGATGTAAGCACGTGTGCATGCCTGCTTTTCAGGAGTGCACGTGTTTATATACAAGCATATGTGGGTATTTGTGTATTGTTCACTTTCTGAAGAGTTACCCTTTTAAGCTAAATATAAAAAAAGTATTGAAAAGTCATGACAAATAGTAATTTCTCCATGAATTAACCATGTAATTACTCTGGTGGAAAGCCCTTTTGAGGCTAAAGGGTAAGCAAATGTCCTGTTTGTGTGTGTGCATAACAAAAAAAAAAAGTATGTATTCTGCCCGCTGCGTGACTCGTGTTATTTCTGGACATAACATGACCACATAATCGTTGCTGAAGACTGGCAGGTCAAAGGGTGAAAATGGAAGGAAGAGGAAAAGGACAGATCCCTAAACCACAGAGAGAGCAGACTGTACAGTGCAGGGCCAGACACTTGGCTGACTCTGGCTGCACTGGCCCAGTTTACATTGTTCCACCCTGACCAGTAACGACATAAGTGCTATGAACAACCACAAAATGAAAGACTAAAGCCTTTAACTGTCATTGTGGCGGTCAGGAACAGGTTGAGAACATGACTGAAACTAGGCTGGTCAACAATCAACCAAAGCAACATCCTGCTGGGAATCAAAGGAGCAGCGGGGGGGGGGGGCTTTGTGGGATTCGGGCCTTTAATAAAAGAAAGGTCCCAAAAACAGTGCATGGGAGAATACTTTCAATTAAATGAAAGGGAATGTACAATATAATAAAAAGAAGTTTGAATGAGAAGCAAAAACAAGCAGCAGTGGAGAATGAGGAACAGACTGAAGGGAGGGAGGGAAGGAAAGGCGCACAATGACTAGGGTGGCCAACTGTGTTGACGGGAAAGAAAGGAATTTCTCCCTTTTCTCTTCTTATTAAGTCGTATAGAACAGAAAGGAAAGTGACAAACAAAAAGCCACTTATTGTACCCAATGTCACCGTTTGAACACCTCTTTCTGATCCCTATTCAATAATTCCCCCCTTCCTTCGCCATTTGTCTCATTACGTTTCCACCATTTTGTTTGCAGAGACATTAAGACCTTCTCAGTGAAGGCAATATAATTCACAGCTTGCAGAGGCGAAGGAGGTGGAAGAGGAGTGGAGTGAGGGGGGAGTGGAAGGGAAGCGCTGTGGCTGCTGTCAGAGTTTTTATCTCTATGAAAAAGCTGCTGCTGCAAAGAAGAAAAAATGTCACCGGCAGATGAGGTAGATGAGGAGGCACACACACACAAACACCACTCACACACTCTTCAAGATACCTGTCATTTGAAAGAAATTTACCACCACAGATAAATATGGATGATTTCTTTCCAGTGCTGTCTCCTCCTCCGCCCTCAAAACTGAAAAGCCAACTGCCCTGATGTCTATAAAAACACGTCCACAGGCTCACATTTATGCTGCGTTTTATGTTTACACTACTGATAGTATTAAAATACGCCACAATTTGCCAAGACTTTACAGCGCACTTAATTCCAACATACCTGTTGACCCGCGTTCGGCTCCTCCCCCTTCATCCATCCTGGACCAACTGGAAGAGGACTTTCCACCTGACCCGCTCTCTCCAGCCACCTCTCGTCTCTCCCCGGACATCGGAGAGTGGCGATTGCTTGCAAATCTAGGAAACGAGCGCACATGCACCAAATTAAACCCCCTTTTTTAAAGTTACTTAAATGTGTTTTTAGTGATTAAAAATACAGGGGAAGGAATGATAGAAAAACAGAGTTTGAAACAGAATACATTTTCCCACAGGCTACAGTGGTTGGAAATTGAAACGGGGTGGGGGTGGGGGGGGGGGGCTGTCAAGAGCATTAACAGAGACAAAGACCTAAATGCTAGCATCTCACTCTCCTACAGTAATGCCATATGCTGTTACGGTTGTAAAAAGATTATACTTCAAGCCAACTTTTTTTGTATATAGCAAAAAATATATACACATATATATAAAAAATTTTAATAATTTATGTCACAACGGTGCATAAATGCATAAATCAGCTTCTTAAATGTAAATGCGTCTTAAACGTCTGTTTAAAACGGTATATCAACCTGTTGCTTTTTGTTGGTTTAAGACATATTTTATGACATCTACGATAAATACCTGACCATATGTCAGAGTACACATACAGCGCAGTGGACTTTCTATCATTGATGAATGAAATCACAAATCCCTAAAGGCAGCATAAAACTTTGTAGTGAGAAGAAACTGGGGGTTTTTGTACATAAAATATGCAGTCACTATCCATAAATCGCATCCATAACCACATATTCTTCCTTACTGCTCAGGCATGGACTTCTGTCTCCAGTGAGCAGAGCTCCCGGAGGCGTCGCTGGAACAGGACAGGTTGCTGGGAGAGCTGCGGTTATGAGGGGAACGGCCTAGTGCCAAAGATGAGGCCAGGCTATAGCTCTCACTGCCTGGAGACATCCTGGTGTAGGAAACACAGAGAAACGGTAAGAATTTATCTGCTCATGAAAACATGAAGGTTTTTGATTTTTTAAGCCAAAAGACTATAAAAGTTCAATTTTCAAAGTTCAGGAAAATTTAGATGGATTTTTATTTTGTCCCAAACAATCAACATGGGGGAAAAAAGTCTACTTCTAAAGCACAGAAGCACTCATTATACATAAAAATGTTTTGTTTATTTTCAGCAAAGGTTAAAAAATAAATAAAATCTATTACCCAGGAAAATATGGACTGTAATACAACTGATCAGTTAAACAGCTGGAGGATTCTGGCTTTCGCAGCACATATTTTCCAGTTTGCTCTCTCTTTAGTAAACCTTTCCCAGTCTCCTTCAACATAATACGGTTTTCCAATCATACATACTTAAAGAGCCAACAAGCTCTAACCTCTTGGTGTCTAGAGGTCGTCCATCGCTGCTAACGCTCCGCGGGATGACACCACCCCTCTCCAGCCTCTCGGCTGACAGCGTCTTTCCCACTGAGCTACCGAGGCTGATGGCTCGGTTGGGTGTGTGGGGCTGTGGCGAGGCAGTCAGTGATTGCTGAGGGCTGCTTGATGTCCTCTGCCACTTGTTATTGTTGCTGCGGAAGGGGAATTTGTACTCAAAGGAACCGCTGTCGCTGCTGCTGCCCTTGTACTCTGACACAGGCACCCGATAGAGCTCTGAACAGCCCCTGTGGAGGGAGAGAAAAGAAGTTTAGTTCACATGTGTCTGTGTGGAAGAAGGGCTTGCATATTGCATAACCCATATTGAAAAGGGTTGGCATAACATTCAGGACAACAATATTGGTCACCTCTGGCTCCAAAGACACAAAATTTGAGGGCCAAAACACCAAACTCAAGGTTTCAAGTTTGGACATTGCCACAAACCAACATGTGACATCACAGTGGCTACATGCAACTTCTATGAAAAGTCTATGACACACACATAATTTTCTTTTCCACTTACCTGCGTGGAGTGGCGTCATCATGTGGCGGGATGATAACAACGCGCACTGTCACCGAAGTCCGCAAGAGGTCAATCATCTGCTCGTGGGTCAGAGTTGCAACAGCAACCTTGCAGATTTCCACCAAACGACTTCCCTGCCGCAGTCCTGCCTGCCAAGCGTAGCCGTATGGCTCCACCTAAAAATAAAGTTACAAAAAGTAAAAATCCCAGAATAATTTCTTAATCTTCAGTAATCCTTGATTTTGACTTCTGCAGAGGAATCTTTGCAGATCCTTTGATATTGTTGCCCGCATTTATGCCTGTGTGCTCATGTCTCAGTGTTTTATATGCAGTCTTAGCTGACAGAAAAGAAAAATAGAATGCTGGGATTTTTTTCCTTTCGTGGGTACCCACTTTTTCTCTCTCTCTCTTTTTTTTGCACACTCCCTCATATCCATCCCAATAGTTTCAGCAATCTCATTCCAGGAAATTGCTGTTATTTCTGAATCATTATATTGATGCTATGATTATGAGGAGATGATTGCTATTATTTCACTCATAAAACAAAAACTGCATCGGAGAAGTAAGCAGAAATGCACAAGAGGAATCGATGATGCTGAACAGGCCAGTCACAGTAGTTGTGGGCTGTATCAATTCCATGTGTAGTTAGATTTCTGGGGAGGTGCACGTCAGGTTACACAATATATTACAGCGTATATATCACGCTAAAGAATTCATTTTTTAAATAAAGCATAAAAACTGAACAACTTGGCGTTTCATACTGCTGGACAAGCACATCTGTGTACATTAAACTATTAAATTATACAACATCGCTTTGGTAAAATACTCATTGTCACTAAAAATAAAGGTGTATTTGAACCTCAAGTTGTCTGAGAAAGGAAATGTGTGCAAACATCTGTTGCATGACAACAACAAGTTGCTATGTTGTGATGCAAATCATCTCCCTGGGGCTGCTTCATCACCAGCAAACATTTTACGGCTACAAATTAGGAGCTTCTCAAACCGCGCATAAGCAAGTGTTCTCCCTGAATGCGCTTCACAGTTCTCAGACACACATTTTCATTGTGAATGGACAAGTACCTCAGCTACGATGCCTTCGTAGTTCACGTGGAAGCCGAGCTGCCCCAGGCCATTTCGACGAAGCGTCATCTCTGATGTCTCACAGCCTTTAGTCAGGAACTGGATATAAAGAACAGCAGAGAGGTGCACAAAGTGGATGTGAGCCATTAAAGGACAGGGACGACTGGAGGACAGAAGCTAAAGCAAAGAACCAAACAGCCCCCGGGGTGTATTTTGGTTCAACATAAATAAGTCATTATTTGGAAAAAACTTTGCAGGATATTTGAAATACTCGAATAATGGACTTCCACTTAAGAAGCAGTTTTAAACAACCTGCGTGATCCTTAGGATGTTTATTTGCATGAATAAAAACAAGTTCTCTATCTGAACAGCGTATTAGCAAAAGCTCTGCAGAAGTCAAACTTCACAAGAAAGTGTGAATAAATCATGATGCAGACTGGCACCTGACAGGAATTGTTATTTTGCCCTCTGATGTTTCTGAACGTGTGTGTGGGAGAGGAAGCGAGCACAAGAAAAAAAAAGGGGGGAAGGAAAAATAGGAAACAAGAAGAAGAAAAAATAGGGGGACAGGAGAAAGAGAGAGAGAGACAAAGGGAGGGAGAGTAGAAGAGATGGGCTCCAAAAAGCAGCTGGCCCGAGGCCACTTCCCTTCCACGGTCTGGCACTGAGGTAGTCCAAGCGATTGAAGATTAAAGCCAGATGCATAAAATGCAACATGTGATCAACTTCTGAGTCCCGAGCCAAGTAACGAAGTGCAAGTGTTCAAATATGTTTGTATGCATGTGTGCAAATGAAAGATGTCAGATTCAACCCGGGCTACAGAAACACATCACATATGTTCGCATGCAAACACACACACGGTTTTAAGGCAGATAGAGGCTGAGGAAATGAATGTATTCTAAAGCATTGATGATTACATAAGAAAACACCTTTTTTTCCTCCGACCAGTTTCCATGGAAACAGCTAAGGACGAACTAGCATCACTTCACTGTATGTGTAGGTGTATGAGCCATTAAGGAGTATGTTGTCCAGTGGTGTTTCTGAAACTCCCTCAATAAGCAGAGGCCAGTAATGAGACAGCAGCTTTGGCATGTGGATGCAGAAATGTTGTCATTCTGGCAGACTGACAGCCGACACTGAATAGTAAGCGAGACTGTGAGTGGGCCAGGTAACTGATCAATGGCAGCCAGCGGCGTTTTTTCCATTGGTTTGGTTTCTCAGTACAGTTCTACTATTAATATGAATAAATAATTCTGCCATCTTCAGGACTTCCAACAAACACAAAGAGCGCGGTTAACATCGCAAGCATGAGTGGTGTCGTCCAAAAGGGACACAACAATATTCGTCTTGACGTTCGAAAAACAAATTGCAGTTTTTCTTGGCACATAAACCACTTAACCTAATTTAATTTAGAATATGAGGCTCTTGGGCATGAGAGCAGAGGGCAGAAGACGGAAACAATTGTTAATGGATGACTCATTGTGAAAGGGTAACAAACAAATACTTGTTCATTACCACTGAGAGGAAGGTTGAAAACCTAATTATATTTTCAGCTATCATTTATAATAATAATGATGTCGGCTTCCTTCTTGGCCAGGTCACTCATGAAAATAAAAGTTATTTTTAATTTCAATAAGATGCAGAACACAGACTGCAACTCCCTCCATCGACTGTTGTTTATACCAACAAGCACCATTCTTATGTGTATTGTATTTTGTGTGTGTTCTAACCTCTAGACGTTTGACCACCTCTTTGAAGTCTTCTGTATTATTACTGATACTCCTCAGAGACACGCTTTCACCCCGCTCGTAGAAAATCTTCAAAGACGCGGGGCTGCTAAGCGTCCAGCCAATCACATCCTTAGTGGCACAGTTAAACACCACAGCCTTGGCCTCCTGGTCCAACAGGATTAAAAAGTCATTGGAAATGGCCAGCAGGGCCTCCATTTCTCCTCCACTCCCATGATCCTCAGCATGGACTGGCCAGGTCACCGCCCCAAGACTGCGCAGCTCTGCTCCTTCATATGGCCGGGTCTTCTCTTTCTTTTTGTGGGCAAGCGAGATGAAAGGGAACTTCCCAGAGGGGTCAATCGGGGTGTTGGTGGTGTGCCGCTCAGCCAGGTCGCGCAGATACTCCTGCCGCGTTCGGGTGGCCATGGCTCGGAACTTGTGTGATTTGTGGGCAGCATTTTCCGCATTGATGACCTTGGCCAGCAGGAAGTCCCGGAACACCGATGACTTGGGGAACGTCACACCCTCTGGGATAGGGGGGCCGAAAGAGGGTACGTCTTTGGAGCGGGTGACGGCCACACTACAACGGACAGGAAGAGACCAGGCAGAGAAATTAAAAGAAAGAAGAGAAATAAAAATGGGAGAAGAAAAGAACAGATAAAAAAAACAAAAAAAAAAACAACTCCAGGCCAAGAACCGGGCCAATTTAGAGTCTGTGTTTTATTCAGACATCAGATTATTTTACTTTAAATGAAAACAATATGTCCCACGAAAAGCTTGAACTCTTTGCCATTTTAGACTAATCAGATTTAAAAGCAACAAACTGCAACAAAGCTATCTGTCTTTGATTTGTTGTTGTGATGTTGAAATGGAGAAGTTTAGAGTAAAGCTATAAAAGCAGAAATGTATAATTTCTTTATTCCTTTTGTTTAGTTTCTTATTATTGATACACTTTAGTGTCCTTACAGGCCATTTTAAAATGATTTTTATAGTTTTTATAGAATTTTGTGACTACTTATCGGGTTGTCGAGTCACCTGTGAAATACCGAATGCCTCTAACCTGCATCAAAGGTGTAAATAAACCCTCATTTCAATCAAGGAGCTGTGTGATTGCATTTTTTCCCTACACCTCCTTCCCCCTCATTCCTTCCTCCTTTCATTAAGTCCCTGGAATGTCCATCTGAGGATACTTGCTCTCTCTGGTATGTCAGGAACTCAGCTGAGCAGCCATGAAAAGCAAGGAAAGATGGGGAGGATGAGGGGAGACAGCTATTTTAAATCTGCTGTCCAAAGCCACAGAAAACACAGTGTGAGACACAAAAGGAATATGTGGCTAAGAAAGGAAGAAAAGAGGTCTGTGCAGGGGAAACATCAGGAAATTATTGCATACTGGCGAAAGTTTTAAAAAACTATTTTTAAAATGTCTGAGAGTGAAACAGTTCTCTAAACGGTCTACAGAGCTCTGTGGCTGCACGCTGGCCACCTGTCCTCGTCTCAACCTCTTCATAACCAAATGTGCTCAATCACAGGTGATAATTGCCAGCTGACAAGAGTAGCTGTAGAAATGGGTGCTCTCATCCCACACACACTTCCCCGCTGACATGCGTCAACATACATGCTGACACCAGGATTAATAGCTTTGTCTAATTAGCGATACCTGTGCCACCCACATCTTTCTAAACATACCTCAGAGGCACCCCATCTTCATTGGTGACATGGAGTGTTCAATTAACCTAACCATCATATCGTTGACACCTCATTTCCCATGTTTGCAACATGGAAAGGTGGGCCCTGAGGTAAGAGAAGAAGCATTGTTTTCTAGACAGAATTGCCTTTGAGAATGAACACAAGCTATTATTGTGCAAGGCTGGCAAGTGCATCCTGGGAATACTCACAGGAATTCTAGTGCCATTTTTCTACAAATAGGGACGGGGCCTTTATCTGGCTCAAGTGCAGAAGAGAAAAGTCCCTCGTATGAGAAAGAGTGAATTAGAAATAATTAAATGTTACTACATAATTCAACATATTTTAGCAGACATATCATCTGTGCCAAAAAGGAGATCACCATCAGCGCATCAACCCAGCGTGCCCACATTGTCACAGCTTCTCTAATCTAACTTGAAGGTCAACCACACCCTGCCCATCAACAGAGAGCATGTTTTTAATTCAATACAGGTATTAATATAAAAAAAAAAAAAAAAAAAAAAAACCTAAAAAAAACCCAGAGTAAATAAAATTATTGTCTCCATTTCCTTCCTGGCATTTGTGCTTAAATCAACAAGGAAAAGGAAAGCAGGTAGCGTGTACATGCGTAGGTGTCAGGGCATGCAAACGTGTTAACATCAAAGACCCTTCTGCCGTTAGCGGTTTAGCAGTTTTCACTCTTAACTGTGTATATTTTCAATATGACCCTTACAATGGAGGGAAAATTACATCACACTGTTAGTTCACAGCTTGACTTGTTTAACATGATCACAGGATTTTTTCCACATTTATTTAAAAACAAAACAAAACAAAAAACTAATAAATGGTTCTGACTAAAGACATAATTCCCCTGTAATTAAACGGAATTTAAATTATTTTATTTGAAATTACAATGTAATTATATTTACCTACAACTACTTTGAAGGTAGGCAGATTAGAAAAAGGGGTTAATGAGCAAATAAAAGTGTTGCGTTAATAATTTATTTTGAGTAGTGTTCAATTTCATGGTAATGTTGAAAATGTGTTGTAATTTTTGGAGCGCACGTATTATGGAGTGGATTAATATTGCTTTTTTCACATCTTTATTTAATATTCATTACGTCAATAAGTATGTTGGATATTCTATTATTCAAGATTTATTTTACCAATATAAACAGGATAAGAAATGTTATCCCCTTTACCAACTTTAAAAAAAAAAATAAATACCATTAAAATCTGCAAACCTGTGTGACCTTATAATGACAGCACCCTTTAAAAATCACTGTTTTAAACTGTTCAAACAAGTGCACAGTGTCTCTTTCCCTGTAAAATACCTGGAAGTTAGGGAAAGTTTAGCCACTTCATAATACTGTCCACAGCACACACTCCAAAAAGTACAGTGCATTTGCAATGTAAGCTGGGAAAATACTATTCATTTTGCCACAAAGTTACCAAGAAATTACAAAGTAGTTACTTACTTATGGACTTTCATGAAATTACCTACAAAATAATTTATGTGTCCTTTCCTGCAATATGCCAAAAGTTATTAAATAAACTTAGTTACATGTAAATACTTACATTTATTTACAGACAACTTAAATTCATTTATAGTATAATACGACTTGTTACCTCCCATTCTACTGTGTACACCTTTAAGTATTTGTAGGTAAATTTAATTACATGTCATTTGAAATAAAATTCCATTAATTTAAATTAAATTAATTAAAGTTCTTTTTAAAATAACATCTTAAAAAAATATATTGTGTCCAGGGAAAATTAGAAGTCTTCCTAATTCTGATGTCTCTCTATTGAAGGATTAAAATAAACATAAAGTGCAGCAGTAAAGAGTTTAAGTGAGATATAAAGTGACATTACATGAACGTATTTTGCCCTATAGCATCCTTATTAAAACTGTTACTAGCATATAATCCAACTCTGAAAAAATAATAACATCAAATCTGATGAGAGACTGGCAGCAGCATAGCTCTATTAGCCAGGGCTTCTGTCGATAACAAATGAACCATGCCGGGTATTTGAGAGAGGGGTAGCTAAAGTGATTATACGATGGGAGAACAAATGGTTACAATAAAATGTGACCTTTTATTCTTATTCTTCTCCATCACTACAGCATCACTCAATGCATTATATATTGGAGCTCTAAAAGCACTTGTACTGATCTCAAACACCTGTGAGTCAGTCAACCAAAGACCTGTGACTCATGCAGGACAGAGGAAAGTGATGGAGAGAGGTAGGTAGAGGTATGAAAGCAAGAGGAAAAGACTGAAAGAGCATTAAGAAATAATGAATGTGGAGGGGGGGAGGGGGGGAGAAGGAGAAGGAACGAGAAAAGCGAGTGAGGAAGACAGAGAGGAAAAGGAGTGTTGGGGAATTGCTGCACTGTGAGGCTGCTGTGTGATCCCTATGGCAGGAGGTTTGGTAAAAGAAATGAAAGAGCACATTCCTGTGGCTTTCACTGATTTGTGGTCTTATAAATATCCAATGTGTGGGCAGTTCTGCTCTCCCAGTATCTACGACCTGCTGCCCACTGAGCCAGGCCAAGAAAAAGAACATGTCAATACCTGATGGAGTGCGAGATTGTGAGAGTGTGGATATGGGGAAGGTATACATTATGTTTTTGTCTACTTTAGGCAACTAATATTCAAAGCATGGACTATTTTTGTTATCTAAAAGTTTTGAGGTTTTGTTTATGTCGTGACTTTTTAGCTAAGAGCCGTGCAAAGAGTTTAAAATTCAAATTTGTGGGGATAAAACCTTTTCGAGAAATTCTAACCGTTTTATGCGTGAAACCCTTTTTTTTTTTCACATTCCAAAGTTATTACATCACAATGTGATTGGTCAGCTGCAATTTCCAACAGTCCAGCATTATGCTGACGCAAGAACAACATTGTTAAGGTACAGATGAATTTACCGTTGAAGAGGAAATAAGTAACCACACTAGTAGTTTCCAAATGGAGTGCTGAGACATATCGAAGAGCCATTCAGGCAGCTCCTGCATGTGTGACATATCAAAGTTTACGCTCGACTGTGAGGATGATAACAAAAGCTGCGAGTTGTGGAATGAATCATTTTATTGCGTCGATCAAAACACAACTACAGACCACCACCTAAAGACGAGAGGAAACAATATCTAAGAGGAAACTATCTGACGGCTGCCAGCCTCATGGCTCCAGCTGGGGCATGAATGTCAACAGCCTCAGTGAGCGTGCAACATCTGTCAGGAGAAGATGATGCACTTGAGAAACTGTGCCTTCTTCAAAGGCAATCCAATATGAACCAGAGGCAACGGGACCATTTTTTGGACTGTGTGTCTACTCTTTCATGGAAGCATCAAAAAAGACATCTCTGAAGGCATAGACACCATTTTGCATAGATATAAAGTACACTGTAAGTCACCTCATTTCTTTATATTTATCTAACTAAACTGGATAGAGGTGCAGCAATTTATTGAAACATGCACAAAAATATGCGCCTGACTTAGTTAAAAAGTTTGTAAACTTGAAGCTTTTTCCCAATTGTTTAGTTGCTTTTTTTCTTTTTTAAAACAAAGACAGAAAACCAGGCGAATCAAAATGTGCCATTACAAACATTCAGTCCGCTCATTGGCCAGATGTGTCTGGGGCGGGAGCAACAAAAGTAAATACAGGAAGAAGGTGCTGTGTTCTGGACTATTGGAGAACACGAGCAGTCACCCATCCATGCTGACCGTTACACATCTATAGTAACTTACCGCATCCCAGAATGCAAAGCATACGTGGCTACGGGAAGTTTTTAGCTCAAACTTGCAACGTCAGATCACTTTCAAACTGTGGTGTGAAAACAAGTATCAGGATTTTTGTTATGTGCACACATAATACTGGTCAAGCCCCATCAGTTATGTGCCTTAAGTCTTATTCCTTAGAAGCAAAATATTAGAAAAACGAGGGGTGGTTCAAGATTTTTGCACTGTACTGTAAATACACTTGTGCCCACTTGACCTTAAGCCGTGTAGGAAAGAGACCATTTTTCACACCTTTAAAATAAACTGTTACTCGAGCATTTAAGTATCGCACTTCTCCAGTGAGGACGCATCATTTCTCTGCAGCTGTATTTTACAGAGGCTTTCAGCCCTGAAGACATCTGTAGATTTCTGCATTATTTTTTTTCACAGAGTGAACTCAAATTACCTAATTTCTTGATTACAGTGAAAATGCCAGTATAATCCTTTAAAGGAAATCCTCCATCAGTTTTCAGTTACGCGTACAGTATCGCTTTCGGCAGCACTCTAATGCCTTTGGCTCATACACTAGGTCTGATAACAAAATCAGTTTGGGTTGCAGCCATCAAAATATCATTACTTGAGAGTAGCCTATTTTGTATTAACAGGCAATTACATTTAACTGTACAAGATACTAGCAGCATTAGAGCAGTGAACAGAAAACACATCCTGGTTTACATTAAATGGGGTTACACACTATTTTATTGTACTTTGCTCTATTCATATCAAACAAAAGAAATAGTTTTTTTAAACTTCCACTAAGAGCAGACATTAAGCGAGCAGAATAGTTATGTTTTGATCTCTAAATGCTTGAAAGCAGGTGCAAGGCCAGGTGAACCCAGAATTTTCCCACTTTCAAAATGACAAATTGAACAGAACAGTGAAGTAGTTCAATACCAAGTGTGTATGCCCCCGTCTTCATAAACCTTAAGAAAACAAGCCAAAGCTTCAAAGCATTTAGGTCACCTTTGCTTAATATCTTATGACTCAGTCAATTTCCTGTGGTGACTATGAATCATAATTTCTTTTTGAAAACTGATGTTTCACCTTCATATGGTGTGCAGAAAACTCCTTTTCACTTCAGAAAACTTAACTTGCGTTTGTGAATCGCGTAAGGCACATGTCAATAGTACTTGCTCTTCTTCTATTCAATTCATTATTGGCTGCTTTGCTCACATGTGTTTGTGTATGTGTGGTGCTGTTGTTTAGTAGTGAAGTAGCCCCATGGGGGACAATTAAGTCCTCACACAATGTGCTCTGACAGCAATTAAAACAGCCATTAGTGGAAGAGGGAGGCAGAGTCCTAGAGAGCAAGATAAGAGAGAATGACAGAAAACGAGATAAAAAGAGAGCCAGGAATGAGCTAAATGAAATGCCCTTCAAATCTGAACAGCGCTGAACACGAAAGACTGCAAAGGCAGAATATAAATAATTACTTAAAAGTTATTTCAGACTTGTACATTGTATTTAATATTACACCCTCTCACAGCGGGGAAATAAATCGCGAGTTGTAGAGAGGGCTCTCAACACTCTCGGCCTACTCCATGATGAAACTGCAAAGGCAACGAGAGCCGTGCAACAATCTGAGCAGAAGGATGAGAGCATTATTGTTTTTGCTGTGATGAAAAGTGAATCATAAATCACATGCAAGTCCTCAAATGCAGTATTTTTCCAGACATTTTGAAAAGGCAGGTAAAGCACTGGCCTTATATAACCTCTAATGTAATGAAAAGACATAGAAGGGAATGTTCCAACCGACCTCTACAGCCCTTATTTTTTAGTTCAGTGTGTAGTTTTTGAACTCGCCTTCCTTAACTATCACATTTTGACACCGTATTACTTTGAATAATGCCAGTCTGGACGTAACCTCTCCAGATTCAAGTAGACTGACTGGATTCTCTTTGACTTGATCAAGTCTAAATTACAGCATCAAACTGGTTATTTTTGCACTGTTTAGGCTTCAAATGGGGCACAGTTCGAAAAGTAGTATGCAGCATTTTATTTACACGCAGTTTATTCTGGTGTACTCTTGAATCTTACCTGTAGGAGGTGTTTTCGGAGCAAGGGTTATGCGCTCGCACAATCACAAAGACGTGCTGAAAGTGTGAGCGGATGTTTTTAGGAGTGAAGGGGAGCGCCCCGGGTTCCTGGAACACAATCGTGACGATATCGTTCCCAATATGTCGCTTCCGCAGCAACTGGAAAACATTTTCAAAGAGAGAAGCTAAAGTTAAAACATAATTAGACATCTAGAGGAAAAAACAACAACACTTGAGCTACTGTTGTTTCGGCCTTTCAGGGTCGCCACAGTGAATTATCTGCCTCTATCTGACACCATCCTCTAGAATCCTCCTGTCTTACCAAATCTCTGCATGTCCTCCTTGACTACATCTATATACACAAAGAACAGGATCATGTTAACTCTAAAAATGTGCATAGCATGGATTACTACTTTCTCTAATGAAAAGCCACAACTTGCTGGTGGATCCAAAGGTATTTTAGTGTATCCAAGCTCTGAGCCCTGTAAATTAACATACCTGTTGCTTATTGTTGGGTGTGTAGGGCAGCATGGTGGATACGTGGAACATGATCTCATAATCCTTGTAAGTAGTATACAACGAGTGGGTGCCAGTTGAGTCAGCTGAGAAGGAGAAAACTGCACGTAAATGTCTCATACTTCAGGAAAATACGCCATGACAGGTTTGTTCAAGTACCCTAAAACTTTCTTCCCGCATGCTTGTCTCTACTATATGCTGTTCAGATGGCCCTAAAACACGCTCACCTCTTTACAGTCAGGGAGCCACTGCACTACCTCACCAGGCTGTTGATGTTTTCCATTTAGAGAGCCAAACAGTCACAAGGTATTTAAAGGCCGTACTTAAACCAGCTACATTACCTCAATTAATTACACGCATTCATTAAGGAGGGCGTTGCATGGCTGTATTTAATTTGCTAGAGGCTACTAACGGTTGTATTACACATCCTGCAAAAATTGACTGGGGCAGTTTTTGGTATTGGGCAATGGCTTAGTTCATGCAGGGATAATATGGATAACATAATATCATACACAGGCTTGGAAATGTCACAGAGGTAGCAAAAATAAAGTGGACATCAATTCTGTTTGGAACAAACACAGGTGGTCTGGCAAAGGAGAAGGGCACAACCACAGAGGATCAATATCAGTGTCCAAAAGAAAATACAGTAATCTGAAACTAAAGGCCATCTGTCAAATGTCTGAAGAAACATCTGAGGAAACTTAAGAATCGGTGAACGAAGTCAAGGAAGTGAGGGGGATTTAAGGGGACTGGAGTTGAAAACGGGGGGAGCAGGATCAGAAAATTTTAAAACATGTATTCTACCTGCTCATAATTAAATGTTTTGAAAACTGCAAGGAATTTAGGTGCCAAAGGCAAGGAAATGAAATCAAGTTAAATGCTATAATAACTTACAACCTCAACAATTAATTTCACTTCTTACATTATATACCTTCATCCTAATAAAAAGTGTAATAAACATTTTATAAGGAAACAATGTATTTAGTACTAGTGCAGTACTCAAAGAAGAAAATCTATTATTGAGCCATCACTGCACGATCTATGGCTGTAAGAAACATTTGGACAGACTTCAGTTTTACTCAGCTCTCCTCCTGAAAAAACACAGTCTGGAGTATTTGCATCTGCTGGAGATTGATGACAAACTATAAAATAATTTGCTAAAACCCTAATCATTCAGATGTTGACCAGTCAATAACCCCTCAACCCCACCAGCCACACGTCACTAGATAAAATCGTTTGTTCCCTGACTGGTTGGTAAGTTGGTACGAGAAGTTGCCCACAGCCACTAGGCCAAGTTGGATGAGAAAAGGTGTACGGTGCTACACAAAGGGCAAACGCTTGTAAACTACTTTCTGAACAGTAGTCAAAAAGTGCAACCAGAAACAAAGCCCGATCATCTCCAAAGTTAAAGTTGTGCTTTTTTGTTTCCCCTCTCCAGTTTCCAGTTTGGATCACACATTTTTCAAGTTTTACTACCACTCAGCTAGCAAGTGTTTGGAGGCAAGTTGCCATCTTCTATCTGTTAGTGACCAAAGCAATCTAAAGGAGGTTTTTGGTGCAGCAACCACTCCCCAACTGGTCAGAGAGTATACATTTTTCTCTAGCAATCAGAAGATGCCAGGGAGTCACTGACCAGTCCTTTAACATGTGAATGAGATCTAATGTGATTATCACAATGCAAGTTGAGGCACTGAACCCATGTGTGTATACACATAATCTAAAAGACTCTGACGACCCCCTGCATGCTCCAATCCATCAAATACTTGCTGGGCAACTGAACTCAGCACTTTTTGATCAATGCGAACGTCTATTTAGTGCGTGCCAATTTACTACCTGCTGTGCTGGATTAGACAGGATCAATGTCAGTGTAAGATCAAATATAAAGGTTCCCTCACACCCTCACTGGCACCTCGCAGTTTTTTGCAAATGTACATACTCTTTGTGTCCAGCTGAGCTCGATACTTGGTGAAGCCTTTAAGACGAACCCTCTCGCCCAGCAGATGGAGGAACTCCTCTAGTGCAGGCCCAGCCGCTTCGTTGTTGTACATCTCCTCCTCGCTACTCTGACCCGCCATGCAGTACATCACCCCCACCTTTCGCTGAAAACTCAGCTGCGGAGAGAACAAACATTATTCCAATGAAAAGGGGAGAAACAAATGGAGATTACTGTGTGGAAGTCATGTCAGAGTAACCATGTTGACATTTGAGGCAGGATTCATGTTGACATTTTAAGAATAACCTTGGGTTGTTCTGTAGTGATTTTGTGCCATTTTCCTAAGAAATCATGTTGACATTTTCAGAGGATTCAGCTTCTGATAACTGCATCAGAAAGCATAAGAATCAAAGAGCTTTTGAGTATATATATAATTTTTTTAAGGGTTATGTTGTGCGTGCATGCATCGACACACGTCGACACAGCATGCATATAAACAGTTTCTTCAGATAAATTCCACATAACGGTCTGTGGGAGTAAATAAAGAGATACAGCAAAAATAAATAAAAAGAATTTAGTTCAACAATGAAACATCCCCTTCACAGAAAAACACCCACACACTAAAAAATTCATGAAATGCCAAATGACAATCGTTTGCTTTGCATAGTCAATAGTACAGGTTACCAGCTGCAAAAGTTCTCTGGCTCAAAGACCGATCGAATGCATGCACGAAAGGATCGCACTCTATTCAGCGGATGCCATGTCTGCATGACACTGTCTTTTCACTAAATGGAAAGCAGTAATCAAATGTGCTCAATCAAAGGAATTAATCAAGCAGATTCATCCGGCCCATCATAACCCACAATCAAACCTCAAGACGTGCTCGCTGCATCTCCTTACCCCCTGCTCGTCCAGCTTCATCAGCTGCTCAGTGACCTTGGGTGTGTTGAGTGCCAGGCGTAAGCAGTGAACATTGAGCTCAGGCACGAGGTACTCCAGCACTTCTTTGAGGGGCAGGCCTCGACCTAGACCATGCTTGGACGTCGAAGGTACAGCATCTTCCAGGATGGAACCCCGCAGAGTATTCAGCTGGAGACCACCCATAATGCAGGAAAAGAACAACAAAAACACAATTGCAGGGGTCAAAGCCATTATGATTTTCACTTTAAAAAAAAAAAAAAAAAAAAAACCTAATACTCTATCCATCCATCAATCTTCTTCCACTTATCCAGTTCACGGTTGTTGGAGCCTATTCTAGCCGATCATTGTCAGTATCGAATCAAACCATCAAAAATATCAAGATTTCTATTTCAACTTACTTAAAAATGGAAAATGGAGTTTAACATGGTTCTAATACGGCGCACGAAACTCACAGAAGCATGAGTTTATAGCTGTTGCTAATTTCTAACCCTTGCTTTTAAATTCAATTACATAAAAGCACAGTGCACTATAAATAGAAAACTACAATATGGCACAACCATTTGTTAATATTTAAGAAAGAAACGAGCTTTATTGGTCAGATACATGATCACACAGAGTACAACATGCAGTGAAATGTGTCGTGTCCGAGCTGTGGACAGGCTGCAGGCGTAGCCGCACCATTCCAGGGCTTGGTGTTTGGCATGGGGGGCCTAGCCAGGACCTTTACTGGATACTGGGAGGGAATCGAACTTGCTACTTCCGCAAGGTGTGTGGTCTTACCATAACACTATCCAGCTTAACTATTTGGTCACAGTTTTAGCAACCCTTTCACTTCTCCTGCTGATGGTGCAGATTAAATCATTTTTATGCTTTGTGCAGTTTTACACTGCTTCCACAGCTAATGGAGATTTGATTGGTCTATTGGTATTCACCACAGAATATTCAATGATTGAAATGAAATTCACTTTGATTTGGCTAAAACTGAATTGATTTCCACTTATCCCTCAATATGGGAGCATATTAACCTCTTTAGGTATCATGTTTAAATATATCAAGTTAAAATGTGAAAGCTTTAATGCGCAGCATTTATATTAGAAATTAAATGCATAGCGGGAAAATATGTAATATCGAGACACTGTTTGACTGCAATTCTATCTTTGTGCCAAAAGACTGTGCTTTGTGTTCTTCATAGCTCTCCATAACCTGCTCGTCTTGAAGCAGGCAGCACTCAAGCAAGAGATTAAAAAAAAAAAAAGAAGAGTTAAATAAAGAACACCTAGGTTCAAAGAGAAAGCTGATAGTTTTAATCTTTTGCTTATCCAGTCTGTTAATGCAAATAAACTTGCTTCATAGCACACCCGTCAGATCGAGTCCAGATTAGTTGCTGGTTAGATAATTCTTCTCTTGGCTCTTCCATCCTGCTCCACGCAGTGTGTTTGTTCTTTGTAACAGGCAACAATAACAGCATCACTAGCTATCCAGCCCTCTGTAGAATACTAGTAACTCTATTTTGGGAAAACTGGAAGGAAGCCTGTGATGAGGCCTTAATCTATGCAATTAAATTCAGTTTAGGATCACACATGAAATTAATCTTTTTCCACAAAATCTAAAAACAGATATTTTTTCCCACTCTCTGTTGGTACAGGGAAAGCAAAATGCAGAAAAGTGTCTGGCTAAGGGAGAAAATAAATAGAGTGTAGGTTTTGCTGCTGTAGCTTTCAGTGTGAATACTAAGGCTTTGGGGTAGAAAAAGCTCAACGAGGACATCCATGAATAAATCAGGAAGACTGTTGAAAGTCCAGAATCTGAATATCTACTATCAACTAACAGCTGTTAGTCAGTAGTGGTCCCATGCCACTTGTGTGTTTTTGCCTTCACGTGGTGTTTGGAAAGTCCAGAATTGCTGGCAGCGCACTCAGTACTAAACAAACCAAAGAAGAAAAGCACTTTAAACTCATCATGGGCAGTATTAAAAGGACAGTCGTCCTCTTTGGTCCCTGGACTTTTGTCTTCAACATTAGTGCAACCCACTCACTCCCACACAGGTACACAAATATATCTAAACCTGTGAAGCTCCCTGCTCTGAAAATAGCAATTAGAGAAGAGACTGAGAGGAAAGAGAAGGAAAGAAAAATAGAGGAAAACATAGCACAGTAGGTCGTGCGTCATCCCAAGAGATTGCAAGGGCTATTACTCATGGCACGCTTTAATAGAAAAGCAATGCTTTACCTTCTTCACTCAAATACCTCAGGTGCTATTTTAGTGTCGTTGAGCTGCAAAATGGCACAGCTCAGCCCTTCAAAGATGAAGGCTGACAAAGATGGTGGGTGGGTGTTCAGCTCAGCAAATAAGGACGTGCATCTATGCTTCTACTGTGTCTACTGATGGAAACAAGGGCTACAGGGATTCACGAAAAAGTTGAGAATTTGGGCTAAAAAAATGGGAGGAAACTATAAAAACAAGATCAAATGGGCAGTAATTTAAGGTGGTATCAAGGAGCGGAGGCGGTAGCATCCTGAGCTGTGTGCGACAGCCTTGAGCTGAAGCTTTTATAATGTCTCCCCCCAACTGGCTTCATCAATAAGCAGGGAGCAGTTCTTATATGTCAACTCCTACACAGTTTGAACTCATAAAAGCATTTCAGGAAGATCACTCAGGAGAGCATACTAAATACTGACAGATATGTTCACATGAACTTTCACAGTGGGAATAGCTAGAAAAGCTACAAGCTTACCCCGGTGAATGAAAACATTATTAAAAAAATAATAGTTATATAACAAAATCGTGAACACGTCAGACAGATGGCACACTATTTGTCAGAATGTATGTTACCTCACTCGTTCTGAAAATGACCCTGTAGTTGTACTGCTGTCCATGGTCTTTGTGTTCCTCCAGCTTCTCCCTTCTCAGACTCACCGCCACAGGGCCCAGATTCTCATCTACCCCCAGGTAATTCCAGTGCTCTAGGGGTGAAAAGTATTGGGATTTCAGATGCAGACATAAATTGATGACAGAGGACAGGAGAGATAAAACTACAGAAAGGAAGAAAACCTGAGCAATTATTCCACTATGTGTATTGCAGCTGAATTATATCAACTATTAAAAGTTTACAGAACGTTCGCACCTTTACTAATGACTCTTCGCTGGTTCCCAGGTTTTCTCACATGTAATGCAGAATGAAGTACAACTTTTGCACCTTGTCTAATTAGTGTCTAAAACACTACAAATGGTATTTTTTCTGCCAATACAGTCCACAGCATTTGCTCTAAGACTGGAAACGTTCAGTAAGACAAATTGAAAAGCACCCACTAAAGTTGAAGAACTACAAATAAAAAAAGCCCAAACTATCCAATTTTCTCACCTCTGAGATAAAAGTACTTTCGGTAGTAATAGGCACCAAGGTCAACATGTTCCACAATGTATCGTTTGGACCTGTCGGCATGTTGACTAGGCCCGTCCTTGGAAGCCTCCAACACAGCCACACCTGCATTGGTAAAATGGGTAGTGAGGGTGGCATCCAAAGGGCCTTCTTCTGTATTGCCAGAGGAATTGCTTGAGCTCCCACCGCTTCCTATGCTTCCCTGCTGGAAGATGAATAAAAAGGAAAGGTAAAGCCAGCAAGCTGTAAACCACATCATCATATTTTTATCTTTACATCTTAAATATGCAGAAATCTGAGCGCTTTTCAGTGCGTTTTCAAAATGCACATCTGCAGACTGCAGCATCAATATTAAAACAGCAGAACCCGAGAAACCGTTTTATATATTAAAATGCATTAGAATATTTGCATATATCTAAGAAAATATAATGACTACTCAAGCAGACCTACCTGTTTAACAGGAGAAATGTTCCTTTCCCCCTCTCCACCAATCTCATTCCTGAAACAAGGGCAGCTGAGAACCAAATCATTGCTCTTATCATCGCCAGGGTCCAAGGCAGGGTTGGTACCGCCTCCTGTCCCCTCCTTGCTTAGCTCTTCTTGGGAGCCACAAGGTGACCCATACACTCCACTCTGATTAGATGAAAGAGAGGACGAGGCCGAAGCAGAGGCGGCAGCTGCAGCGGAGGCACCAGTAGTGGTGTTTTTGCGTTTGGCTCCAGATTGCCGACTTTGAATCGCCTCATTGAGGTCAAAGAGTAGAGACTGAACATCAAAATGGGCAAATCCCTTTTGGCACGCCCAGGGTTTGGGAGGTGGTCCACTCTCATCCCCTTTCCCACCATCTTCAGCATCCGAGCCAGCCCTTGATGTGTCACCCTCCACCTTTACACTGCGCAGCTTACGGAAGATCGACTCTCCACCTGTTTCTGACTTTGACCTTCTCTTCAAATGCTTCTCTCGTTCCTTCAGCCGACTGGCAGGACTACCTCTGGCTGGACCTAAAGGTCCATCTGGCAGATCCAGAGCAGCCTGTTTTATGGGAGCAACAGTAAGGAGTTCTGTTAGCCTTTCTGGAGCTGGGCTTCGCTGATCCGGGGCCTCAGCGGACTGGTATCCCTTTAGCATATCAAAGAAGCTCTCTCCTGACACACCATGCTTGTCTATAGATGAAGTGCTGCCATATTCCCGGTGCATGGGTGTCCACCCGGAGAACGACCAGCCCTCGTTCCCATCCCCGTCGAGCTCACTGATAGTTATATCACTGTTACTGCGTTGGCGGATGCGTCTCATGCCCTTGCGAGGGGAACCCAGATAGCCATCCGGTGACAGGAAGCGATTGTCCTTCCCCTTGCTTTGCATCTTGCTCTTTAGTGTGTTGTGGATGTTGCGCAGCATGGATGAGTCCTGTGGGCTTATCAGGTGACCCAGCTTGGCTGACAGATTGCTATGGGCTGTGACGGCTGACACCCCCCCTCCTCCACTCCCACCACTACCTCCTCCACCACCACCTCCTCCCCCTCTTTCAAGTCTTTCTCTATCTCCACTTCCTGACCCTGAAGAGCTAGTGGTGTTGGTAGAGCTGGGTGAGTCTGTTTCCACAGTGATGTGCCAAACACCCCCTCCTCCCCCATCTTTTCTTGGTGGCCAGTCAGCTACACGAGCCCGAACCCCCATCTTTGGGACGCCAGGGTTGGTGCCCGTGGTTGAAGAAGAGGAGATGTGGGCGCTCTCACTGCGAGGTGGTGGTGCCCCTCCATTAGGCAGTCGCAGACGACGAGTGTAGAACTCATCGGTAGCCGACACTGAGCCCCCAACTGAGCGCTCTGTTTGAGAGCGCTTCAGACTGGTCATGACGGAGTCGGGAAATGGTGTTGGGAGGGGAGATGGGAGGGAAAGGTAAGGATGGGGAGCTAATGAGATTAGATTCGGGTCAACATAACGGCCACTGAGTGAAGTGATTCAAGAGGCTAAGGGACATTTAGTGCTGTGGAAACAGGAAAGGAAAAGTAAACAGGAAAAATTCAATATTTTCTTTAGTAATATAATAATTATTGTAGACCAATATTTAATAACTATAGCTGACGAAAGGGCAGCAGTCAATTAGTTAAAGCTTAAGAACCAATGGGAAAATGGCTGAGTTTGAATTTTACAGGTCAAACAAAAGGTTTAAATAAAAATTGCAATATACATATTATATTCAACACTTATCAATAGTTGCATCACAATACTTGGGACATTAAGAGAAAGTTCACCGAAAAATCTAATTTATATTTTATACAAGGTGCATACAATGGAACTAAATGAGAACTGCCTTACAGCAGCATTGGATTTCTGAAAACATAACCCCAAAAAAAAAAATAAATAAATAAATAAATAAAATGGTCCCAAACAGAGAACTACATAAATTAAAAAAAAAAAAAAAAAATCATTGTAGGAACCCAAAGAGTCCATCTCTTTGGGGGGGATTTTGGACACCATAAGGCAAATGTGATCAGGATCTATTACATTCATGAAAAGCCTGTCATGTCTGGAGACGATATGCCCAATGGTCAGCTTACACGAAGACAATCTAGAAGGATAAATGGCGCTAATGATTTTAACCATTTAAAAAAAAAAAAAAAAAAGGGGGGGGGGGGGGAATTATTTTGTACCTCTACAGTAGTGAGTCTTGATGAAGAGAAATTAGTTGATGGCCAACTTTTATTGTTGAAGACTCTTACAAGCAGTCTGCTTAGGAATCAGGTGACAGGGGACTCTTTCTATCTGGAACTCGGCAACTGAGAAGAACAGTGAACAGTAGAGAGAGAAAACAGAAAGCAAAGACAGAAGGAAACCGAAGACAAGTCAGATTACAAGCCAAATTACATTCAGTGCTACATACTCTTTAGTATTACATTTCTTTCAGATACTCTACTGCAGTAGTAAAGAAATAGGAAACTATGGTATTTTTGTGAAATTTTGAGATCCTCATATACAGCATACAGAATATACTCTAGGGTTTAGAGTCTATCCACTTTTACTGCAGTGTCAAAGATTAGATCCCCTGTTATTTAATTAACAGCTACATGAGAGCCTAGTAATTTTACACATCAAGCCCAGTCTGCTATCTAGTCATAGGGAGTATCTCACAGCCTGTAAAGTTGAGAATGAAGTCTCCTCAGGCTCTTTAGAGTACATTAACCAGCAAAACCCTTTTTCCAAAATTGGAGCTTCTTAGCTTAGACTTTGCAATGTGTTCTAAAACTACCAGGGTATTCAACAAGCAGCAAAAGTCTTTAAAAAAAAATGCTATATTTAAAAATATCTTTAAAAATTTTTTTTTTTCCTTTCTCTTTATGCAATGGTGGATGCCCAATATTAACGCGACAAATATTAAAAACATTAAAAAATAAATTTTTTTTTTTTTAAAAAAGACAGTTTTTTTCCTTCTCTTGTATACTCATTATGTTATAGATCAGCAGGATTAATATGGCCATGTCCACTGCAGAGCTCTGGCTCATTGATAGTGGCAGTCAATCAGGACAAAGTTAGGTAAAGTTAGATTGTTTGGCAAAATGAATGAACTTGGGTGCTGGACCAAGTTGCAGTGCAAGGTAAGTAAACATTTTTTTGAAATGTGGATCATGCAAAAGTACTCTACTAGACATTATAAGGTTAACAAAATATATATTAGATAACTAGAGCCACTTAAGTACCTTAAGGATGGAGATTAAAGTAATACAGCAGGGGGAAAAAAACCCTCACAGGATGCCACAGTAAGGATGGGCAGCTCATTTAGTCAGTCAAACACAATGTGGCAGTAATTGCTTTACAGCACTATTCACAAGTTTAAGAAGGACCAGCTTGCTTCAGTATGTGCTCGTCTACTGGTGGGTCCATAATGATGCACCACTTCTCCCTTTCAGACCACATTCTGAATCACCATGGTGATACAGAGTTTTGTATGGTGCATGTTTTAGTAAGTGAGAGTGTGTGTGTGTGTGTGTGTGTGTGTGTGTGTGTGTGTGTGTGTGTGTGTGTGTGTGTGTGTGTGTGTGTGTGTGTGTGTGTGTGTGTGTGTGAGAAAGAAGAGCGGGTATTGATCGCTTCACACAGAACTCGCTGTGAGCAGTTTTCATGAAATTACCTTTTCTTGGTTTGTGGATTAACTGGGAAAACTACAACAACAGGTGTAACAGAGTTGTTGAGCGTTTTGAGTGTAATCTTTAATGTAAGTGGAACAAACACTGTGGATCGCTAACATGATTCATGGTTATGTCACAAATTTCTCCACGTCTTTAAAACGGAAACCATCTACGTGGTTCAGCTCCAAGTAGAAATTAGGATATTTTTTATATCATCTGTAACCTAACTCTGATCTGAAAAAGATCTAAGGTGCTTTGGTGTACTACAGAATCTGCTCAGTTTCCCAATGCTCACTGAACACCAAATTCTCTTTCATTTCACTTAAGCATATGTGTGTTTGAGCACAAGTATCTATTTCCCTTACACACATAATGAGGAGCCAAACACTAAGGGAACATTTTGGATTTCCTAAAGAGGCTTCTCTATTTTCTGCAGATTGTTTTGGGACAAAAAACAATTCTCAATTGTCTTGTCTCCATTGGTGCATTAGTACAACTGTTTTCAAAGGGGTTACAATGATTTGCAAATCACCGCGTTTTGCTTTTATTCATTTTTTCCAGAAACACATTAGTAGAACAGATATACAATCATCTTGGGGGCTTTATAAACAGTTTCAAATGTCTCAAAAGAGAGCGAACTGTGAAACTGAAAGAACATGAATATAGATGAACCTCCTGCGAGCGATTTTCTTCTATGCCAGCAAAAGCTTGTCAAACTTTTTACTTCATTGGAAATATCAAAAATCAGTACGACGCTGGCATACTTTCAACCCACTGTAGACCAACATCGATTGGTTCAACTTTTTCCCCACCCGAGGCTCCTTTAATTAAACTCAAATGAACAGATATTCTCCCATTAACCAAAGCAGAAGAAGAGGCTGAGTAACTGTAAGACTGTTTCCCAATATTCAGACACATTTTGGTCCTATTACAGAATCAACTGGCCATTGCGGCTCTGTTTGCAGTACAGTCATCCCTGCAGTACTTCAATTGTCATTCCAAAATAGGAGATCTCTCGCTTCTGTTGTAGACTGTCTGACTGATAAAGGCCCTTGTGAATGAGGACACTGCTTGCACAATAACACCCAATCCTGAGGCTCATTACAAAAGTATGTGAATACAAGTTGATAACATTACTGACCTTGAAGCTAATCATAAGAGGCTTCTTCTACCAAATAAGAACAAATTTCAATTTTTTCTTATCCAAATTAATGCAAACAAGAGAACAAGTGGATGTTCTAATCCACAAGCTGCTTAATTTGCACAAAATCCGCTGGGTTGATATTAGGCTAAAAATATTTTTTCTAATTTTCCCATTTATATACAAATCTTGTTTACAACTGTTTTACATGTTCTGTTGTTACACAAAATCTGATTAGGAATAGTTCTCTACCATACTCCTGCTTATTTTTGATCATTTCTGCTGAACATATCATCCTGGGTAAACGGTCCCATTATCCATTTGGCTGTGCAGAGGTAAAAACAAAGCACACATGCTGGTATTTTGAACATATTCGATCATTCAAATCAGCACTGTCACATCAGCTATCACCATCAAAAACAGCACATTTGTTTTTACCTCCTGTTCCACAAAGTCTGCTATGAACCAGTGTCGTCTCCAAGATACTACCACTCAAAAACTGTATCCCAAATAACTAGCTGCAGAGTGCCCTTCACTTATTCCACAGAGGATTGCGTAGTACTTTAAAAAAAAAAAAAATGAGTTGGATAGTACGTGGAGAAAAACAAAACAGTGAAAGAGTTTGAGAACTGAGCAAACAGGAAGAGGATTAAACTGTATGCTTGGCTGGAAGACTGGTAATTCAAAATGAATGAATGTGGCGTTGCACGCATCTATGCAGCCACTGAGGACCAATTACACTGACAGATACTCAGTAACCTTTAGCAGTGTCTAAATGAGGTCGATTCCTGAGGTAAACGCGCAGCATCCTTGGCCCAGTGAATGTAATGGCTGCTGATGTTATCTGTTGGCCCAGCTGGCAGGAAACTGTCGACAGAGGGACTTATTTACTTCTTACAAATGATAGTGGCTGGGACCCCAAGCACATTATCACGCAGTGAAAGCGGATGTGTAATATCATATCAAGCACTTGATTTTAAAGATAAAAATCTAGAGATTTACATGAGAGGCAGTTCAATCCTCTACAGTGGGAATTTTGCACACAAAAAAACGAACCCAAAAATAAAATTAAAAAAAAAAAACATGATTTTTAATTTGACTGTTGTGCATTTGCAGATGTCTTACAGCTTAGTCACTGTAAATTTCCATAGTAGGAATCATTACAATGGCTAGTACTTTGTTGTACATACAGACATATAAATGTGTCGAGACATACTTGGAAAAATGTAAACTAACTGCAATACTGCAGATTTACTATGTATTATAATAAATCAGATATCATAGGGCGAGAGGCGGGGTACAACCTGGACAGCTTGCAGAGCTAAAACAGAGAGACAGACCACCATTCACACTCACATTCACACCTATGGCCATTTTAGAATCACCAATAAACCTAACCCCACTAACTTAATTTCTTTGGACTGAGGAGAGAAGCCGGAGTACCCAGAGAGAACCCGTGCAGAGACGGGGAAAACACACAAAGCCCACACAGAAAAGCCCCAGTCAGATGATGGATTTGAACCCAGGACCTTCTTGCTGTGAGGCAATTTGTTAGCACTGTTAAACAATCATTACCATTTATAAAAGAAATAGTATTACTGGCATTAGCATTGTATAACTGACATCATTACCATAAAAAAACAAAAAAAAGCAGGGTTTGTTTTGGCTCAGAATGGCTGTGGGGATGACTATGTACAGAGGTACAATGAGCTAATAACATGGTTTTAAAAAAAAAGAAAAGAAAAGAAATGATTATAATTCTGGTGATTTTTCTTTTCCTCTGGCTCAAAACCTCTGAGGCAACAAAACCATGAACAGGGGCGTTGGCTGCTTGTTATCACTGGGTGCACCCTTTAAATATTCCTGTGTTCTGCTAAAAAAAAAAAAAAAAACATTTCTGCTTTAAAGTAACATTCAGAATGTGGAAACCCCTTTGTTGTAACCCATTAATTTATCTTGAATTAAGCAGACACTGTTTGGCGACTGGCAGTTACGGCCATTTCCAAGTAAACGCTCCACATCATTCCAATAAAAGTTTCCATGAGGATTTCAACCTGGAGTTAGTGTAATTGTCTGAATAAGTAATCACTTAACAGTGACTTCAGTGTGACCTCATCATTACCAGTCAGAGATGATATGGTTTGTAATTCCCCCGAACACTTCCAGCAAAGAATTATGCAATGCTGTACCAATTATTGCGGGTACAAAAGTCATGTCTAGGACAGATGTTTTGTTGCATTCACTCCCACACACATACACACTTCCTTTTATATGGTGAAGTGGCTGGTGAGTGTAGTTTTCTGTCATTCAATAAAAATAAACCGACATGAAACTTCTCATTGAAGTAATACTGCAACTTGAGTTTTGTAATTGGAACACGTCAGCTATGTGTGACGTCAGATGAAAACCATTAGACACATTTGTCATTTTTTCAGCTGTGCATGTTAAAAAAAAATGGTAATGATCACCACAGCTGATGTGTTCTAACTATAGGATGTAAGTTAAAGTATTACTACGAGTGTCTACACTCAGTGGTAACTTCGCTTCTTACACTAGTTAAACTGCTTGTTTACACAAATATCTAATCAGCCAATCACATGGCACTAACCCAGTGCATTTAGGAACAGTTCAAACCAAGCATCAGAATGAGGAAGAAAGGCGATTTAAATAACTTGGAATGCCGCATAGTTGTTTGTGCCTGTCTTTGTTGGTCTGAGTATTTCAGAAACTCCCCACACAGCCATCTCCTAGGTCTCTCGCCAGAGAATGGCCTAAAAAAGAGAAAATGTGAGATGAAGTTCTGAGTCAAAATGCTTTGTTGATGCCAGAGGTCAGAGAAGAACGGCTGACTGCTTCTGTCACTTTATGACTACTGCACCCATCTTCTGATGGCTGCTTCCAGGAGGATAACGCATCACGTCACAAAGCTCAGATGATCTCAAACTGCTTTCTTGAATGTGACATTGAACAGCTGTACGATGCCGTCATATCATTATGGACTAAAATGTCTCCAGCCCCTTTCTGAATCTATGCCCTGAAGAAATAAGGCAGTTCTTAAAGGGGGGCCAACCTGGTAACAGCAAGATGTACCTAACAAAGTGGCAAATCAGTGTAGATGTTAATATTTAACTGTGCTAGTTAGTATAGTAAAATAATGTATTAGCAAAAACACTGATGAAGAATAAATACAACTATGGAATATTAAATATTAATATATATATTTTTTAAATGTTTCTGCCAGTCTAAAGTTGCCATTAAGCAGCCCAGGTGTGCCGGTGACTGTCACTGTGAGACTTAATATGCTTCAGTGCACAGTGAGTCATGCACACCTGAATATTACAGAGCAGATGAGTTCTCACTGACTGATGGAGGCTAGTTCTGCACCATGAAAGGAGACCGTTAAAGAGGCGGCACATAAAGTTTAGGAATAAGTGCATTGAGTGTGAATGGTATGGTATGTGTGTGCATGTGAGCGGATCGGGTGCAGAGAAACGCTACAATTTGTTTCTTCAATCCATTCAATTAGTATTTTCAGAAAGGTACAAAGAAAATTAATAGTCTCCATTCATTAATCAACCTGTATTGTGTAGAAGAAAATGGATAGTTTTCCCAAACCTGTGTTTAGCAAAGATATTCTAAGTACCTTCCAATCAGAGACCAGACAGAAGTGTGGAGGCAGAAGATTTAAGAAAACAATAAAAGAAAAGAAAAAGGAGAAGAAAAAAGAAGCATAACTCTCTAACTGTGATGTTTTTCTGTTAGTAGATATTTGACAATTGCACACCTGTTTCCCCAGACAGACATCATTACTACACCAACTGGTGAGTCAGGTCAAGTCACGTCATGTTTTTCTACGTCCTGACAACGCATACTACGTTATGTCTCAATGGTTTTCACAGGCTCAAAGCAGAAACAGTTTCTGAGCCCAAGCTTCAAGCTGCAGGCCTCTGGACTTGCAGTATATAATGGGGAAAACCTACTGAGCGTAAATTCAAAGAGATATCGCTTCCTGGATGGTTGGTGGTGCAATGCAAGCCTTATGTGAGCAGTGCCAATTACAAATAACAGAAAGAGAGAAACACTGACTCAATCTTTGACAGCATGTCCTTTTGTACACCAGGTGCCAAAACACTGGTGGCATCAGTGTGACCACTGAGGCAAGTTGGTTGCCTCAACCAACTGGGGTCCAGATTATGATGCAGACATTTAGTTTGCATTTCCATGTGTCTCTCTCTCTCTCTCTCTCTCTGTCTGTCTCATAAGTTAAACAAACAAAGCAAACAGAGAGATAATGAGCGGTGTTGCATCACATTCTTGTTTTCTCACCCATGTCATCTTTCCCAGGCTCAGCAGCATTACATACTCCAACTTTCATTTGGTTTAAACCTTCTGCCAATGTGGCCCGACAGTTTCAAATATTTTGAAACTTCCTGAAGACTTCAGCAGTTTAAAAGTATATAAAGAGACATTTTAAAAAGTAGCACTGATGGTTTTAAATGTTCTCAGAAATCACAAACATGTCAACAATAAGAGTTCTGCATCAATGATGTCCCCTAAACAACGAAATGTGTGCTTGTCACACAGTAACAGTCATGACCTACAGCACTTTTGAATACTATAGAGCCGTTTGAAAGGTAAACAGCTTTTCATCTCAGCTTGTCTGAGCATAGATGAGGAAATGCTAGGCCAAGACACAGAGAGAAGATAAGGAGAAAAAAATAAATAAAATCAAACATTCTCTTTGAAAGCTTCCAGGCAGCAGGCAGTCCAAAGTGTTGGAGTTTCTGCTCAGAGCCGTTCAAAGTGAAATTGGAGTTGTGTGGAAAGATAAACGTGGTTTGCAGATTTTTTATTTTTTTTTCTTTCTTCCCTCTGCAGAGCTTGGTGGTGAGCTTGGGGTCTCCTCTCTTGCTCACTAAAATGTAAGAGGGGACTTTTGAGAGCTCTGAAGATATTCTTATAGTTTATTCTATAGCGTTTCCACTTCCCCAGCTACCACAGAATAACAGTGGAAGCAGTGGGCGGAGAGCAGCATTGAGATTTGAGTGATGAGAGAGGGTCTGTGTGTGTATGTTAGCAATAGTTAAAGCAATGGGCTGTCACTTTAATGCTGGAATATATGCATTCTGCTCAGGTTCTAGGTATCTATGAGCTTTATTTTTTAACACAGATAAAAATTACTTTGGTAGATAGCACAGGTGTTAAGGCACCAGTATACCTGCCTCTGGTGACTGCGCCACCATTTCATTGAACAGATTTACTCAATTTCATTCAATTTTGCACTCAGTTCTTATGAGGCCATAGGAGTAATGGTGTCCTTAGCAAAGCCACACCTCCTGCACTGTGTGTTGTAATCTTCACTTTACTGTTCTAAAGTTTTGGCCATGCGTGCATGTTAGTGCATGCGAGTCGCTCCCTTTGAAACTGCTGCCTCTCCCCAAATTTACAATGAGACTTGGGAATTTTCACACCTATAGCTTGTTTGCTCTGGCCTGAATTAGATGGTGAGTTTGTTTTCACAACACAGAAATGTCCAAGCAAAGCAAAATGTGTAAGGAAAAAATCATGCGAACAGTAAATACAGAAGGAATATTTGTTTTTCTGGTGCATGTGTGAGAAACAATGTTAGTAAGGCCATGGTTCATTCTCCACCTGGATACTACTACTATTATTTAGGTTTCCAGTTTGCATGGATCCAAGAATACAAAGCATAGCCACAAGGTCCTTTATACCTTTTAGAGCTTCTATCAGCTGTTGGTAAAAGAAAGAGAAGACAAAGTTATCACAGAATTTTACAGCTTCCCCCCCCCATTCTCTGGATTTCATGACTTTACCGTTTTTAAAACTACTCTCACCTTCAGTTGTTTACCCGATTTCCATGTACTTGTGTTTACTCATTATAGCCGGCTGCGTGTGAACAGCATTAATCATCATTAAGGGCTCTCCTTGTGGCGTAGCTCAACTTACTCACCAACCTCTGCCTTTCTGTCATCAGCAGAGAAAGAACCAAGAGAATCACTAATGTATTTTCACAGTTACATTATGGCGGGTGGATACATTAACAGAAAGGTCTGACATACTGGGTTGCCTGGGTGAAAATTCTATTGTATTGTACAAAGTCACTGGAAGAATAACAACGTATCTGGTGGAAACTCTGAGAGAATGGTGCACATCATCACAGATCAGAGATTCAGATTGTTTTTATCTATTATGCTGTTATTTGAGTGTGTTATTTACTGGCTCTGAATGCCATACATCAAAAAGATTCATAGTAGATTTACAGTATTGGTTAATACAATGTGGTTTTCAAGTACCACATGTAGCACACTGTATAATTAAGCTTTTAACAGATTAATTAGGAGAGAGCAACACCTTAACTACTTAGGTTACTTAGGAGAAACTGACTTAAGCGCCACTTATGCTTTGATCAGATAGTAAACTGTCTACATCCTACTAGCTTCCTAGTGCAAATAACCTTGTAATGCCCACTTGCGCCATTTACCCAGGCTTCACCATCATCTAAGCCAAAAACAATATTTCACTTGAGAATTCCTCAGAAGCAGAATACTGTGTGCTGCATGTGAGAAAGAATAAGTTAAGACCGCATCCTGACCAGATTCTCTAAACACTGTCCTGAGGTCATTAACATGCCTTGAAAGCAACACTCAGAGCTTTCCTACATCCCCTGCATGCAAGCATGTGTATACATGTTTGTATTTGCCCCACAACTAAACATCAGAAACCAACTATGCTCTTGGACAGTCAGGAAATTTGGTGAGGTACCAAATGGGGGTTTTTAGCATAAAGACAAGTCAGGTAAGTCACCAACTCTATATATGACCATAACTGCTGATTATAGCTAAATTTTTTGAAGCATAGTATCCATTTTTAGTTTATGAAATAATCTAAAATAGTAGGAATATTCAAAGATATTTCTCAAATAAGGTAACAGAGTCAATGCCTTTAGCGAATGTGGACCACTTGTGCTTACAAGCAAAGTCAGCCCCCAGAGGTCCATTCTAAGCCAAGAAATACCCTGCCGTCGTGTGCACTTTAAGTCACACAGGACAGCATCTGGGTCATGCGAGTTATGATGAATCAGGTCCATTAAGCCAATTGCCCTCATGAAATGCTGGTCTATTATTCATGCAAGCAGGGATGATTTTTCTGAGAATAAAGGGTGGTTAGTTAGTAGCAAGCTTCAGTGACTTTTCTTTTAGGTGTATCAACTTGACTCGTACTTTAACTCCTCTTGTCTTTGACTTATGAGCATTTTTTACTTTTCATATGTGGTCATTCATACATGAGGACTGAAGTTAGACTCAAGTTAGACTTACTTAAAACAGCATCCTTCAATGTGAGTTTAAATAATATTACAGCAAACCCAGCAAAAATAGCTCGACATTTGCACTGAAAGTACATTTTATTGGTAAGATCTGTCGCAAACATGCAATACAGGTATTAGGTATTGTTATAGTAATAACATTATTATCATTTAATAAATATTAATGTAACAACAAGCTGTAGATTACTCATTTATGCTCTGCCCAACTTTGTTTGCATCCAGCTGATTGTTGTGTTCGTGGCGTTCCAAAAGCATCTGTTGCCAAGAGAGAAGTTCTTTACATTTTTAATTTTTATTTATCAGCTGATACTTGAAAATTATTTACATACGTCAGCTGATAATATCAGCCCTAATAATATCGGTCGAGCTGTAATAAACAAGTCAAATTTTATTTCCAACTTCCCAACAATCCATGAGACAGATGTAAAAAAAAAAAAACCATGTAATTTAATTACAAAACATAAATATATTTTTATTAAATTCCACCTGTATAAGTATAATGTAATTAGTGTTGGAAAGCTTAATCATAGACAAAAACCTGCTAGGGGGGTGATACCTGTGGATGCAAAAAGACCTGCGATCCCATAGCCTATAAAGCTTTGTGGCTTAATCCTGCCGAGTTTGTGGGCTCAGTCACACATTTAGCGTCACACTGAATACAAAACAAATTCTATTTTATAATAGAGTGTGGTTTTAAAGCCAGACCTGCCGCCTTCTCATTACATGTGGTTTCAAAATACTAAGATGGTGATGGCAAAAATCCTGCAGCCACCTCAAAGTAGCTACAACCATCTTTTATACTGTCTGTGTGCTTGATCAGTTTTCACAGACAGTCATGTTTTATATACTGATTTTACAAAGATTTGTGTTGCTAAATCAAAATAGTTGAGCTGTTTTCATTTGATGTGTGATATGTCGAGCCACAGTATCTACTATTACTTCAAAAGTAATTACTTAAAGAAAAAAAAAAATCTCTTCATTGCATTGCCTGAAAATCAGTTATTTCTGTCACTCTTTCCTGCAAAATGCATACTGTCACACCTTGTTCAGTCTAGTGTGTCTACATAAAGACAATAAATAAGTAAAACACTGAAGAAGGCACACGCAGACAGACTTCAGGTCCTATCTGAGAGGTTCCAATCCATTTACCATAGCCCTACAGTGCCTAAAATAAGCAACTAAATCTACCGAAGGCATTACGTTTGATGGCAACTGTACACGCAATAGCTGCAAGATCTGAGAGTGCTTTGAATACTAGCAAAACTACATATGTGAACATGAACTTGAAATTAAATAAACTTAGTTAATCTAAATAAATCAAGGAGTGAAGTAGCTTGCACTGATAAACATCCCATTTACCACATTCAGTAACTCTGGCATTAATGCACAAAATGTCATCATCATAATACAAACTGTTCAGCTGCTTAGCGTTTAAGATGTCGTTTTCTGCACTGCAACTTGTCTCAGCCATTCTAACTTCAGTAGTGAGGGTGGCATAGATAAATATGCACCCATTAATCGAGTTTAATTTGGCTTTATGTGAGCAATCCAGCTCGTTTTGATGTTGTTGACGGCAAAAGTCCATTTAAAGAAACGTTTAAAGAAATCAGGCAAATAGATCAGTCTGCAGTGCACAGACAGCAGCAATGAAGCTGCCTGGTCTTCTGCAACTGCCACCTCCACACCACCGCCAACAGCCCACTAATCTGTGCCAATCAGATGACGCTAAACAACCATTTGTTGTTGAATTGGGCACCAGTACACGCACCCTCCTCATTTCAACAGCCACTGCAGACCCTAGCAAAATGCTGGCAATGTAGCAAATGCAGGCACAGCAGTGAGGGTGACAGAAATAGCAGAGTGGTGAATAATAGAGAAAAAGAACTGTGGTGTAATTAACATGGTGGCTGGGGGCTGATAGAGGGGCCGTACAGAGATAAAGAAAGGCACTGAAGAGAGAGGGTGCTGTGAAAGAGGATGTAGGAGAGATATGAAGAGAAAAGATGAGAAATTAAAAGAATAAAAAGAGCGAAGAGAAAAGTTCTGGAAGACAAAAGCAGAGAAGCAACTTGTAAGAAACGGTAGGTTAGAGAGGAAAACAAACTAGGTCTCTGTCATCTAATTTAAAAAAGTAAATAAAAACACTGGTAATTGGCAGAACTGTCAAATTATGTGGCTTGATTGAGCAACAATCCCACAAAATCAACCACTATAAAAATATAAAAAGCTTTCATGCGTAGTTCCAAAGAAAATCCCAGCTGCTGCTTAACAAGACAATCCAACATATCAGAGAACTGTGGTACACAATAGCTGTGAAACTGAGGGAGACAGAAAAGGACAGAAACGGAAATGTAGATAATTACACGTTTCCCAGCAGCAAGTACAACTCAACATGGTCTCGCTTGCTCTGGTTCAATTCTGCAAAGCAAGAGGATTGTTTAACTGGTGACAAGTCATGCATTTGGATATGAAACAAGCCTACTGAGTAAATTAGGACGTCTTGTTTTCCACTGCCTCACAGCACAGGTGACTTATTTAAAAAACAGAGAGAAAGCCATGGATTGCAGCCATCAGAAACGAGCTGCAGATTTCCAAAATGGCGCAGCTCTGCGTGGGCAACAGTGAGCTAGAAGAGCACTGCAGTAAGAGAGGAGTGAGTAGGACTGAGAACGAAAGCAGCTCGCTCTCCAGTACTTGTTATATGTGGTAAACATGTAAGCCGAAAGAGGAGGATAGACAGAAACGCAGATAGCAGGTGAGAAATGGCAGGCATGAAAATACATATACCAGCAAATATGAATGAAGACAAAAATATTCAAATTCACATCAAAATTCTCAATCTTAAAGCAAAAGCTTTAAAAAGCTCATACTTCTCCAACAGGGACTGGAACTGTTCAAAGTGATCAACAATAGCTTACCAATCAAGATGATTAATTATGGTGCAGCTTCAACAATCTGAATCTAGCAACAGTTGCAAGGATTTTTAAGACTTTAACACAGACTGCATTTTTCTCACCCAAAGTCTTTGAGTAAACCTCCAAAATGCTTATTTGGTGTTGGAGAAACAACCATTAAATAAAGCAGCAGACTGGGTCTGTTGTGCACCAAATGTGCTATTATATGCCAACTGCAACTAGGATAAAATGCCACTTTACCCTTGTTCAGGTTTACTAGACTTTACACAAACAACCTAGTGTGGGTGAAAAACAGCATTTTGAAAATTAAGACAGTCAAAGCACATGCAGTCTAAAACTCACAATGGGAGAGCCAACAGCAGTGGTTAATGAAATTTAAATGGAAAATTGCACTGGGAGACAACCAATTAACAGGGAAGAGAGGCTAAACATGATATCTTTGTTGTAGTAACTTGACATCAGTAAGAATTTATTAGCTTGCTGTAACAATAGCGGGAAGCTTTTATTCTTACTGCATGAAAATCAGAGAGCATGCAACATCAAAGCTACAAGTTACAAAAACTGGTGGAGGAATAGCCTAGAACAACTTCAGATAGGGTTATCATGTTTTCCTTCTTGCGATTTATCTTTTTAAGAGAAATTATATACATTTTCAACAAAGCCTACGCATAGACATAGGCATACACTTTTCCAAAACACCATATAATACCACAAGACCTCAGCTTCTCCATGGACACAGTCATACTCTTTCTTACAAGCCAGTTTTTCAGACACAATCAAAATTTAAGTATAATTTGAGTAATAGTATAAGTGCAGAGGACAAAGTCGGACTAATTTAGTCTAAGCTTGTACAAATTACATTTGGCACCCAATATTATCTGTATAATCAAAGCCTTTTGATTCATTTGTTCAGCAAAGTAGAAATTTGTGTTTGTACTCTACATAACAAATTTAATACAACATACTGTTGCTGAATGCTTACAAGTAACGAGTGATGGGAAACCCAAATATTCTTCTTTTTTCTATTCATAAAGCTACTTTCAGCTGTTCCATTATTCACAAGGTTCTGTTATTCACAGCACTTTTTGATTTGGCTGTTTTTATGTCGGATGCCATTCCTGATAAATGAAAGGAATTTGTGTCTCCTATTCAACCGTGGATCTTTTGCTTGTTAGGTGAATACCTAACCCACTACACCAAGGAGTAACTAAAGTTTTTACATTTATGTATTCACTTATTATAAAGACAAAATAAAAGAGATTATAACTATGGTAGCACAACTTCTTAATGGTCACTACACACTTTGAGAAGTTCCTTTTAGATGTAGGTCTCGTTTGTGAGACTTTTAGACTAGTCAAGAATGATCAGTCCTACAAAGAACAATATCAGTTAAAAAAAAGTTTTTAAAAAAGGGATTGTACGGATAGCTGCTTCTGCCTTGTAATGAGATGGGGATAATGCAGAGTGCAATGAATATACAGTAAGGAAACCCTACTCCTTCCTGTTGCTTTCAGACCCAGGGCTATGCCAGCTTGTGCTTTTGCCAAGGAAGCAGTCTCATATTCCAACAGGAAACACATCTCAGCCTCTTCCTGCTTACCCAGAGGAAGTGGCAGGTCAGATGGGGAATGGATGAGACATTTATTCTCATGACTAAAGTCCAGAGTGTTAATTTCCAAGAAAAAAAATATATATATAACCACATACAAACTATTGTATTAATAACAAAGTTGATTATGCTACCACATGTCTTCTGCTTTTGATAACACAAGTATTCTTCAATTCCAAATTTCCCTCATTTTAAATAAAAGATGTTTAACTGTGTCTTCATTCTTCATCTACTCTGCCCTTTTAGTTTAGCTCTTATTTTAATGGCATTTGAAACAATATACAAAAGCCACCAAACCCAGGTATGCTACAAAAATTCAAGCTTTAACAGTATAAAAAAAAGTTTTTTACCTAAATAAGTATGCATAACTAAATTTTTGCTTCTAGAAAGTAACACCTGATCATGTGTAGTCAGCCCAAACAAGCAATCCACCTATGTCAATAAATGAACTTAAATACGCTCACCGGCCACTTGTTAGGTACGCGTGTTCAACTGCTCATTAAAACAAGTAACGAGCCAGTTGCATGGCAGAAATCCATGGCAATTCTCTGGGTGAAAATACCTTGTTAATGACAGAGAACACAGGAGCCTTCGAGCTCAAAGGACGGCAGCAGCAGCTCAAATAACCAGTCGTTGCAACAAAAGTGCGCAGAAGAGCATCTCCAAACACACAACACACTGAACCTTGAAGCAGATGGTTTAGAGGAGCAGATTGACGCTGGCTGCCCAGCTGCCAGACAAAAACATCAGACTGATGTTATAATTCACTTAGGCTCACTAAAATTGGACCAAAGAATAAAAAATGAAAACAAAAATAGGAAAAATGTCTCTCTCTCTCAATTTCTGCTGCAGCATTTAGATTTTAGGGCTCAGATTCTAATGTATATACACAAAAAAAAAAAAGTATGGCTCACTCCTTCCTTGTACAATGGCTGACACTGGTGGCAGTGCTGTAATTATATGAGGAATATCTCCTTGGCACATTTAGGTTCCCTTAATGCAAACCTAGCACTGTTTAAACACCAGAGTAGTATTGATGGTGACCACGTCCATAGGTCATCAAGGGATGCTTCCAGCGGGATAACACAGCATGTCACAAAGCTCATAACAGATAACTATTTCACAACTATGGGAAATTGTGAATCACCAGTTAACCTACACCCGTTAACTAGATGTCCTTTGATTGTGGGAGGAAGCCGGAGTACACAGAGATAACCCAGGACCTTCTTGCTGTGAGGCAACAGTGTTAACCACCGTCCCACTGCTTCCCAGTCACACACAGGAAGCTTACAAAGCTCAGATCATTTCTCATTGGTTACTTGAACACAACAATGAATTCACTGTACTCAAGTGGTCACAGTCACCAGCTCTCAATCCAATAGAGCAGTGGTCCCCAACCTTTTTTGTGCCACGAACCGGTTTAATGTCAGACAATATTTTCACGGGCCGCCCTTTAAGGTGTCGCAGATAAACAACATAAAGTGATACAACTAAGAAAGAAACTGGCATTTTGTAAATATAATAATAAATGTGAATTCACTGTGTAATTGTGTAACTTTATTAGTAGCATCTTCCTGAAATGCGCCAACAACATTGAGAATGACATCCTCCTCTCTGCCCCTTAATGCGCTCTGGTCGCTATGGTAACACATAAATATTTCTTTCAAAATAAGACACATAACTACAACATGGGAAAAGCCCAGGGAAACTGAGTTAATGATAAAAACCCTGAAAACCATAAATTTCACAACCGAGGCTCAACTCTCGCGGCCTGATACTTCATGGACCAGTACCAGTCTGTGGCCCGGGGGTTGGAGACCGCTGCAACAGAGCACCTTTGAAATGTGCTGTAGACACAGGTATCACCTTAATGATGCAATTCTCCCACTGCATTGAAAAAAAGATGGAGATCTGGTGAACGTGGAAGTCACTTAATGTAAGTGAACTCACTGTCATGTTCCAGAAACCAGCCTGAGCTTACTTGAGATTTGTGACCAGGCATGGTGTCCTGCTGTAGCAGCCATTAGAAGATGTTACGCACACGTACACTCTCCAACAAAACTCAGAGGGGCTATGGTGTTTAAATGGTTCAAACTGTGCCAAAAAATATCCACTGCATCATTACACCACCACCCGCAGTCCAAATTGCTGAGATTCGATAGATCTGTGCTTTTATGTTGTTTACATCAAGTCTTATAGGCTACTTCTATTCTTTCATTGTACTTTTCTTCACTTATGAGCAGTTTGCAAAGACACGTACATTAGCACAAACATAGCTCCTTTCCCTTCTTTTAATGAGACATAACAGCCATTATTCTGATGCATTTTCAGTTGAGTCTTTACATGAAAACTCTTAAAACATTAAAGCACTCTTTGCAAACAGCCATTAAATGACCAAAATATAAGTCCATGTTATCACAGACATATCATTATACGCAAGTTACTGGAGGCCCTTTTTAAATTGTATTTCACCAACACAAAACATGCTTTTACCATAAGAAAAATGGCTAAACGCACACTCAGTTAAACTGTAATTCACCACAAAGCTTGGCCAACATACCAGTCGTGTCCCTGTAATTAGCCACAACCGCTCTGTCAGTGGCTGCCATGTTACTTTTCATGCAAGTTACTGAACTTCACCTTTTAACCTTTTCTATGTCTCTTCATCTGCAGCTTGGACCACTGATTCTGCCTGAAAGTTCCTATAGGCTACTTATGTACAGCCATTCACTACTTCCTTCAGCTTATGGCTAGCTATCTGTGCTACTTCTATTCAGTTGCTGCTTTAATTACTAATATTACACTGTAATTATATGGGGCGATCGTGGCTCAAGAGTTGGCAGTTCGTCTTGTAATCGGAAGGTTGCCAGTTCGAGCCCCGGCTCAGACAGTCTCGGTCGTTGTGTCCTTGGGCAAGACACTTCACCCGTTGCCTACTGGTGGTGGTCAGAGGGCCCGGCGGCACCAGTGTCCGGCAGCTTTGCCTCTGTGCGCCCCAGGGTGGCTGTGGCTACAATGTAGCTTGCCGTCACCAATGTGTGGATGACTGAACGTGTAAAGCACTTTGGGGTCCTTAGGGACTAAGTAAAAGCGCTATACAAATACAGGCCATTTTTTTTATAATATATATATATATATATATATATATATATATATATATATATATATATATATATATATATATATATATATTTTATTTTATTTTATTTTTTTTAATTCACAATCGTAAACATTGTGAGCTATCACTGAATGATGCTAGTTCAAAGGCAGCTGATCAGTACAAATTAGGGATGCACCAATCAGCTGTTGGTGCAATCCTTACTCAAAATGCCTCAGTGAGGAATAAAAATGATTAATTTAGCAATGGTATTGGATCTGTACTTGGTATCAGCAGAAACCATTCTTTCCTATTCTGACATTTGGCTTAAACCTCAGCAGATCCTCTTGGCCGTGTCTATACGCCTAAAGTTTCTGCCATGTGATTAGATAGTTCCTTTAACAAGCAGCTGAACCAGTGTAACTAATAACGTGACCAGAGAGTGTTCACTTTTAAAAGCTGCCTCTTTTTGTCAGTGCCACAGTCATTAACGTAAGGTAGCAAAGGTGGTGGTGGACTGTGTAACAACTGATTCCCCAGGATTCAGCTATTTGCTATAATTGACACTGGACAGCACTGTCCCATGGTTACTCTGAAACCATTGTCAAAACCTACACACTTCTAAGATGCCCTGTGGCAGTAAAGAATAAATTGCAGCATTTGTACTGGGGCTGCTGCTGACAGGTAGGCAGAGGTTTTTGCCCAATTATAGGAGAAAAGGGATGAAGCAGGATAAGGCGGGCCACTAGAATAGACCTAATGAGGACGTGGTATGATTGCTGTGGGACTCATTCGTGCCCACAGCAGGCGTATTCGATTGGTACAGAATGGCCAGAATGAAGTGGCAGAGAGAGCGGCAGAGATAGATATGGAGAGATAATAGAAGTGAGAAGGACTGATTCCTCACTCAATGTGAGAGTATGTGGGAGGAGATGAGATGCTGAGACTGAAAGTGGGAAAGAAATGGATGCTGAAAGTAAGTGAGTAAGTCAGTCCATCAAGTCAACTATGCTTTCACTCTCTCTTCTTTCCATCCATCCATCCATGGCTGCCTCCATCCTCCAATCATACATACAAACACTGCAAGCACAGGCGGTGCTGCTACAACCATCCAGAAAGATGTATGTCATCAAATCAGTTTAACTTCATGCAAAGATGTTCAAGGTTGTAAAACAACCACTGACATGTGTCAACACTATGGGGCATTTGCCTGCGGCGGAACAAAACCTGGAAAACCTGGGCAAACAGGAAGTGAAGGAAGTGCATTTTCAAAAATAGTTGATATCCATTCAGGCAAGAAGTGTTTAAATAGATTCTGCAAACTTAGCAAACCATTGTATAGGAGTGACTATAGATGTAGCTACTATAGTAGACATGGATGCTTGGCCATGTAGGGCTAATACATCAATTCTGTTTGATTACAATGAAAATGTGAGTGAAGTGCAGACTTTCAAATTGTAGCTCAAGGGTTTTTTTTTTTTTTTTAAAAATTGCCTTGACTGTTTAAGAGCTCTTAGCACAGAGGTTCATCTGAGGAAAAACTACAAAAAAATGTGTATTTGTCTGACAAATTATAAATCTGGAGCCATTATTAGTTAACAAGGTTAATATTGATATTGAACTTTTGGACAGTTTATGAGTTTGTCCTTAAATGCATGATAATTTAGGCTGCTGCAAAAAGTAAAACTCCCCTCCCTCTTTAGGGACATATTACCATTTATGGCAATTAGCTTCAGTTACTGTGACTCATTGCCATCTAAACAGACAGTCACTACATGGTACTGATTTCCTCTTATCACTAGACACACTCAAGTGCAACTTCTTCAACTAACTTCTTCAGCCTAAACTGACTAAGCAGAAAATAGATGTACATTCTTTGGCACCAACCACCTTCATTATATACTTCCTGTAACCACTGATGAGATTTGTGCAATAAAGAGGAAAATTTCTGGACTATTCTTGATACAAAACCTTTTGTATTGATAACCCCTCTTCAAGTCGGCATCTTGCTTGGCTGGGATATCAATCAGACCACAGGACTCAAGTTGTCCATTCCACGCCATTCTTCTCTTAACCATTTAGTTGTTTATTTTATTGCTTTACGAAATGTCTCCTAATCATTCCCCAGGATTTATTGATAACTTTTCACCTTTTGAAATTCTTTTTGATAACTTTATGTCCGGGCCCAGACAGTGATGCTGCCTCCACCGTACTTTGAATTAGTGCGTTTTCTCCCTCCAAATGCAGATTTATGTATGTGTGTTTAACTCACATTACTCCACAGAGGAGATTTTCTCTTTGTTTATTTTTTACTTTAAACGTGCTACAACAAGGCATTTTTTGGAGTGTGGTGGTTTCCTTTATGGTGGTGTTTCATTAACACCATTCTTATTCAGTGTTTTTCTTATAGTGAGGATGTGAGCAAAGATTATAGCAAGTTGTATAGATTTCTGCAGGTGTTTTGCTGTTACTCATGGGTTCTTTTTCACCTCTTTCAATATTGCACATTATGCTTTTGGTGTGATCATTGTAAGACGCCTACTCCCAGAAAGAGCAGCAACAGTCCAAAGTTTCCTCCATTTGAACATAATTTATCTTGTGGAATGATAAACATCAAAGGGTTTTGTATGCTTTTCGAGTAAAATGCTTCTTCTAAAGGTCCTGTAAAGTTTGTTTTGATCGGGGCATGGTTCACAGCAATCACTCATTCTTGAGGAAACCAGACCTTGTTAGTAATCAGACTTTGTATAACTTACTTGTAGTGAGGGGCTCCCTCTACAATTCACATTTCTGAACCTCTCAATTGAAACACCCACTCTTAGGAGGTTTTGGTTTTGGTGAAGCTGTTAGCACAGAGGTTCACTTTGATTTTCCTGAACTTTAAATGATAACTGTGTGTTCACTAAAGCTCAAGATCGTGTTTGCATGTTATTAGTTTTTCCAGATTGTGTTAGTCTATAATTAAGACGGAAATTAAGATCAGACCACATTTTAGAAGTAGTCAAAGAAATTATAATCATAGTGTAAGCCTGAAGACGCCATTTGCAATTTAGTGGTTTATTATTAGGAGTCCTATACACTCAGCTGTTCTTTATATTTGTTCTGCAAGAGAATACTCATGCAAATCTACCTTATGAGAATTTTCCCAAATATTTCATGCAAATTTGATTCGCTTCTTTTTTAAGGCTCGAGGACTTCCAGAATTCTAAATTACAAGATAAACAGACTTTACCAACCACCTGTGTTACTTTTGAGTCCAAATAGATTTTCATTAAAATTCTTATGCACATCATTTTTTTTCCGATTTCTGTTTTATCTCTCTCTATCCCATTATATTAATTTCCTTCGCTCTTTATTATAATTTCCATTTCTCTTCCCTGGTGTTTTTCCTTTCACCATATCTCATTCTTTTCTCCCCCTCATTCTTGTGTGACTGTAGTAGTGTCTGTGTGTCTGTGTGTGTGTGGGAGTAGAGGAGAGCAGCTATGTTGGCTGGGGGAGGAGGTGAGAGAGAAAGAAAAAGAAGCGAGAGAGGGATAGAAATACACAGAGAGGGAAGCAAAGCATTTACTGGAACAAAACATGCTGTTTCAAACTCATAGATAAGGGCCGCCTACTCGCTAGTTCTTATTTCAGAGCAGTTTACGCCTCATTTTTACAATCTATTCTATTTATTTATTTATTATGCATTTTTATTAGTAATATTATTATGAATACCTTAGACAACCAAGATGTTGTTTTCTGGCATTTTTTACTCAACTGAATTACTTTAGAGTTGCTAGACCTACCATCTGTCCAGTGTCCATAAAGTTTAACTCCATATTTCAAGTAGGTGGCAGGAGGAAGACTACATCTGAAAGCCAATTAGAAGTGAAGGACACACGGAAGAGTTTGATTGTTTCTAAGGATGCTAGTTTTTATATTATTACTATTGTAACACATAAACAGACAGCCTGTTGCTAGAATCTTTATGGTAGCCACATATCTAATATCTAATAAAACCAGCTCTTCTTATAAGAAGATCAAGCACAGAAACATTTACTTTGAGAAGTTCTGAGTTATTTTTGGTGATAAAAAGCAACACAAAAGAGCATTAACACTGATACCATCTGCATCAACATCTAAGATGAATGTAACCCAACAGACCCTGAAAATCCAGCTGAGCAAGTTGGATACTCACTGTTGATCCCGGTATCTCGTCAACACCAGTGAAGTGCAGATGACACAGCCTGAAAGCTGTACAGGAAACCTAAAATAGAAGATGATAATTTGCGCATGAGGAATAGCGTACACAGTGAGGTCAAATAAAAATAACAGAAATGCAACACCTGTAGAGAAAAGAGTGCTTCTATGAAAGACGAGCTTAATGAGAGACCAATCAGGAAAATATTACAAATTCTTGACCCAAGTAGTAAATACCCATCTATGAATTTTGCATACTTAGACACCATTATCGACAATAATAACATACAATAGCAATATATATAAATATTAACATGAATATTTGATTTTACAGGACTTACAGTGCCTCTTAGATTCACCACAACTGAACCTGTTAAATCACTGAAAAGCCAGAATTTAAGTTTGTTTTTTACCTCGTCCCCTACAGACTAGCTTTTACTTGAAAACCAAACCGCATTACTGATTAACCAATTCATAAATAAAGCAACTAATTAAAAATAATTAAATAAAAAGGTATAGTCCTTTTCAGTGACACACACACACAAAAATTGCTCAGCTCATTATATTCAGCTAAAAGCCTCTGGGAGAGAAAAATGAAAGCGCTAATTTAATGGAGTATCTCAAAATGCTTGTGGTAATTCCAGTTCAAGGACCATCACACACAAACTAACAAGACTGCAAAAATCATCAGGCCTGTAATGAAGGGCAAATCTTAATTGACACACAGTCTAATGAATGACATCCATTAGGATAGTTACAAAAATAATATGTAAGGTTTTGTGGCTTACTGAAATTCCAAAACAGGCTTCAAACAAAGATGCAAATTGTACAGTTGGGGATAAGGGCTCACAAGAGTACAGCGTCCACTGTAATGACAGGTCAAACCAGTCATCTAGGAGTTGTTTTTAAACACACACATCCCAACATGCACATATTTCATTTCCTCCCTATGGAGGCTGGCTGGATTTCCTGGAGAACCGATGCAGTTGCATCCGCCAACTCTGCACACTGCAGAAACGCTTGTTATAACTTCCATCTGTGTGGTCCTGGGAATTCATTTGATTTGATGTTAGTTGTGATGAGCGCTGATGAATACCAACTTTAACCATCTGTTTCCCAGCTTAAATAAACAATTAGGTCAGACCTAAACTCATGGCACCAGGGTTTGAGAAGCTGACAAACTTGGTTACTTGGTTAATTGATAAGTGAAGGATCCCAGAAATGCACTGTCCCAAAAATTTACACTGCACTAATGAATAAAGGGATTCTTTATTTTTATTTTCTTCCCTCAGCTACAGTTAACCCATTTTACCTCACACTTGATATATAGCTGGGGTTGATGTCAGGCCTTCAGGGAGTAAATTGTGGCAAGTCTCACAACCTCACACCAAGTTTATCAATTATTATCATCCAAAAAAGGAACTGTCAGCAGTATCAGCCATCTCTTGCTTATTTTCTATTAAACATACATTAAATTACATTAAGTTAACTCTGTATTTTTCACCTGATTGTCTGGCCTCCCTTGTCCTACAGTTTGAAGACCACTGCTCTAATTGTAGGAAACACTCAGCTTAAAGCAAAAAGCTAATGCAAGGCGAGTTTCTGTTTAATTGGCAGTGATCTGACCTGTTGTTCAGGCATTATGTGTTTACTAGAAACAACATATACATTCATAAAGTTTTTACTTATCCTTCTAGACACCAACTATCAAACGAGCCAATACTATGTGTATATTTTACACAAATTGCTGCTTAAAGGGGAAAAAAAAGACCTATCCCTATTTCTCTGCATGGGTCAAACACTAGAAAGGACTACATTTATATCTGATAGATTCATCAGTGTTACATCACTATATTGTGCAACTGTGCCACAGAAGTCAATCTGTGTGCTATCTTTAGTCACTATCAGCTGTTCTGCTTTTTTAAATCACAGCAGTGGTTATGTTAAAGGAAGCATGCAATCCGCCCATTGCGAGCAGGCACGTGCTGACTGACACTGTAGTAACAGAACAGACTAAATTCCAAGAACTTTATACTTTACAGAACAGGATCTACTGGCTACCCTCAACTGCCACCATATTTTCAATCTTGTGGAAGAGCTGGATAGTAATTCAGCAGTTTAACCATTTTCCACAGGTTGCACCCTTTCAATCACTTACTGTCATTTACTAAGCCTAAACAGTAGTGCTAGTAGTACAGAAAGATGAACAGGGTTCAAAATCCAACACGTAATAATACGTATCCTTCGTGGCACTGCCTTTTTCCCCTTATGGTTAATTTTTGAGAACACTGTTGAAACCCATCAATCCATAAACATACAGGAGGCGGCAGGCAGAAGACCACATCAATTCACTTTCCCGTTCCCCATGTTTAAAAAAAACGTAATTGTTCTACTCCGATCCTCATCTCCAAACCTGGTTACAGTCTCCAAACTCTCTTCCATCCTCTGATGCAAAACAGTTTGGAGCAGCAGTCATCTTTATTGCCATCTCTCTATACCCCAGGCTATTAGTACAGACTGCTGACCTGGACCTTGGACCTCTCCATAGTCTGTTTCTGCAGGCTGGCATTAAGCCTAATGAGGCTTGCTAATGGTCCCCTCATGTCAGTCTGAGGAAAGCCTTCTACTCTATGCAAACTGGAACACATGTCCACACACTCACTCCTTCCAGCACTTTCCACAGTTGCCTAGTTGATAATAAAAAACAAAGATGGCCAATGTATGACTCAACTAAACGCCAAACCGCTGCCCATCATCGGTCATACTGTATCACACAAACTCTACTTATCTGTCCTTGCTTTATGACCTTTCTTTAGCCCCACTGCACAAGTCTTTTTAGGACTATCTGCACCTGGTCAATGCGATGTGGGGAATTTCAAACTCAGGAAGCACAGAAAGGAAAAGAAAATGCTTCCCATAACTTATCCATTATCAAAACAGCTGCTTTTTGTGCTGGTTTTCAGTCTGGGAAAAATTACACAGGACTCTGAGTAATGCATAGAAAATGAATGGCAGGTTACACATTTCCACATTTAAAACATTCAGGGGAAATAAGATGTACAGCAACTAGACAACATTTTGCTGTGCCTGCCACTAAGTCCGATTGGCTTCACAAGGCCACACTTTCAGAGAAACTTGTCCATTAGCCACGTTCTGTTAACACTTGCTAGTTAATGATTATGAGCCCCGCTGAAACACATTTTAAAACATGTGGTCATTAACTATGGACACGCATGACACATGCGAGTTAAATAAAACACCAAAGAGTCCAGCATTGATAACTTTGTCCCAGAGCTGCTAAGAAAATTCAAAATATCATCTTTTACTCTTTGGAATGATGAGAGCTCCAAAAGCACCTGTAAAATCCATTAAGTTTATGCAGGCAAGTACAGTGAGCCGTAGCTAAGACCAATGCTTTGACAGACTGAAGACTGTCACGGCAGATAAAAGATGCTCTAAAAGCAGAGTGCTGTGAGAGTGACAAGTTAGGTAGGAGAAATCAGAAGTGCTTTAAAAAAAGCCGCCAGACAGACTGCAGAAATGTCTGGGAGACATGAGTTTTAGAGAGCGGTAAAAAGAGGTGATGTGAAGCTAAAAACAAGATTAAAAGGAAAGGTCCGGACTGGCAGACCAGTTCAAGGTCATGTCTTAAGCCAAAGCCACAAGCTACGCAAGATGCTTTGACCCCTGGTTCTAAGCAGTAGGCGTGCAGCAAATAAAAATATCAGTTTTTAGATGTAGCTGCAACTATTAAATACATTTCCACCCATCAGCTTTACATCAGCCGGGGATTTAAAGATTATGCCTGCCTAGTTAAGTAAAGTATCAACGTCGAATTCAATCTTCAAAACATCTGAATTAAACTTTCAACAGCCAACTCTAGATTTCTGTAAGATAACGTATTCTTATTTTACCATAGAGGGAATCTGTTAGCTTTGGCTAGAAAACACAATCCAACATGACAACAAAAAAGCCCGTGATTAAGTGGAATGTGTCCTTTGGCTAGATTTTATTTTATTTTTTTTATTTTTTTTTAGGAGGCACCTTCACAATACAAATCATACTTTGGGACACTGGATTCAGACAGACCCTAAGCTCAAGTTGCAGGTCGTAAAACAGACAGCGTCCAGATGTCTGGCAGAGGGTAGCAGAGGATTTAGGTAGTTCCCTTCCAAGTCAGCTACTGGTGGTCATAGCTGACAACCAAATGCTTGCCAAGTAGTTCAGTGCAGTAGTTCTTGTGTGTATTTGGCACACATTTATTGTTTCATTAACCAACTATAAATTCTTTCTATAAATCCATCTTTAAATTTAACTAGATATGAGATTTTTGTGAAGCTCTCTTTTCATTCTGAATTTTACCACAACGCTTGCAGCCAGGGTGACCTGCGGCTTATTATAACATTATGACAGAAGCTTCTTCAAAAGATTGTCGAGGACTGAGAAGAAACAACAAATGGCAGGTAAGATGAGAGTCCGGAAACATCACAGTGATACTGTTGTGGTGTAAATCATGAATGCTTAAAGCCTGAGCCTGTTGCAGTACAGACAAGATGGGGAAATAATAAACCTGACAGCTGGCTTTTTGCAGTCTTTTGCAACGAATTCAATTGATACAAATTAGGCTTTACCAAAATATGCTCACCAAAAAAAAAAAAAAAAATGATGCCACATCCCGTTACTTACACCTATTAAGATACAAATTCAAGTGTTGCGACGTGTGCCGTTAGATTCTCGTTTCCTGTCTACTTGAGAAAAAGCATTGAACTCTGAAGAATAATTAGCACCTTGTAAGCACTTCTTATGTAACCCCCTCTACCTTTGCCTAGTCTCTGATCATCAGCAGGCAATGCTTCACAAATGCCAAGACTAAAAAGAAAAACTGCACCACGCTGATGTAAAAAGTCAACACCTTTTTTTTTTTTTTTTTTTTTAATGACCCATAAAAATACCACACTCACTCCACGTTATAAATGCCCCACATTAGGGGAGTGAGTCAATAAAGTTTGAGGTAGGTCATGTTGCATAGAGGGAGGGGAAAAGCATACTGTGCAAAGCCCCATGAAGGTGTCTGGGTATGGGACTCACAGCACTTGCAAAAACTCATAGTGCATCAAATTCTCTGTGGATTTCCTTCCAAAGCCACTTCTTAGCCAGTGCAAGCCAGCAGAAGCAGCTTTGTTCCTTTGCCACCTATCCTCACTTTCTACCCATTGTAAACCTGTCTTCAATGCTTTGGCTATAGCTCTCTATCAAGTCTCAACTGCTTGCTCTTCACATTCCTCCATCACGGGGACATAAGCCTCAGTTTCTCTCTCCCACACTATTCAGCTCCTTGGAAAATGGGGATACGGGCTGGCAGAGTCACTGTATCAAATCTATTTGTCGGTTAAACCTGCAGCTGGATTAGGCCTGCTTTTAGCCGCTGCTGCCATTCAGCAAACGTTTCGTGTGTGTTAGCTCGCGCTGCCGTCCAGTCAGGTTTTGATGGGCCAAAGCTATTCATGAAACTCCTGACTTGCCAGGAGGAGTTCAACCACCGGCCACAAAAGCCTCTGACTTACTGTCATCATGGTAATAGTCTTCACAAGTGTGTCCTCATAACCACTGACATGTGAGTATGTCATTTTCCAAAAGTCTACATACCAAGAGTCTTTGTAGAAAATTAATGGTAATCATAACTGTTCTATCCACGACACCGTTAAGCGGTCATGGCAGTGATGTGGCTGGTTTTTTAGCCAAGTATCACAACAATAAAAGAACAAGAAAGAAAAAGAAAACAAGAAAAAGAAGCAACTGTGTGACTGAAAAAGCCTGGGAATCATCTGCACAGGGTTAGAAAAGCATGACCAAAGTAGCAGATCCTCTGCTATGACTATAAATCACAACAGAGCTGAAGTCTACAAAGCTAAAGAGAAAGGAGTGGAGAGAGGAAGACCAAAAAAAAAAAAAGGAAGAAGTTTTACAGGGAAATAAAAAACATGCCAAATCAGTACAAAAAGATGGGCTCAAGACCAAATACCAGAGAAAGGGCTTGAGATAGAAATATAAAAAGATAATGTGAAGCAAAAGTAGCCAGTAAAGAAACTTGAGTTCACAAGTTCATCTGGGAAAAAAAGGAAACCTTTGCACTCTCTACTCTTCCACTTCATCTCCAGACGATTGTGTCTGCACTTTGCAGTGAGCACAGGAAGAAAAATAAAATCCATGTGTGTTTGTGTCATTTCTCAAAAACCCAGCAGCACCTGATGCATACTTTGGAAGGAATTAAAATTGAATCCCTGGGGATAAAGATGCACCTTAGGTAAATGTAACTGTTCACTGCCTTTGTCTAACCACACTCTGGTAAAGTGTAAGCCTTCACACTTACCTCAACTGTGTGCAGACCTGTGGGGAGCCTGTCGGGACCCAACAGTGTGGTAAAACCTTGATAATGAAAGCTATAAATCACCCTTACCACATCCCCAGCCTCAAAGCTCATAAAACTCCAGCCCACAACAGCTTGACAACAAAAACATGGTACTTTTTTTTTTTCCTCTCCCTTTACTCGAGTTCACACTATAAACATCAGTAGTGACAGGGGTAGCCATGGCAAAGCAGAGTTGCCAGGAAGACTTCTTGCGCCTTCTATGTCTCCAAGATGATAATAAGTAGAATTAAAAGACATTTTCTTCTGTTTGATAAAACCTAAAATACATTTTACATCACTTTATTCCCTTGCTAATGTAGACTTGCTGATTCATATGTGCGCCTACAATCACAAGTAAAGCAATATACATTTTTTAACAGTCTGTCAGTCACTGGACCCACATGTTTAACTCATTTATGTATACAGTGACAGATGAAGCTGTCAGAGCATTCATTCTGGCAAATTAAACAAATTCTGTGTCTGCTAATCTAATATTTTATTACATTTAGTCTCATATTGACTGAAAATAAAGTATGATTAAAATTGAGTCCTTGCGTGCATTACTTCACAGACGATGAAGTCAGGAAGTTTGAGTCACTGTTAGTCAGAGATATGCCAATTTACCAGCCGCACAAAGAAAAAGAAAAATGCCGCCATAACATCAAGGTAAACAAAAGAAGAGAGAGGAAGAATGAGTACGTGCCAACGCTTTTAAACCTGACATCTAAAGACACAATCCCACTACTTACAGCAATTAACCCAGCGTTTTGTTCTCTCTCTGCTCTTTGTTGTTCTGACACTCTAAACACAGTACCAGGTAGCATCACTACAGACAAAGCCAAAAACACTGTCTGACAAGTTCTGTGGGAGGATAGCTTAAGTTAACTGATCAAACTAACCAGGGAGAGTGTCTGTCTGTAAATACAGGCACATACATACCTCCGTGTTGCGACGATAGCAGTTTGATCGATGGTTTAGTTCTGCATGCACACTGCTGTGCAAAAGTCTTATGACTTGGTAGGAAAATGGGAATGAGTGCAAACGTATATGGAAATGGTTCAGTCAGTGTTTGGTATGAGCACCTTTACTCTCTTAGGCAAGCTTTGTTTTTAAGTCTTCAGGAATAATTCTTCTGGCATCTTGAAGGACTTTCAAAGCTCTTCTATGGATGTTGGCTGCATTTTGTTCCATCTCTAATAAGATTGATATGGTTAAGGTCTGTGACCCTAGGGAGGCCAATCAATGGTCAATGAACAGTGGATTGATAAGTAGAATGACCACATGCATATTTTATTACATTCAGTCTCATATTGACTGAAAATAAAGTATGATTAAAATTGAGTCCTTGCATGCGTTCCTTCACAGACGATGAAGTCGGAAAGTTTGAGTCAATGTTAGTCAGAGATTTGCCAATTTACCATATCTTTGCCTTTGGCATATTTCGGAATCATCTTGTTGATGCAAAATTACCATTTTATACCTGTTAACCTGCTAAAGTTGGCTTTTTTGAAGATGCAACTAAAGCATTGGGGACAAATGGTGTGCTTTTGAGATTCCCAGTAACAAAGTGCCTAAAAATAAAATGCAAAATTGGTTCGTTGTTAAGTTTTATGTAGATTATGCTGGTTCGTCCCTTGAAGTTAGGTGTCTTTTTTTATGCTTGAATGGTTGATAAAGAAGTGTTAAGTGGCTAAATTAAAAGAAAATCCCTGAGAAAATGGTCAAATATGGACTAACGTATAAGCTAAACAAAAAAGTGGAAAAGATTTACCTAATATTTCAAGCAAAGCACACATTTCGAAATGCAGTTTCCATTTTATACAGAAACGCTACATGTTGTCAAAAACATGCTTGCTTTTAGTCCATGGAGTAACCCAAATATCCATAGTAGGCAGGCTTGTATTGATTTTGCCTAGCCAGCTCAGAGGCAAATGGCGATGAGGCCATCGGTCACAGGGCGATTGACAGCTGCATGTTTAATGGTCGTGAGAAACGATGTGCAGGGGTTTCAAGGGCAATCGCTGTTATAAGAGATGGGAGGAGATGAGGTTAAGGCTCCAGACAGCAAGCCTGTGACACTTTGACAGATGTGAGTTTTATACCTCACAAAGCAACACACACAGAAAAGGTCTTTGAATAAAATGCCTACTGCTAAGCTTTCTGTGCAGTTCCCTCAGCCTCAGAGCTCAAACTAAAGAAACAGTCAGGCTGTTGGTTGACTGGGGCTTAATTGTTTTGTTTTTCCAGATAAAGTTCAGGGGCGAGATTTTCTCAAGGCTTACCTTTCCCTCACACTCCTTTGCATTTATGACAGCCTCTACTGCTCTACTAGTCTTTTATCTGATGCTACATTTTTTCCCTTTTAAAGATCTAATGTTTTTACCTTTTCTTCTAATGCATGGTCCTCAGATCTATCTGCCTAACTCTAACATAGTTTATTTTCCTTCCTACTCTCATCTTTTTGCCATTTCTCTATCCGTTTTTTCTGTTACCACTTTCTTAGTTCCCACAACTGGGTTTCTTTTGGAACTTTTGTGGTCATATTTCCCATTTGAGAGCTGAGACAGCTGGAAGAAACGGTTTGGATATAGTCCTGTCAAAATATCAAATGGGAATGCAGGCCCAATTTGTTTAAGAAAAGAAACAAGAAAAAAAAAGAAAGAAAGAAAAGTAGACGATTCAAATACAGCATTAGTTCTCCAATCCTCTCTCCAACCAACCCTCACACCGAACCATTGGGGAGTTTTGCATTTTTAAGATGTTTTTAGACACAAACTACAGCTGTTTAATAATCTATGTACTATCTAAAACTTGAAAGAAAAAAAACGTTTTAAAATAGCACCAGACTTAATATACTTTATCTACAACAACTCCTCAGCGGTATAAGGTGCCCAATATCTAATGATGCAAGTCCACAAATTCATCTTTAAATTGTTTAATTATATGTGGCATCTTTTGGAGGATTCTTAATGAAATTTTGGTGAACTTTGAGAGCACTAATAGCTCAACAAAGCACCATGAGTAGGGATGGGTACCGGTGCCATGATGGCATCGGTTCTGACATAAACGGTAGTAACCAGACCGAAAAGCAGCGCACATTTCGGTGCTTTATTTCGGCGCTTTTTTTTTCCTGAGCTGTGATACACTTTAGATTCAAGCCAATCATTTTACGTTTCCGAGGATAGTAGGCGGGCCCAGGTACGTACGTTCTTTTAGAGCAAAGCTACAGATTAAAAATGCCCAAGGCGAAGTAGTCAAAAGTCTGGCTGTACTTCACAGAAAAATATGCAAACTCAGCAGCCTGCAACAAGTGCTTTAAGCTGATACTGTGATACTGTCAAAGGAGGTAACACCTCAAATCCGATGAAACACCTGGCGACGCATAGCGTTTTTTTTTTGTTTTTTTTTTAAGCCGAGAAATGCGCCATATTTGATAGCTTGCTGCGAGATCTCACACCGAGCACATCTACTGCGGGTGGGTTGCCTGTTATCGGACCCGGAGTTAACAACATCCCCCAAAAACCCGAAGAGTAGAGTCCTGGCCCCTAGCCCTGCCAGTGTAGCAGAAATGATGACGGATGATGATGGCAGCAGCAGCCGTTCTTCTCTGCGTGAGTAGCTTAATGTTGTTCGTGTGTAATTTACGTTGAGTAGGCTAACCACGTTATTACATTAATGCATGTAAGGTGAACTAGCAAACACCATCGTAGTTATATGCGGCTGTCTTCTTGTTTGATGGCAGATACTCCCTTCACCCTGGCAAAAAAGGCTAAAATGACCAAAGAAAAAGTGGAAAACAGTTAAACATGAGAGGTTTTTGGACAAAGTTTGTGTTTTTTTCCATTGTTTAAGCACTGCTTCCAGCCAAGAGTGATACCATATATGCCCCATAGCTGCAGAAAAGGCTAACATTGTTATCTTTTTACAAAAAAAACCCAGCTGAACATGAGAGGTTTGTGGACCAATTTTGTGTTCTCCATTCTTTAAGCACCGGTTCAACCACCGTTTAAGCACCGGCACCGTTTCAAAAGTACCGGTTTGGCACCGGTATCAGATAAAACCTAAACGATACCCATCCCTAACCATGAGTGCTGTGGTAAATACATTTTTCCAGCTCGTGAGACAACCAGCCATTGCGACTGATCAACTGTTTTTCCATTTACTCCTACAGTGTGAGAGGCACAACAAATCCAGGGGGGTTCCTGATCCCTACCACTGTCCGATTAAAGTATTTAAATATGGTTAAGATAAAGAGAACTCCGCTGAGAGTGACTAAAACCATTTTACAACTTAACTCCAGAATATGTTGATAAAAACATGTCTGCATACTCTACAAAGTTGCCATTTGACAGCGGTGCATACAGGAGGTAGGATTTACATTTCTACATCCATCACTATATCTCTAAATTCTCCAGAGATCAACGTAAGCTAGTCACACATAGGATCAAGTGAACATTGGGAAAACTGCATGCTAAGTAGCTAGCGAGGCTTAACATCCAGTCTGAGTAAGTCCAGTGCTCTTGGCAATGTCTATTAACTTCATAGATGCATCACATGTGTAAAAACAGCTGAACAGTGAAGGCGTTTCAGATAGATGTTACCTTTACAGACCTGTCTGGGTGATTCAAACATCTCTCTTATACATAGAGCATTCTGGGAATTGAAAGGCTGGTTTGCTTAAGCTCAAATTCCAGTCGCCACAGATACATAATAAACTACTGCAAGCTTTAATTCCCCCAAATACATTTTCATTAGTATGACAGGTACACCAGAGATAGACAGACCCTCTTAAAAGCTTTTTCGCTAGACATAAACATGTCTACTACTCATCAAGAGCTGAACTGTATAATCTTTTTACTTTGGATATAACACAAAACAAACACAGCCAGTGGATTGGCTTACAGTTCTTTCAGTGGTAAGCAGTAATTCAACAGCTGATGCCAAGGGAGGAGAGATGTTTTGTGTGGATTTCAATTAGTTGTTGTTGAAAACACATTTTTATTAAATGGCACACACGAGAAAACGCTGGCTGTCTGCATGTCAAGAAATAATACTGTATATCAAAGACTTTAAGCTAAAACACAGATACCTCTCCCTTTAATTACAGAGGTCTCAGAGGGCGAGATGATGAGCTTTTTAAATACAGCTTGCAGGGTCACATGGGCCTTCCTGGAAGACCCCTGTAGTAAATTATTCAGTCTTTATTCAACACTTATGATACTTACAAAAGCCAAAAAGAAGCACACCAGTCAGCTGGGGACATTAACAGGAACAAGGTCTTCACAAAACTGCCCGCAATCACTGAGTAACAAAACGTATGACGCCTTTTGTATGGCCTGCTTTAACAACGTGCTAACCTTATTTACAATCAATATTGTATGGATGTAATAATGATGCTAAAGATACAGAGGGAACATGCGAACTTGAGGGTAGAAAATGGTCTGTGCATGAGAACCAACTAGTGTAAACTGTCCTTTTTTTAACAGAACATGAAAAAAGCATGCGTCTTTCTTGGTGCATTGCTCCACTGAAGAGCGGCTGTAGGGATAAGAAGGCACTAGATGCGGAAGAAGGAAAAGGGGGAAAAAATAAAGCTGCTAATTACCGTTGTTAGAGCCCTGCATTATCATTACACTCCAAGGTTTCTGACAACACAACAACTGTGCTGCCATGGCAACACTGTGCCGAAGGAGATGTTGGTACTGTGGCTCTGTGTTTCGCCCATTTAATATTGCCTAGGAGATCTGCTGACTACACGCAATCAGTCTGTTCAACATCAATCTGATCATTGACCTGCACCTTAATCCTGAACCCCGCTCTGATGAGCGCAAGTGGACACATCAGTCAGCTTGGCTGGCACAACTTCACCCATGGGCGAAACAACACAGCACAGCTGGGTTCGTCTGATATTATGTAACCCAGCGCCACCCCCGCCAGGCCTTGTTCACACCACAAGACCCCTCTCCTCCTACTCCACCTCCCTCTAGTGCACCGTTGGCTATTTGTAGGAATAGGTGCATTGTGAAACAAGAGTGTTCCAGTACAAGCACGGCTCATGGGGGATATTTGAGGAGGAAAATATTTAAGGTGGCCAAAACAAGCAAAGAAAAAGTTTATTTTATGCATTGGTCAATTTTTAGATTTTGGGTTATATTTTGTTCCATTACAGTCTTATTTCAGACCAGCAGAAAGAAAATGACCAAAACTACACCTGTAAGTGCTTTACAACAACCTGTCTACAGGATGTTTATGCAGAATAAGATACTTGAAATAGCCAATGTCTCATTTGCATATTTGAACCAAAATACACACACACACACACACACACTTTCATATCTTAGTGAGGACATCTAATTGACATAATGCTTTCCATAGCCGCTTATCATAACCCTAACCATCAAAAATGAAGCCTGATCCGAACCCTCAGCCTAAACCTAATCATAACCTAATCGTAACCCTGACACTAAAACCACATTTTGACCCTCAAAAATGACTTCAAACTCATGGGGACAGGCATTGTGTTCCCAATGACTGTTGGTCCCCACAAATATAGTAATATCTATTTGGGTGGGGGGGACTGTTAATTGTATATTCCAATAAAAATTCTGCCTCATACATTGAGCCAGGAATGTCCACTTCTGTTTATGCACCAACTTTTCCAGGTTTATTCTCATCTTGTATTCCAAAGGTTTCAACAGACGGCTTTGTTCATGTATTATTCAGAGTGTGATTTACAGAACATTTTATTCCCCCCCCTCCCCGAAAAAAAACATGGGGAAAATAGACATTTTCTCATCAGTGACAGTAAACTGGAGGCAAAAGTTTGATTTTGGTACAGAAACAAATAATTTTTCCTTGTGGTAAACTCATTGTGCATTCCATGACTCTAACTGGAATTGATTATGGTGATATTGTTTATATGTATGCCTCCACCTCCCCACTGAAGCCTCTTGAATCTTTTTTCTCTCAGTGCACTGTGTTTCACAACACATGATACTTTCCAAAATCATTGCTGTATGTTAGGCCCCAGTCACACAGACCTAAAGACTATTCCGTGACACCCCAGGACACTCCAGGCGCTGACTGGAACAACAAGCATTTGCAGACAAGCAAGCATCTTCCATGCAAACTGTTGGCGACCTCAGAATCCATTGCTAACCTGTCTCTCGGCCTGTGTGAGTGAGGCCTTATAAGTAAAAGTTAGATGGTCCTCCTTAGAAAGGAGCTGGAAAGCATGCAAATTATAGCTAAGACTCCACTTCAAAAATCACCTTGTTACCTCTAGATCCTTGCTAATTTAAACATAGTAGTTATAATGTCATAGGATATTTTAGCATTAGCTGTATCTCTGAGTCACACTGACTGCAGAAAAAAAATCCTTTGGTCCCTACAAATACAGTAAGCCACAAAATATTCTCTTATTTCACTGTAACATTTTAAAAGGTTATATTTATTCATTTTTATACTGTAAGGTTATATTTCACTGTTGCATATGCTTTGTGTCTGTATAATGGGTCTGTCTACGCTGTTTTTAGTTTCTCTTATGAAAATCTCCAGTTTCAATTCCATTTTCAAAATGGACTGTGTCTGAATAAAGGATTCAGTATTTTGTGATTTATGGAGTGATAAAAGGTCATATCCAAAATCAACAATTTAAAAAAAAAAAAAAAAAAACTTTATTATGAGCTTTATCTGATGTTCAGATTGCTTTTTAAATAGAAATCATTTTTAGACAGATAAGGACTCATTTACACATTTATGTGTAAAATCTTAAAAAAAAATACAACAAAACTATTAAACTAATTAATAAGATTAGTAAAGTGTCATTTACAAATGTGTGCAAATTTTCTTACCCTAATCACCTGTATTATAACACTGTAAAACTAAATATGCATGAACAAATTGGGGCTTGAGCAAAACTACCGCTCTATGAAAACAGATTGTTTAATGTCATTTACAACAATTTGGTCTTTTTATACTCATTAAACAGAATGAAACATAAGGTTGATTGTGTGGGACAGACACTCCCTTCAGCTGTAGTTTAACACTCTTACAGATGACTAGCTTGTGGCACTGCTTTAAGTGCCTGTAATAGGTCAGATGAGATTCCAGTGTCGTCTCCATCACTGATTCCAGCACTGATTCTGCCTTTACTTCTTGGAAACAATTTTTGTTACTAAGCAGTACTTGCCAAAAGTGGAAGTGCACCCGTTGCCTGGCAACATTAGCTTACTGAATCTCATATCAGGAAGCAATGAGAACTACGGGTGCTTTGAGCTCGAACCCTCCAGATACTTTTCTAATCTCCGACTGTAGAGACTGTGAAGTCCAACTACAATCATGCTATTCAAGTCATCTGATAGCACATTATATCTTGTAGAGCTCATATCTGCACACCTGACTACTCATCATAATCCCATACACAAGCATAAACCTTAAACCACAGAACAGTAGTGGATCCCCACAGGTTAGTTACTACATTCAACTTAATTTTCACTAACTCAGTCCTGCTTAACAAAGACAGAAAAGGGACACTTCTTTCCAAGCACTACATCTGTGATGAAAATTAGGGAAGCAGCCTCAAGTGTCCATTCATTTAAGCCTCTCTTCAAGCACAGACAACCCTCCACTCACCCCATCCCAAGTCTAAGGGATTTTAAAGGTAGTAATTTCATTAAAAAAACAACCCTGTGGGTTCTCACTGAATTAGATTTTCCGCTAAACTGGCCCTCTGTCATTAGAAAGTGCCACTGGGGCAATCAACTGTCCAACTATTTGCTAGTTAATGAAAAGCATGAGCTTTCACAGGCACAAACCACTGATCGAGCTTTCCTCTCTTCAGCTTGTGAGACCCAGCAGAGGCACCAACTAGAAGTTGTCAGAATACCACTACTCCAATGGATCAAAGCGCTTAGTGGTAAATCACCACCAAAGACCATCTAAAGCAGAATAGCCCTCTCTATTTGAGTGACTGGGAAATAAGGCAGCATCCATTTATGTTGGCAGGGAGAGATGTAAGGTAGCAGGAGAAAAGTGTAGTTTGATATGGAAGCTTTGAGGCAAACAAGGTTACCATCACCTGCATCAAGTATTTTCTGGGAATGACAGAAAGCGTATGATAGTTTCTCTTGTTTCATGTATTGGTTCGTCACAAAAATTCTTATCACAAATTATCAGACCAAAGAAACATCTGTAAATCAGATGTAATCTTTGGTCTGAAAACACAAGCTCATTGTGTATTTGAGTGTTTAATTAACTAAAAATATCTGCAAATTTACTTTTTTAAATTGATAAGACAATATTATGTTATAGAAGAGTTTCTCCAACTATAGGGCATGCCAGATCACCTTGGACTGCACTTATTTTGCCGTTCCATTACACAATTTCCTGCTGCTACACATACCAAACAACTTGCTAAAAGAGGCAAGTGCCATATTGATCAATAAATTACAATAACCAATTTCAGCATTCTCTGTCAATAAAAATGTTCACAAATCCCAACACACTGATATATCGCAGGTAATCTTCACCCAGTTTGTGAAGGAAGATCTAATTTATGCTAATATTTTCAAAGACTCACAATCTGGGCCAAAGTTCACATGCAAACCTACTGAGGGTCACCGCGGTTAGGACTGCATTCACTAACTGACAGCAGGAACAAAGCCCATAGCAGCTGGTTTCTCTACAGCAACATGCGCCAGTGTGTGTAGCACAACACTTCAAATCCCACTTGTCCAAATAATCATTAACCAGTTCAGCCCTGTGTAAATATTTTAAGAACCTTTGTAAACTAAAAGGTAAATACACACCTTAGCAAGAGGACACACACAATAAAAGGAGGGGGGCTCAGTAGTGGGACGTCCAGATTTCATTGTTATTCGGCATGTTGGGCTTGCATAGGGTTGAAAACGATGAGGTCATCCCTATTGTGTACACCAAGCATTCACACACATACCTCTGCATGCTACTGCAGACCGTTGGCTCAGCTGAAACACAAACGGGATGAAGCTAGTTTTTGGAAGGTTGGGGGATTTTTTTTTTTCTTCTCATTTAACCAAACTTTTTTTTTCCTCCTCAAAGTCATCAAAATAAATCCAATAAACTCAAAAATGAAAACTCTACTTGTGTTTGCAAGGCTGTCACCTCAAAAGCCAAAACACTCCCATTCTTCGATGAGCTCAGTGAACAGAACAGTTGCACTGAGCAATACAGATCATGACAGGCCACTTTCCTGTTTTGGTTTCTGCAGTCACCACCTGCAAGCCAGATGATGTGAGATTGGGCACTGTGACCCATTTTTCCGGATTAGAAGAAAACTATCTGCAGGTCTACTTGTCTCATCATTGTTTATGTCCACTAGTGGAGCACATGATAATTAAGGCGAAAACAAGTAGAGACAGACTATAGCAAACAGTCCAAACAACTGGATTTGCTGCTTTTTTGAATGTTGAGCCCTTTGCAAAATAAGAAAGCTGCCCTTGTAAACTGGAAAGGCAGTGTTTTAGTACTGTATAGACTAAATAAAAGATTCAAAAAAAACAAAAAAAAAAAAACAAAAAAAACAAAAACAAAACAGTAATGAAATGAAAATAAGCCAGAAGCCTGAAGTTTCTCTGGATAAAATAAGCACCCTACTCAGTTACCAGCAACAACTGAGGAATTCATACCTATCAGCACCATCTGTGGCTTTCTATGCGCATCTGACAAGCAGGAAGACCGAGCAGGGTTCAGCCAAAAGCTGCTACTGCTGATTTCAGTAAATCCAGATGGATTTATGTGTTTACCATCCCTGGCACTATCTAGGACCTCCTTGGAACCAACAAACCCAAGCAAGATGTCTTTCATTATGTGGATCTGTCCTCCTCATCACGAGGACTGATTGTTGGAGCTTCATTTAACATTTCTTCCTAAGATAAAGATGCCACCACATGCACTGAAATTCTTTTTCCATGACCCTTTAGCAAATACAGCTCTTTTTGTTGGAGAATTCTTCAACGTAGAATTCAGAGAAACAGACCATAATACCGCCAATGATCGGCTAAATGGCAGAAAGGCTTTATCCTCGGTCGTGCCTAAACTCAGGCAAGAAGCATCCATCTATCCCTTTATTGCTTGTTCTACTCAAGAAGGCTGTAGCCTTTAATGTGCACTGGGCAAAGCTTCAGTGCATGCTGGGATAAATTAAAAGCTCAATTCATTTCAATTTTTGATATTCTTAGATGCAGGGAGTTGGTGTCGGGGGTTTTATGAGCAGCAGCTGACAGCCATGTTTTGACTTACATTTAACCCTCAATAAACCAAACTATTTAAGTTGCCAAAATAACAAGGTTGAGTAATTTCTTTATATTTTTCATCCAAGTGGTCTTGACAACAGCTCTCCAAGCATTCTGAAGGTCTTTCAAAGGTTTTTCCTGAACATTGGCACTGAACATAGACCTGTGACTCATTCTACAATAAAAAATAAATATAAATATGCACCTCTCTCAAGGAATGAACCCGTGTTGTGTCTATACATAACACTTTAACACAGAACCACTTTTAGACTGCATCTTTATCTTTTTTTTTTTTTTAAGATTGTATCTTTTGTTACTAGCAGCCTGTTACAAAAAAAAAAACAAAAAAACCCAAAACCAAACACTTATTCCATTTTCTTTCATTCAATCTATGAAAAGAATCCAGTTTGACAGGCACAAAAACTTGATTTTTACACCAAGAAAATGATTCTCAAAGAACTGTTATGTGAAAACCTGACATACATAGAGTGTCCTTCAAAGATTTAAAGAAGAACAGAAGTATCAGGACTATCTACAGCAGATAAACAGCATTTGAAAGTTATGTCTTTAAGAAATAGGACAAAGACCTGACACAGGACCCGAGAGGTGATTCTGGTCTTTCACAAGAATTGGACTGGAAGGAATCAGTCAGATCAAATTTTGAGCAACCATGCAATATAATCTGGAAAGAATCCAAGTGGCTACAACTTCATTTTTTAACATGACAATGATCCCAAACACACTGCCAATGCAGTAAAAGGATATCTGGATTAAAATAAAACACACAATGGAAGACTATCAGTTAAGGACCTCAACATTATTAAAGCAGTGTGGAACAAAATGTAATGAAAGGCAGCCTTGGAATGTCCTTCAAGAAGCTGTAACAACTATTGCTGAAGATTACTTTAATTACAAGAAAGCTCGTTCAGGAGTTCAGGCTAAGTTGTTCATACAAAATACTGACTGCTAAGTTTGCTAGAATTTTACAAATTGTTGTTACTTTTATTATTCCATTTCCATGTATGTTTTCACATTTCAATAAATTTACTAACCCCACTTCCCATTTTCCTAGAACAATATGAAGGAATGAGCGGTGGCTTGAAACTTTTCACAGTGCTATATAATACAGCAGTGTCATTTCAACAACAAAAGATAGATGAACCAATACTTTAATACAATAATCACCAAGAAACTCAAATAAACTTTTCCACCTTCATGCTTCCATTTAAAATAAAATTTTCTGCAGACGTTTCATTTTGTTGTAGAAATTATTTATATAGTACTGAAATATCTGAAATTTATGACTGGCAAAATTACATGTCTAATAATGGGAAAAAATAACAACAAATTGCAATTTTTTAAAAAAGCCCATGATGTTAAAATTCATCCCCACTCAGCCACTCTAAGGTTAAAGTAACTTGAACACTAAATCCTATCTCTGGCTGAAATATGCGCTTCATGTATCTTACAACCATGCCCTCCTCCCCTGTTTGGCCACATTACCATAAACATCAACATAGCCAAAAGATTATCTGTTTGAATTGTTGTGGCTCAGTGGAAAATTACAAGCAAGGAAGAGAAATCAAACTGACAGAGAAATCACAAAGACTGTCAATTACAGTGCACTTAATGAATCAATTTCAAGGCTGGGAAACAACTCAAAAGCTTGTTGACTTTAATACCAGATTTTTCTTTTTGAAACGCCTCTTCACACTATGGCAGCTTAGCAATGCGTACTTTAAAACAGAAGAAGGGAGAGAGAGAAAAAAACCTCATATCCCCTTTATCACATAAAAAAATCAGCTGCTTCCAAGCTTATAGTATGTCACACTAAAAGCAATACAGACTGCAGATGATCAAAAAAGAAAACTTAAACCAGGCACATGACAGCTTTCCAACTTTAAGAAGTGACAGTTTCCCTTGGATGAAAGAAGCAACTCCATCCTGCAGTAATGGATAATGACCAGGATGTAGGTCTTCCTTTAATCCCGTGCCTGTTTCCCTTACTTGTGCGACTGTCGTCACTGGAGGCTTTCCTACAGTTGCGCGTTCAGGAAATGGCACATTAGACCTTCAGGCTCCTGTATAAAAACGCATTTGAATTTTTCAGGATCAAATTACTACTATAATGAAGCTGTGAAGCTGCCAAAACATACAAAAACAGTATTTATACAAAAGGATAATCTTGTTAAGTCAGGACCACTATAGTCTAAAAATAAAAATTGCCATTAGCAGTGATTTATATTTGGCGTCATGGCTCTGATGTGTCACCTTTCCACCTTTCCATGGACAGCTGATGGTGAAGAGAGCTGCAGCAAGATCATCAACATCATGACAAGGAAAAGCTTGGATGGAGGTGGGTAGCAAAGCAGCTTGCAGATTTGTAGCAACTGAGGACAGCTTAAATAGGACACCCTGCCTGTATGCTATTTGCCCACTAAATGTGTAGAAAAACATTAAGTTGATGTGAGCTGGTATTGAAATCAGCACAGTTTTTTTGTTTTGGGGTTGCAAGCCGCCTGAAGGAATGCTATGCTCAATTTCTTGTGCACCCTCTCAATGATATGGAAGAACTAGAGCAGCTTCTCTGGCCAGCTTGGACTTGGAATAATTAACTGTGTGCACTATGTAGTTAAGCGCGCTCTCATTTCAAACTTTTGCCCCAGGAATTTAGACATTAACTCGAGTGGGTACTCGTGTGTCATGCTTGGATACAAATGCAGGAACATTTGAGAATGGGTCAAATGTTCCCAGAGGATGTGGGTGACAACACATTAGCCTCACTTCTTGAATTCTTCTGGACAGCTTGCTGCAGTCATATTAAATATCATGTATCATTTTTGGAAACCCACCAACAGCAGTGTGCTATTAGTCTAATCATTTTTTGAGCATTTTACATCCAACCATTTAGCCAAGACAGGGTCTCAAGGGGAGCTGGAGCCAAGCCATCACAGGGCTACTGCAGAAGATCAATCATTTATGCTTACATTCACACCTAGGGCCAACTTGATGCCCAACTTGATGCCCAACTTGATGCCCAACTTGATGCCCAACTTGATGCCCAACTTGATGCCCAACTTGATGCCCAACTTGATGCCCAACTTGATGCCCAATGAACCTAACAATCACCATTAGAAGAACCAAGAGTATCCAAAGAGAATGCAGAAAGCCACAAGAACAATATGTAAAATTCCACATAGCTCCAGTCAGTCAGTTAATTTGAACCCAGAATCTTTTTGATGTGAGAAGACTGATCATAAACCACCTGGCAACCATCTGTCTCTCTGCGTGGCAAGTGTTTGCTGAGGTTGCTGCCTGTCGCTAGGTGAAATTGGTCACAAAGCAGTATATGTAGATTCACAGATTCACAGGTCTTTAGCACATCACCCATAGTTTTCATGGAAGACATTTACACTCAGCAAACTGTTACCAAGCTCACTAAGCAGCAATGAAACTGAAGAGTGTGACGCAAGCTGTAAATGGAATCCATTTGCCAAGTGCCTTTTGTAATGTGTTGGTTGTGGTAGTATAGCACAAGTTTTACTTTAAAGGCAAACTGTCTCAATTTCTAGTCTGCATTACACTACAAGTTCCACTATCGCTTGATCAGTAGTTGACGAGTGTTTGGCCAGCCCAAGGGTCTTCCATGACCATGGTATTTTGATAGCAGCCAAAGCAATCACAAGGTGGTTTTGTAGTGCAGCACCCTCTTTGCAACCAATTCCACTCAGTGATGGCCAGAAAACTCCAACAACCTCTACCAATCACTCACCAACTGACTGGAAAACACATTTTACCTAGCAACTGAAGCCTGTGACAATCCACCTCGTAGGATATAATCCACTACTACAACTGAAAGGTGCCATTAAAGTGCAAGCTGTCTGTCAGCCACCACTGAACAACAAAAACAAAAGAAAGCAATACCAGCTACCAGTTGTTGGAGTTGTAAAATGTGTGTGGCCCTGTGAGATTGGATCCTACCACAGAAACAGTAGAAACATGCTGAGCCAAAGGTAACTAAAGCCACCAGGAAGTCTTGTGCAGAACTCCTTCAAATAAACGAAAATGAGGTCCAGAATAAACTCTGCTGTGTAAGGCTAGTGTGACTGCCACGATGGTCATTAAGAGCATTTTGGGGTCAAAGTGAGGGTCAGACAGTTGTCAATTTGAACACCTTTTTTTGCTTGAAATGCCATCCTGAAAATACATGAATGGGTAATTTGCTACAAAAACCCCAATTTCCTTTTTCAAAGAACATCTCACTCCTGAGCCTCAGAAGTTCTCCCATTTCCACTGTTAACCAACATCTAACATAAAACATCTAAAATGAGAAATTATAACTGTCAATCTCAAAAACAGAGCATGTTATCCAATATTTAAAAGCCATGTGTCAAACAGAGAGACAGTATTAACAGAGATGCTATTAATTTGAAATTCCAATACGTTTCCCACTCTTTAGGCTTCCTTTTTGTTTGTTATTATTTATTTCCAACTTTGTACCAGGAAAAACAAATGAAATATACATAAATAAATCACAGCTTTAGCCCCTTATCTTTGTAAGAGCACCAACCCAGTCAAGCAAATACATGAAAGTAATCCAATATTTAAGGACAAAGAACAGATAAACATTGACTACTGCCACTTCATGTCATCTAAATTGCTGACAGAGTGATGGCAGTAAACAAGATAGATATAAGCGGATTTCAGCCAACATATTAATGAATACCCAATCATTAAGCTATTAAGAGGCAAATACAAAAGCTACATGCAAAACTAAAGAAAACAAAAGGTGCACTCTGTCACAGACACAGTCCTAGCTGTCTCTTTTTTACCTGAGATTTCTCTACAACTCTTTATTTCTATTTTCATCTTTTTGGTTTTAGTCATATTTCTCCAAGGTCTTCTCTCCTTTCCCCTACAGCTGTCCCTCTGACTCAGGCTACCAGCTTCAAAGTGGCTAAGGTTATTTAAAACCTCTGAACAGCTCTGAACAGCAGAACTGTGCAGACTAGGGCTGCCACGATTAGTCGACTAGTCACGATTACGTCGACTATCAAAATCGTCGACGACTAATTTAATAGTCGACGCGTCGTTTGAAGCTTTCTAAGGTCCCAAAAGACGCAGGAATAAATAGGATTTAAGAGTGTAATAACGGACTGAAACAGAAGATGGCAGCACTGCATGTACAAGGATGCCAGCTGCCGTTAAACCCCGAAGAAGAACAAACTGTGTCCCAGAATTCATAGCGCAGCCCAGCTCAGTTTCCAACAATGGCGGCAGCTAGTTAGTTTTAATATTAGTCTTATTATTCTTTCTGGGTCACAAAATAAACTTTCAACATATTTTCAGGCGAGAATGTAGCTGTATAAACCTCAAATATCTGCTCAGTTTATCAAGACACCACATATTTTCAAAAGTGCTCCGACGTTTTCGGAGACGTCTGTTACCCACCCGCTCGATAGCTAGCCGGGGGCAAGGCTCACTAGAGCCCGTGAGAACACCGGACTCCCGGCAAATCGTTTTCAAACCCACTGCCGTCTTTCGCTACTCAGGTTAAATATATATAAGTCATTTAGATAACTTAAAAATGTTATTGTTTGTTTTTTTTCAGTATTTTATTTGTTCCTGAGTAAATCGGTTTGGCTGAGATTAAACTTATAGTTTTTACACAGCTGAATAAACGTCAAGGAGACAACTGATTATCAGAAGTGTGAGATGCTCGAGAATATACTCCGGTGTCCTGTTATATTTTAGATAGCGAGGAGCAGATGGCCGAGTTTATTAAACTCCAACGAAACAATCTGCAAATTTCATTAAACTTTAATAAACTATCATCTTGTCTTTATTTTTAGTTAGTACATACCTTAAACATTTAAAGCTGTAAGCTAATGATAGTTATATAAGAGCAGATGCATGCTGGTGCAATAAGCTGTACGTTGTACGTCCAATGGATGCATGATCTGATTAGTCGACTAATCGCAAAAATAATCAGTGACTAGTCGACTATCAAAATAATAATTTGTGGCAGCCCTAATGCAGACGCGTGCACCGCTGCTCCAACAGAGAAACGAATGATTAAGCTCATTAGAGCTAATTAGTGAATATTACTGGACAGATTTCGAAAAAGTTCTACCAGATATTTTGAGTAATTTTACACATTTCTACATTTCCTGCGACAGACCACGACTTACAACCATTTTCATGATGTGCAACTCGGATTATTTTGATGAAAACAGTCACAACTTGTTATCTTCAGTTAGAAAAGATGTGTCATTTGTGTTTTTACAGAATTTCATGTGTTATTGATTCTGAGAACTCAAACCAATTTAATACCTTTACAACTATACTTAAGTCCAAACTGCTTGTTACACAAATTCAAAGACTCGCAAACATGGCTCGAATCACTTTTTCTCGAGTTTTTAAAGTCTCGCTGTTTATCGAGTCTTCGCAGTACATGAAGCTGAAAAGGTCAAATAACAGCAAAGACAGTGAGCCATTTACTGTCATACCATTTACTGTCATTATGCAGAAATATTAACTTCACACACTCCTTGGCTCAGGTTGTGGGTTGCCAGATTGCACTAAAGATTAATCTGTATGTAGTGTGTAGATTTTAGACTGTTCCACAGGCAATCGGGCAACTTGTCGCATGGGCTGTCCAGCTGAAGGCAGTGTAACTTCCCTGTCGGAAACACGTGTTTGGAACACCAAAAAACAACCACCAACTTATCCAAACAGAGTCAGCCGAATAAATAAATAACTACACATGAACAGCTTTCCTGAAAATTGGTTGTTTTGAGCATTTTAAAGTTTAAAAAAAAAACCTGAAAAATAGAAATTATGTTGGATATTTAAATCACCAAAAATCAGTACCTGTGCTGGTCTTGCAAATTTGTGTATTTTGGCTTCAGCTCCCCCACGACCCTGAATAAGCAGAAGAAGATGGATGGATGGCTGGGTAGACAAATATAATGTCAGGGCTGTGCAGATTACAAGAGATTCCTGGGAGAAGGAGCAAAATGCGAACCCAATGGAAGACGGTCTTTAAATAATAGTAGGTATGCCATATATTTCTCCCAAAAAGTTATTTAAACAGTTTAAATATCATCTTTGTAGGGACACTCTATATGATTCACCCTTGGCAAATATAAAGAACTCTAAAACAATACAGAAAATGCTAACCACAAACTAAAGTCAAATACAGCCGATGACATTAAAAATATGGGATAACAGCAATCTTAAAAGATTGAGCAACCAGAATGGGTTAAGTTGTCAAATAACTCTCCCAGTACTAATAACCCCAATTAGAGTAAGAAATTCAATCCAGTTCAAAGCTGACACTCAAATGATCACGAGTGCCGACATTACAAGGTAATTTCAGGAAAAATGGCTTGCATGGATTTCAAGTTGCACCTCCAGACACAAACACACACAACAATTTCCCCCAAAAATGGCACAAGAGAGGCGGCAGCAATTAACAAATCCAACTGGGTCACAAAATGACTTCTTTCACTAATACCAACTCAGGCAGCCAACACCAGCAGCATCCATTTAGCCATCCAGAAATACAGAAATTTGAGAGCTTTGTCTGCTTGGAAACAGATGGCAAGGCAGTTGGTAGGAATTTCAGAAACACTCCAGTACATGTTAGTCTTATCCCCTAACAGTTTTTGTACTCAGTGGCACTCTTGCAATTTCATTATAGAGTTGAAATGAGGAAGGGTTGAGGACAGTCTGAAAGAATTATTAATTTGACACAAACTCATTGTAATCCAGGATAATGAACACGTGCACCCCTGCAGTCAATGCTTTCTACCAGTTAGCTGACGTGCTGTTGTTGCTGTTGCAGAAGTGAGAGAACAACTAGTATAATGCTGATAATACCCAAGTCATTCAGTCACAAAGGACATGAACTAATAGTGAAATTCTGTGTCAATGATTATGTCCCCAAAAAAAAAAAAAAAAAAAAAAGGAAAAGAAAATAGAAAAATAAATCATTGTGTTATCACACCTTTCAGGTCTGTATCCAGTGCAAAACACATAAATCAGTAAATGCCACCTCATTTACTAATGTCAGTCAACAGGTCCAAAGAGCCAAACAGCTCTTTTTAAACATTAAAAAAATAGATATTTTCAAGGCTGTGTCTAATCATGTAAAAAGCACATGATCTCAATAGTGACCAAAGGAACTTTAAAAAGTAATCCCTCTTTGTAAATGACTTCTTATGATTATTCTGTTATTACGTTGAATAGAGTAGCTTGATAGAGCATCATAAATGTGAAAGAGTAGGGTTTTTCAGTTATCATCGTTCACACTGCAGGTCTTAATGCTCAAATCCGATTTTTTTGTCTACTTGTTCACACTACAAATAAAATGTGACAGCAAACGCGCTCTAGTGTGAACGCTCAAAGCGGCCCGCATGCGCAAAAGAAGACGTCACACACAACGCGCTCTGTTTAGACCCAGAGCAACCAATATTGTTTGACTGATGGCCGTTAATATAAAGACTTCGGACTTTAAGTTTCCTAATTTTTGCTTTAAGTTATTTTGTTATTTACATAATAATGTAGATAACCTAATAATTATCCTTATTGCTGTTTTCGAGAGGAGCGGTGCTTCAAAGGATAGTTGCAGATTTCTGTCAGAATCTGCAGATTATACAGTACAAATAAAATGTTCACGTTTCTCCAACGTTGCCTTCCCAACAGTTTCACTGACATCTACACTGGATGGCCAGGAAGCGTTCGCGATGTCTTCTTGGGCGCTTCTCCGGAGCTGATAATTGGCGTCTGTCTTGTGTCAGTGACGTAAAAGACAGATTTAATGCGACTTGACCATTCAAACAGCAGTCGCTTTCTAAAACATCGGATATGTATCGGATTCATACGACACATACGAAAGTCACCCAGATCGGATTTGTGCCGTTCACACTGTCATACCATGATCGGATATGGGTCGCATAGGGTCAAAAAAAAATGTAAAAATCGGATTTGATGCGCTTTCGCCTGTAGTGTGAACGTAGCCTAAGTCGGACAAGCAGTTGAGAAAGAAGGAGGATGTGCGTACATCACAAAAAGTATAAAAGACTGATGCAGCTACTGTGACATAATCCACTGGTTTCTGAAGTCCAATTTTGAAGCATCAAGATTTTCCATTTTCACCTTCGCCAAATACTCATTTGAAGGATTTGACAACAGCGGACCATAATTACAGTGAAACTGTACATTCGTTAGCTACCAACTTACACATTGATTCTCCTAGCATGATTTAGACTGACCAATATTTGTGTTTACGCAAAGCTGAGCAGTATCAGACCAATATTAAAAGCCTGGCCAGGAGCAGAGGCCCAAAGCCAGATGGAATATCTGTTTAACTATTCACACCAATCTCAAAACACTGTATAATTACAGATTACGGCATCAGTCTGAAGAGAGCACTGACAGCCAGAACAAAACAGAATATGGGTGAAATTGGTGGCTAGTTATTCAGTCTGCAGCAGAACTGCAATCAATTCAATTGTTAACACTGCAAAACTAGATTGTAAGGGAATTTAACCTGGCTTTTTTGGATAATTCGAGAAGTAAACTTAAAATGTTCAGCCAACCTGCTGTGTGTAGGCCGGGGGATGCCAATGTAGTAGTATCTTATGTTTTTATTCCAAGCTAATTTCTGCAAATTGCAATGAAATAATAAGGAGAGCAAGGGCACAAATGATCCCTGCTTAATATTCTAGCATTACAATATCCATATGAAGATACTCCACGTTCAATCTCCATCCTGGCTTATATCGTTTGTAAGGATTATACGTTTATTCTATAATATCTAGGCTGTTCTTGCTTTCAAGGCTTTTGTACAGTACATTGTGTTTACTTCTATGTTGATTAATCTGACTAGTCATTGTTCCCTGATGCTTATAGATTTTTTTTCCTCTGTCATTTGTCACAACTAAAATCTGAAGCCTTTATAATCCACAGTGCTTTCATCTGCTACAATCCACTTACAGCCCTAATTAAAAAGTTGTTTCACCAGACAGACGGGAAAGTGGAGAACTGGACAGGGATCCAAGTCCCCTCACCTCAGGTGGAATGGCTAAAAGTAACTGCTTCCTCTTGTGACCGCCTTTTTTCCTTTTCTGGGTGCTTTGAAAAGACCTGACAAAGCCTTCATGGGGTTTCATATTTATCCTCTGCAAAGGACCATAGATCAAAAGAGATAGGCAATTTCACATATCAGAGAAAACACCGCAAGGGCTGTTTGTTGACTGAAAACAAAATGCTGGCTTGCACTTCAATGTGTCAAGAGCTTACAGACTCAGGCTTTCTAACATACCCTGCACTTAAGTATTTGGAGATACTGTCTTTCTGTTGACTACTTAAAAAATATTTACCAAAACAGGTGCCTGTACAAAACACATGCACATCTGATGTGAATCAGTCTGAAAATAGTTTGATGTTCATCTGTTGCTGCCTGCTTTTTGCCGTTAGCGATGTCTTAGCTACTCCTCCATTTCCTCTATTTCTACCAGTGGCTTTGACTTCTTGCTCATTTTTTCACAAGATCAGCATCTCCTAGAAAAATGTGGTCATTGATAGAGTATATTCTTAGTGTCACTTTACATGTTACTTCTGTTCCCAATTAGAGTTCATTATTTGGTCATTTCTGTATAAAAGGGGAAGTGAGCATGTTGGTCACCAATGAGATAGATTACAATCATGGTCCTACAACTACAGCAGAGAGTATTATGATGTTTAGTGCAACTGCAACCTTGCCTTCAAATAGCTCAGCTAGCTCACAAGAGCTAGGTTGCACACACTAATATGTGCTGAGCACTGATAGGCTGTTACTCAAGATATGTAATCAATAAGATTATCAATAAGACTAGAATGTGAGACATTTCTGTCAACCACAGAGCAGCATCTGAGGAAATTAAAAAAAAGAAAGAAAGAAAAGAAAAGCAACTGCCAAATTGTTAGCAAAAAGTCACCACCTGAAAACATTTGCGTCTCACTGTTTAACTAGTTCCTTTATTGTCCGGGCCATCAACAAGGTAATCAATACGGTAATCAATCCTTTTTTCAATGCTAATTAAGATTCCTGGTATTACTGACTTAAATTCAAAATGTGATTAAAGTCTGCACAGCATCTCAGTAAGAATCCCAGTATTTTGTATTACACCGTTTTGCCAGGCCAAGTAGTTTTATTCAATCAGTCTGCCCTACAGTATGAGCTACTTATTGTTACAGAGTATTTCTTGCTCTGTTATTTCTCAAGAGACAGCCTACCCCAAGACCTTAAACAGAGTGAACTCACATTCCAATCTCCAGCATGTAAAGAGTCACCAAAACAGACAGACAAAAGCACAAAAAATGAAAAGGTAAGCTCAAGAAAAAGAAGCAGCATAAATCATGAATCAGGATTAATGCAGAAAGGATCGACATGGGCACTCTGAAAGAGTGACGTGGTAATAGACAGAGATAAATATGAGAGATGTGGACAGAAATGAAGAGTGTGTCATAGTCCCCGGCATGCCATCCACAACAAAAAGAAAGCAAGCAGAGAGGAAAAGGCACTGTCAGTGATGGGCAAAAGGAGGAGGGAATCGTGGGAGGTGGGGAGTAAAGGAGCAGCAGCAGAACTGAGACAGAAGGGGAGGATGAGGCAGTAACAGTGGAAGGGAGGGGAGCATAGTGAGGCTAGCGCGGTATGTTGTAAACAGGTAAGACCCCATTATCAGATACTGTCAGTGATGCATTACACGTCAAAAGGGAAAGAGCTAGTATCCCAGTTATGGGATTAAAATGTCCTCCTATTCCTCACTTTGCATTTCTCAGATTCTCTCCTTGAGCACCTCCAAATCTTTTCCTGTCCCAAACGGGGCTAAACTACACATTTGAGACTTTTTCACCACATCCTAATTGAAGTGTTTATTTAAAATGCAGGATTTTGCTCACAAGAAGACACCAAGGTCCTGGGAAATTCTTTATTTGAAAGCAGTAAAGAAACCCCCTGCTGTGTGCTTGCGATGGCATGATGACAACTGTCTCATTCATTCAACTCGTGCTGCTTAATCTAAAAACATCTAGAGATGTTTCAACATCCCAAAGCACTTAAAATAATCTCTCAGCTGCCCACCATCAGTGCTTGAATTTTTTTTTTCCTCCCCTCATATCTTTTTTTAAATTCAGCAGCTACACGTGTGACAGAACATGTGCGCCTCCACCTACACACTCAATTTCAATAGTCTACTTAATATTATAAATGCGACACAGCTTCCAGATCAGCTCAGCCTTGGCATTCACAGGCACTGACGAGGGAGGGCTGATAGCATGAGATGTTCAACCGCTATATCAGAGTTTGGGTTTTTTTGTTGGTTTTTTTTTTTTTTTTTTACGCAGCTGCTGCAGCAGCCAAAGCAAGAAGGACAAAGCAGCTCAAATGATGCCGTGGAAGGAAAGCATCTCCAGTGGTGCTGCTGTGTTGTTCGAGTTGAAAATTAGACCCATCCCAGTCACCCAGCGAACAGAAATGTCATTTCTTTGATGTGTCCATTAAGGAGTTGTCAGTGAAGGAAGCAGAGTGTTTCTGTGAGTGTGTGTGAGTGTGTGTGTGTGCGTTAACCCCCTCCTCCCGGAGGGGTAACGCTGGTAGCCTGGGGGCAGACTCCACAGGTGGAGATGGCAGTAAAAAAAAAAAAAAAAAAAAAAAAAAAAAAAAAAGAAGAAGACAGAGCATCTACAGGAGGTCCATTAACAATAACCCCCCCCCCATGGTGACAGAGAGAGATCTCAGACACAAGCAAGTACTAACCTCTTTAAGACAAGCAAACTTTAATAAACTTAACTGGCCTATACAAAAAAAAGAAAAAGAAAAATGCTTACTTCATGGTTAAATCGTTTGATGAGCCAAGCTTCTGAGGCATCTTAAATGTAGCACTCCTACATCACTATTCAAATGTGACTAAACTACACTGACGGCCATTTTGATTAATGAGACTGGTGTTGACAGAGCCTTAGGTGGAAATAACTTCATTTTTGATTTCCAGCAAGTTCCTAAGCTTGCACTGCGCTCTGAAAATAACACATCACATGCAAGTAATACCATGAAACAACACGTGAGTCCGGGGATAAGTAATAAACTTTGCATCTCTCATCACATCCCTGACTGATCTCTATGCGAATCAACACATTACAGAGCTGTGAAATGCTGCAGATGTCCAGGCAAACCATTCAAATCGGCAGCAGCAATGCCTGCTGACAGAAATGCACTGCAAAGCATGCATTTGCACCAAGAGCTGCTTCCCCAGATAGAAGACATTTCTCTGATGAAAGTGGCCCCACAAGTCTTTACGCCAGCTGCAGCGTCCACATGTAAGATGATAAGACAGACAGCATAGGTTGGGATACACAGGAAACCCACTAGAGCGGCTGCGGCTAGCCATCCCCAATTATGCAGCAGTCACGGAGAGACTTAACCAAACAACCATTACCTTTATCTGATCGTCATTTTCGCAAGATTTCCTGTGTCTTTAAGAGCAACGGTGAATCGTTGTCTGAATTTTTAACTGTGGTGTCTGCGTGCATGTGTCAAAAAAGACGCCGTTAACTGAATGGGGGCTGAAAGCCTGCTCGTTATGATACAGGTAATAAAATCAGATACATGCTGGGAGGGGAAATAAAATCCACACCAGTACCACGTAAACGTTACCTGAGCGCCAGTTAAACTTTTCAGCCTTGTTTTCTCTACCTAAAATATACTGCATTTATCCAAATACTTAATCCACACTGGTTTTTAGCACACTAATAGCAGCTACAATCCGGCTAACCGAATACTAATGGATCTAATATCCCCCAGTTTCTATACGCACACCAACGGAGAAGAGAACGCACTCACCTTTATAAATTTCCACCTTTTCGACAGGAAAAATAATGCTGTCGCTGGTCATTCGGCGGCGCACACACAGACCGTAACTGCTGTAAAGTGAACCGGCTGTCAAAGCTTCGTAGCAGAAAACCTCCGCTGCTTTTCACCTTTGTATCTCTTGCTGTCCGAGCACTCCGCCGACCGCCTCTCGGTTTGTTCAAATCAGAAGTTCATCCAAAGTTGCAGCGGTTCGCCCCGCCTCGCGACGGCGATTAGGTCACCGCCTCCCTGTAATCCTCTGAGCTGTACTCTCGCGATACGGACAGCCACTGCTTATCAGACTGCGTAGCCTCGCGGTGACACGGCGAATTGAATTAAAGAGAGGCCGACCCAGTGCTGTTGAAAAAGGACAGGAGAGAGGGAATGCGTTGCTCTGGCAACACAGTGGCTGGGCTTTCAGCGATGCCCCCCTTTTTTTAAAAAAATTCAAGCCAGTGATGTTGTGGCAGGTTTGCGTGTTGATAAACACTACCTAATCGATCTAATGCTTGTATCGAGGACAGAATAACAGGAAGCTACCTGCTGGAATGTGTTTACCCTGTTTAAGAACTGTCATTTGGTTTTCAGCTGCTACATTGGGATATAATGAAGTATAATGAAGGTGCTCTTCATTACTTAGATAACAGTACCGAGGGGTAATTTTGGCACTATTTGTATAAAAGAATACAAGCATCGAAAAGGATGAAGAGAGGCATTAACATATTTAAATGTATCTATATTTTGCTAGTTCTCAGATATGAACCACAACGTGGGTCACAGATAAAACCTACCCACTACATTTGATGTCATTATCCATTTCTGGGTCCAATGGCTCTTAACTTACACAAAGAAAACAAAGACTGAGACACATTAGAGTATTAAAATTATCAGTGTAGCTGGTTTTCCAGGTCTTACAATAAAGAATATAAAATAAAGAAATATGCACAAGGTGTAGTTGTTTTAAAAGTATGTTAACTAGCTAGTAGACATCTAAACATGGTGGTCTGTCTTAAGAATTGAAAAAAATATGGCTATAACTTTGGACTTAATAAAAGGAAAGAAAATGAAATATCAGCAACATTTGGATGGTTAGTGAAGTTGGGTTGGATCAAACAATAGTCTGGTAGCTATTTTAGGTATAACAAATGCCATCACAGGGAAAGTAAACTGTCAAAACTTAAGCCAAGAAAACATCTGAGATTACAGTTAGTCAATAATATGTTTTTGTGTGGACTGGGTCAGGAAGATGAGACAAACCTACCCAGTCTGGAACATTAACTAATATTAAGTTCATCACACATTGCTCAAGAGTTGTCAGTCATACACTTAAGGCACGATGCAACCACTAGTTCCAATGTAAAAATCTGTATGAGTACACATTTCCTGGAGTCTGCTGGCTCTCACTAGGTAAAATAAGTTGCTGCCTCAAAAACCTAATGATCGCTTTTTTGTGTTTTTCAGCAAATAATCACTGACTACTAGTTCGTAAAACCTGCCTACAAAGAACATTTTCTTTAACCTTGAAGGTGAACCATCTCCATTTCCGGTTTGCTGTTCACTAGCTCAGAGAGTATCTGGACTCTATTTGTGAATATGTGTTTTTCCTTAGTGACAGGTGGTTACTAGGGGGTCAGTGACTGGTCTGTAGGCCTGTGTAACTGGGGCTTTCACAATCATTTCCTTTGCAACTGCCAACCCCAGCAACCACTCAAAACTGATTATAGAATACATGTTTTTCTCTCATGACGAGTGGTTGCGAGATGATTGCAGATTGGTCTCCAGGCTAGTGTGAATGGGGCCTTGTTCGTTAATCCTACATTGTCACCATGACTGCCGCACATCCAAAATGCCAGAGAAGTTAACGTCACATGGTTAGTGGTCACAGTTAGTGGTCACAGTTAGTGTCTTCAAAATCTCAACTGTCATGCACATGTCACCCACGGCCCCCACAAATGTGTGTCATTCATAATAATGGTAAAAACCTAAAACTATATTTAATGTACAACTCAGACTAAGTAAACATGGTTGGGCGTAGGTCAAATTCCATGTTCAGCCTCAGGTATTGAGATCCTGAGGTTAAGGTTAGGATAAGTTGCCGTGCTGGGGCTAGTTGAGAAAGTCTCTGGTTAGGGTTAGACCATCAAAAGCAGTGGTTATGGATAGGGAAGATGACCAGGTTGAGTCTCCACATTGTTCAGTTACAAGATCCTGAAATTGTTATTCATTTTATAAATGACAGTACAGCCCCTAGGACACTCTAAGACAGCTTCACGAGTCAGGACAATACCCAGATGCATCAAGCCTGGTGTGTATACTTCCATTATTAACATCCAAAGGTATGAGTGCTAACTAGGTAATTAGCTAGAACTGATTGAAAGTATTCAGAAAAAAAACAAAAAAAAAAACAAAAACACAAAAAACACAAAAACTAACAAATAACCTTAATATTGGATGCAACTGGTGTTGTTTTCACCTCTGAACTCTGTTGGGGAAAGCAGTTGGTACATGTCTTTTGTCACACACAAAGGGTGAGGGTACATTTTAGACGCACTCAATAAATAATTGCAGGACACAAGATGGCCATCTAGCAGCAAACTATCGATCACCTGACTGTTCCCTGCACTATTCTCACAGTGGCACAACTGGATGTCACATAGACTTTGTGCTATTTTTTTCACTTTCATCTCTGTTGGGTAATGTCTGGTGAATTTTGGAGTTCCAGTGTACGTGAGAAAATTATTTGAGATCTGTGCTCTGTCATTCAGGAAGTTAAGTCACAACAGTGTGAGTAACTAGAAACTGACAATGATCATAACAGTTCAGTAGGACTGGTGATCCACTGTTTGGAGGAATTTGCTCTTAAGCCTCTAAACCTGGTGTGTTTCCTATTAAACCACACCCATATGACACAGACGAGATACTATATATTTATGTTTGTGTTTTAGTGCCAAGTATTTAAATGGGAGTCACTTACTGTAATGGTGAAGGTGTTTGCGGTAAACCTAATTCTAACACTTTCATCTATCCCAACCCCATTGCAACACAATAGTAAAGGTAAAGGAAAAACTAGCAGATCATTTAAAAGAGTGCTTCACTGATGTAGCATTGAAGCTCATGTAACATTGTTAGACTCAGAGTGGATAAAGAATCAAAATCAATCCCCGTTTTCTTATACTTGTTTCTACTGCTACTGGTGTTAAGAGCAGGGCCACTTTGATTGACAAGTGTCATGACCCAGTCAGCTTACCCAGTGGCGTCTGCGAGGCCTCACCTGAGCTACATTAAGTCCCTTTACTGGGTGCCTCTACTTTTTTGTGCTGTTGGAACCTTTAATTTAATTAGCTGACCAATACTTTAACATGCTGCATTATACAGACTATTCAAGAAGTCTTGTGTTCAGTTTTGATAAGTGAAATTCGATCATTTTATTAGTTACTATGCACTAATAAGCAAATATGTATGTCTGTGTGTTGTCTCTCAACAGTTTATGAATGGAGCTTCCTAACCAAGCTAGCTAGCATTAGCTTGCAATAGTTAGTGCATCACCTTCTTGTACAAATATGTTAACTACTTGCTTGAAAAAGCTAACATGGCAGTGGCGACTAAGTAGCTAACATTGAAGCTTCAAAATGTAGAATCCAAAAACAATGCGTGACATCACAGTAGTTGCTTTCATCATTAATATACACTCACTACATATCATTAGTAATAGCTGGAACAGTAAAAGGTGGGGTTCATTGAGATGCTAACGTAAAGTCAGCACAAGTGTTCAAATCCAAAGACTTCTAAAGTAGTTAAAACACACAAATATTTATGCAGTGCCCACTTTGGAGCACGAACAAGATGCTGTCCCAAGTGGATGCATTCAACTATCTCCGGGTCTTGCTCACCAGTGAGGGGAAAGAGGTGAAGATCGAGCTGAGCATGAAAGCAAAGCTGTCAATTTACCATCAATCTATGTCGCTACCCTCACTCTATAGTCATAAACTAGTGATGAAAAGAACTAGATTGCAGATACAAGTGGCTGACATGAGCTTCCACTGAAGGATGCCTGTACTCAGCTTCAAAGGTAGTGTGAGGAGCTCTCTGTTTTTGGGAGCGACTCAGAGTAGAGCTCCAACTCCTCCAGATTGAAAGGAGCCAGACATCTGACCAGGATGCCTCCTAGGTTAGGTGTGTCCATCTCTTGGCTGGCTTTGGATGATCTCTCCCCCTGGAATAGGTGGAGAAGGTGATTGGGGAGAGGCAGGTCTGGACTTCTCTGCTCCAGGGGTGTCAAACCAGCATCCTGCTTGTTTTTGAGATATCCCTGCCCTACCTGCTGCTGATTACCTGGATCAGGTGTGCTTTGCAAATAAGAAGCTACAAGGGCAGGTTAGTTGGAAAACAAGCAGGACAGCGACCTTCGAGGCCTGGAGTTCGACACCTGTGGCTTAGATTGATACCCCCAAAATTCCGACCTGGACAGTAGAAGAAAATGGGCGGATGGATGGTAAAACCATGACAGGTAAAAGGCCTACTTTAATTATGCACAGTCATTTAACCCTGAGGTGCATGAGTAGGGACCTTTGAACAATAGTCAAACAGTTCACAGTGATTGAACAGTATTTTTGCTTGAAATGTCCACTCATGCTCAAAGCAAAAACTTTATGATTACACCGGTTTATGTAGCCTCCAGGAGCTGTCTGCAGTACCTGTAAACATACTTTGATGTGCCTGGTTGTGTCTGTGCCAGTGGATTTCCCCATTAATTGCTCCTCTTAATTAATGGGATTTGTGCTTGAAACACAGCACATAAGTGAACGTATTTCCTACCACCCCAGATTATTTGGCAACTTCGAGAAGAGTTCTGTGATGTTGTTTGAGCAGCCTCGAGCTTAATAACCAGAAATCCTGTAGAGTGTAGCCTATTAGCAAATCACATCCACCACTGCGGCAAAAGATTTAGAACGATATTGCAGCCACATTAAAAAAGTCCCTACTTTCTTCAAAAACACTGCATTATTTATTTCTTCTTAAATTTTTAATTAGATAAGAGAAAGAGCATCGCCCTAATTAAAGTAGCTCAGCAGGTACCAATGTGAAGAGTGGGTGAACAGTATGAAAGACACAAGATTTCAACTCTCACCCACATAATCACCTGTGAATAGTCACAAACTTATTCTGTATTCTCTGTCCCCAGCCTGTCTTTTCTCCTCTGCAGTTAATAAATGCTGTTCTAGTGGCAGCAGTTCACATTCTCATCTTCATTCAGTCATTTTCTCCCCAGTTAGCTCAGCCTTTCCTTTCATTTCTACTTTCCATATGTGCATCCATTATTGTAAAATGTCATCCAGGATGACATAAAAATCTAATAGAGACAAAGGAAAAGAGATTACTGTCATTAAAACTGCTCTATTCCTGTAACTCTGTGGGTCTTAACACTACCCACCCCGTTCTGTCATGGGGCGGATATTTGTGTGGGCGGTTTGTATTGTTCTCTGGTGAAAAAGTGCTCCCTCGGGATTAGTTCAAGTAGTCTAATTGGGTTAGCTGCAGAATGTAATTGAGTTTGGATTAAAGAATTGAAGAGACACATCAGCAACAAGATTCACTGCTCGTTATACCAGTAAAATAGTGAAGCATCAGATACTTAAGCAGAAGAAAATAATCAATTCATCTACAGGTGTTATTATGAATTCTATACAGCTCAGAAGTGAGTGTATTTATGAGAATAAATGTGACCAATGTAACTTCTGCATTCATTAGAACAGCAGTCATGCAGAGCAGAGGGGAAGTTATCGGTGCTTCTGAAAACATGGAGTCCTGATGTGGGGAGATTGTATGTGTGTAACAAACAACTGCTGACATTTCTAGCTGTCTAAACGTAATTTCCTGCTAATTTTATTTGAGTATGTAACTGAATTTAGAAGGATAGTGAAGAGGAACAGCTATCTATAGCTGTCATTTTATTTTAGCCATACTTTATCTACCTTATAATTTAAAAAAGTATTGTATTTACTATGTTATGCCACAGAGATGTAAAAATCCAATACTTTTTAAGCCTGACATTGATTTCAATATCTTCCCCTAAGTTGTTTATACAAAACAAGTAATGGGAAAACTAAATTTTATAATGCAATTTACAGTCATCATCACACCATAGCTGACACCTAGCTTGATGTCATTACTGATGTCACTGTGATTCAGCGTATTTTACTTCCGCATTTCCCCTTTTTCCACTTATCTGCATAGATCTGCACAGCAATAGGGATTTAATTTAAAATTACATTTTTGTTTGAAATTGGGAGCATTAAAAACTGAAGAAAATACTTTTGATTTCTGTTGCACACCCTGATAATAGTTAATCAAAAATAAATAAATAAACAATGAAAAGTACAGTGTATAACTAACATAATGCACAAGTGGTACGCATGTAGGTCCAAACTGTGAACTGGGACAGTGAAGCCAAATCCTTGGAATGTCCCAGTTACATATTAATTATATACAGTACGTAACAGACAGTTATTGTGTTTGTATTATTGGTATAAATAAGTTATTATGTTCCAATTCCACATTTGATACAAATACATTATATGGAAAGAAACATTGGGCTTAATCTTTAAAGTCAAGTGTTTTCAGTCCCATTTCCACAGGTTTATGAAGTCGTGCAATCTGCCTTTGCAAACATTTGTGAAATAATGGGTTGCTCTAAAGAGCTGACTGACTTTGAGTGTGGTACTGTCATAGCATGCATCAACCGCAACAAGTCAGCTCATGACATTTCTTCCCTCATAGATATTCCACAATCAGCTGGAGGTCATATTATTGCAAAGTGGAAGCGTTTACAAAAACCCAAGACCTCTTGAGCAGAGTTGCCACTAGTGGGTATTAACAATAGCACAAAACCTGTGTGCTGGGAGCTTCATGGTGGAGCTGATGCATATAAGTTTTACATGCCAAGCATCTGTGCCATGTGTAGGTGGCTTTTGTCCATATAGCTGACTACATATACTAATAAATATTGTACATTTTGTAGAAAAGTAGCACAGTATTACTTAACCTCTGTCCACAATTTGTTTTTATTAAGGAGTGTCTAAAGTAGCCTCTTTATTTTTTACATGTGTCCTTTACTCTTACTGACCACTTGAAGCATGTTACAGTACAATTTGCATTTCAACCATAAAATCATGCAGTGCTTTATTCTATACACTTGAAGCACCAACAGATTTAGACCAGGAACCTTCATCCTATGGAGTTACACTGATAATCACCTGTTTTTATTTTATTTTATGCTTAGAAAAAATGAATATAAAAGTTACTTTCGCACTCTTATTTAATAACCAAAACTTACATTCAGTACAAAGCAATACAATGGAGTAAGTCACAGATCAGATACGTGGTGCTTTTTGGAGCTCAGTCTTTATTACAGCATGCTCTTTGCATCACTACACATTATCATATCTGATGCCAAGACTGCAGCAGGCAATTATTACACGTCTGAGTCATATTAAGATGTCAAGTAGTGAAGAGTGAACCCAGAAAAGGACAGCGGTGGAATTCCTTACCCCGTTACCCCTGGAAGCAGAGGAATGAAAAGAATGGGTCCCATTCACGAAGTTCCACTCAAATGGTGCTCCTACACTAACAGAGATTGACACGAGGAAAGCGGCAAGTTCTTTTCACACACACTGGCTCTTTTGTCCCCTTTACTAAGGGGCGTAATGCAGACAGTGCGCTCTGGAAATAGGCAGAATTTGATGCGCTTGTTTTACATGAGTGGAAACCAGTGTTTCTTGATTGGAGTGTGTGTGCAATTAGCGCTTTGTTGAATAATGTCATTGTATAAACTGCTAGGGCCATTTATTTGGCTGAGTGGCAGCCGTTTTAGAAAGACAGGAGGGGAGGGGCTATTGATGATATTCTCTCCAATCGCTACTTTGAAAGAGAGTAAAACACTTCACCCACTTTAACATTTGTGCACATTTTGAGCACATGTATGCCATGTTCCTTATAATTAAATTCAATGTGTCTTTCACCCTTAGGAGTAAGACATATCTGATGTTGTTAAGGAGTGTCTTAATATTAGGACTGCAAAAGTTGTAGCTAATTTCCTGAAGATGTCTCTGCATGGCGTCTGTTGATGCAGTAAAACCAGCCTCAGTCCACTCGCCCCGATGCTGTCCCAGGTTGGACTTTTCTCGACCATAGTCCCAAGGCTGCAGTCATCCCTGTTGCGTATGCACCTTTTCCTTCTCTCCTGGTTACTTTCAGCTCTGTGCCAATAATCCGATTTTTCAGGAGTGATTATATGTGGCTAACTGTTGTTGTGGAGGATCTCAGTGACAGTCAGCACATCTTCCCTATGACTTTGGTTGAGCGGTATTCATAAAGTTTTAAATAAGTTATTAAAGTTCAGTATGAAATATTCTAGTAATATGAGATACAGGGTTTCTGATTTTCATGAGTTATAAACAATAAAAAGCAAACACCAAAACAAACAGGGACTTAAAATATTTCTCTTTGCATGTAACAAATACAGTTTATCTCTTTGAAATAAGGAACAAAAATTAACTTTTTCATTCTTTTTAATTTTCCTTTTCTTAGATTGACCAGTGTTGTAGCATGCTGATATTAATCATATAATAATATATAATTATTAAAATCAGATTATTATTATGGTAACGCTTGCTTATTAGCATCAGTGACCCCAAGCTTATTGGCTGAGTGGTGACACTAGAAGAAGTTGAGCAAAATTTTATGACCAATCAAGAATATATCCCAAATATTTATTTTACAGTGTCCAGTTAATATTAAAACTGTGTCCTCTGGGACTGGCTGTCTAAATTCTTCCAGCAGATGTTTGTGTATTTACAGATGAGTGAAATGTTTTACTGTCATGGCTTCACCTCGGCCAGTAGGAGCAACACAGAAAGTTGTCTTCCTTTCCTCCTTCAAATTCTTTTACATAGGGTCTGTGAATGTTGTACATAGAAAACTGTACATTAAAAACTTTATGATTTATATGGGAAAACAATCTCACATTTGTTTCTGATTCTCTACCAAGTTTCTTGTATGTACCTGAAATATTCTCTTGTTAACGACGAGTTAAAGACTCCCCTAAACAAAAACTTCACAACACATTTAAAACCAAACATTCTGAAGTAAAACTACCAAACAGGAAGTCAATCAACAACTGAATTTGGTACAATGATCCCATCAGAGAAAGAACAATTTCTTTACTATCACACAGAAATGCTGATGTTGTTTATCACGTCTCAACAATTATGCTTGGATTTGTCTTTTCTTGTACTGTCATTCAAAGTTTGCCAGTTTTTTAAAGTTGTCATACTAACACTACGGACTTTAACATGATAACTAAGTTTGGGAAAATTATATAGTAAATCTTAAATCTACGGATGTTAAAGTCTTACCAATACATCTGTTGGAGTCTGTAGCCTGCAGCATTTAGTTCAGTAGTAATTAGTTAGAAGCAGAATGCATACTAGAAGCTCTGTGCAAGCAACTTTATTGCAAACACTTCAAAAGTCCTTCTGTCACGTTAGGTGTCACTTTCTAAAACAAACATAACAGAGACAAGACTAATGAAGAATTAGTTATTATTTATCTTGTGTATATTTTACGTGTATTGCGCCATTTATGTGCTAGAGGCAGAATTTATTAAATATGCCTTAAAATAAGGCAAGTTTTTTGCTTCATTATTAACTTTCAAATTTATTCATGCTTTTAGTTTTGAGGTAAGCAACAGCAACAGAATTTAAAAATCTTTAAATCTTTTGTTTTTCTGTCTTCCACAGTTCTTAAAGGGAGCTAGTATGCTAACTTCAAGGTCCTTCTGTTTATTCTTGGACTGAAACCAGATTTATTTAGAATACTTTCATTCACAGCAACTAAAAAAACTAAAAAAAACTAAAAAAAAAGACCGTCTGAAACTTTTGAGCAGTCTGAAGTGTAAGCATTTGCCTCCAAGGGATTACACACTGACTTTCACTGACCTCGCTATTTACAAGTTTAACCATGTTTAATATGAGCATTCAGTATTGTTGTAGTATATGCATGACAGGAACAAGTTGAAGCCACAAGGGAGACCCCAAGCGGCTTGTTCAGCCTTCCATATTTGGGGATAATTAAAATTTCCTGTCTTTATTTGTAGCCAGCTAAGCCCCTTCAAGTGTTTAGTGAGGCACTTCTATGATTAACAATTAAATGTAGGATATAAACAAAACTAAGCTACAAAGAAGACAAAGATACTGTGGCCTGTGTCCAATTCGTCAGTAGGGGTATGAACTGATGAGAGTCATTATTCAAAAAAGTCATTTATTAAACAGAACACTTTTCTTAAAAGTAATGCAGTACATTACTTTATTACTTCCAGGAGAAAGTAATTTGTTATACTACTTGTTTCATTACTTGCATTTTTCTGTAAAATGACCTTGAATGCATTGTCTTGTAATTAGCATTTCACAATATAAACCTATAGGCCACAGTGCCACACACCAACACTATCATAATGAGGACACACATATGAGCTTTCTCTTAGTATTTAAGTGTGAACACAAAGCTGACAACAACAAATCAAAGATGAAAACCAGCACAAAGAGGCAGAAACGGAGGCTGCAGCCTGACTGCTCATCAGTTTGTTACCTGTTGAAGTTCAAGGTCTGGCAAGGATGGGGGCAGCATTCACTCGGGTTTACCATCACTCTGGGTTCTTGCTTAGCGTTAGCATGCTGTCTGTGTAGGTGCTTGCAAAGAGCTGAAGTTGATCATATTTTTCATGGATTTTACAAACTGCATTGATTAAGAAACTATTTTTGTTGTGGATTGTGAAGCCCAATATAGGTTATGCATTCACTAAAACACTGAGCTCTAAATTAGAATTAAATAAATAAATAAATAAACCATCTGACAGGCGAGAGACAGAGAAAGGCTGTTGGGTGAGCCACACTGACCTATTATCAACAGAGAGAGTGGTGCATGGAGCTATGAATTCATTAACTTCTCTCACTGGAAAATGCCTGTGCTTTAAAGAAGACATTTTCAGTGCTTACTATTGTCTATTGTTCTGCAGGTTTTGCTATTTTAAGTAGAAAAAGGCCTATTTGATCCATTAAGTGACTTCATCTTCACTCTAACCCCATACACTCATTCTGTGCAGCCAGAAACTGCAAGAAAAACACATCCATTAATTACAGGTGACCTATTTGTTAACAGCTCCCATGATGAATGGGTTTATTTCCAACTGAGACTGTGCACATATCACATAAACAGAGAAGTCAGGCAAGTTCAGTGCAACCAAAGCTCCAAACAAGTTAAACATCGTGTCAGTGCCTCATATGATATGTCATATGGCAAAGTTTCTTCATCCTCTACTGAACCCTGACGTGCTTGCTCACATTTAGCATGCATTGGTCAGTGTGAAATGGCCAGTTTTTACTGGTCAGACTCTCCCTGTGATAACTCAATAAACATACTTATTTTGATAATTGAAACTAACATTACTGAAGTGAGTGGGCCCAGTGTCCCTCAGGCTGTGGCAACAGGTTTTTTCTTTTGTGCTGTTGTTTGCACATTCATTTTTTGTGTTGAAATCGGTAATATTTTTTTGAGGAAACATAGACGAACATTGTTTTTGTTACCTTTTATTATTATTATTTTCTTCTGTGGCTTTAAATTGTTTGGGTGCGCGAAAGATCATTGAATTTTACATTCACAAATCTAGCCAGTTTTCTTTTGATCATCTTAAAGGGTTTAAACTCCTCCTCTCCCATTGTACTTTTACAAAATAGGGCCCCCCAAACAGAATCTTGCAAGGGTCCCTGAAAAGCTAGAACTTTCTCTGCTCTTAACGCAATCTTAAACCTACCGACAGGCCGATCCCATGGGGTGCTGGGCTGTTATTATTCATGCTTGATGAAAACTGTATTGCCAGTATGAGAAATGTACTACGTATAAATTAGTCTCTGTCTGTGCATATGGTAAAGAAGCTGGTGGGTTGTCAGCACCGTGATCCTTGGAGTCCTGGGGGTTTTCTTGTACAGAAAACTCTTCTAAGATATGCATTAAAACACACTGACAAAATGCAAGTTCAAAATACCTCCCGCTTGGCACTGTATGCACAAATACATTTCCCCACAAAGAGAACTGGAGCGCAGTGACTCACACTGGTGCGAAAACACAGCGGAGAGGTGGGAGGATGACATCACAACACCCTGCAGTAGAACAAGTGCTTTGGAGTTGGACCCTATTCAAGCACGCACATAAGGGCACGTAGACACATACACCTATACACATATAAGTGCACACAGTACTCCTCTGCTGCCTCTCAATCACACCGCCCGCCCCCGCCACACGTGCACACGAATGCGCTCAGAACATTTCCTCACCAGAAATAAAGCTGATTGTCCTGAGGAGACATTTAGTTGTTATGTTTTTGATTTCCAGCTCCACATGGGGTAGGGGGCGTGGGAAGAGGCAAGCTGGTGGTTGGCCAGGATGTGGACATGCTGTGATAGGATTTGGGGGCTTCGGTTAAACAACAAACACAAAAAAAGATGGATATGTATTTCTTCGTAAGGAAAAAGGTACACATCTAGCTCAGACGCTGATGTTAAGATGTGAAGCTCCACCAATCTTTTGTGCCCTTGTATGTGGATCTGAATATAGCATATGCTCACCAGGAGCGGCTCCAGCTTCTGTGACGATAGCGCGAGCAGAAAGCAAGTGTGATTAATTGTCAAACATACATACTGCATTCAAATGCAAGAACAAGCTCGAGCTCAGTGTTTCTAATGCGAATGAAGGGCGGGGGGCTTCAAGATTAAAGCTGGATCTGTGAGACAAGTTGCTGATGCAGTGATTCATCAACAAAAACATTTCACCGTGCTTCCGACAAACTTTTTTTCTTCCTTTGCTTTTATCAAGAATTGTTATTGAGGCTGACAAATACAAGATTGAGTCATGCAAACATGGTTGCTTTAGACCAAACAAAGTCAAGTCAATTTAGTAGCACTTTTGGAGTTTTGAATTGCTGTCCTCCTGAGGAAGAAAGAAGACAAAATTTGTTAGAAGTCATGAAACTGCAATATTGTCGTTTATATTCGTACTTACATTAAACCTGAATTAAATGAAGTAAGCCTAAAGTTAGTCCACTGCTCTGCTCGCAATCTTTTCACTTCACACAACAGTGTATTTGAAGAAGCAAAGAGAGAATTTTATTGCATCTACAAATGTTTTGCTTGACTTGTCTAACTATTTAACTATGGTGGCCAAAGGTCAAGTTTTGCCCTTAAGAGGTCATACCAAAGTCCTTCTAGAAGGGAAACACCTTTTATAGTGTAAAAGGTGGATGGAGCTGCGGTGACTCTGCAGTCTGAAGCTTAACTATTAGCATTTCTTCCCCTTTCATGTTTTATAGAGTCCAAGCTTACGCTGCTTGGGTGAAAAGATGGAGTACTAAGATATGAGCTAACACTACGAGCTAGCACGAGGTGTGGGTGCAACACACAGACCACATATCTGATGATTAACGATAAATAAAAAACTAATAAACAAAAATACTTCCTCTTGGATGTGTATTAGTCTGATAATGGTTTAAGGTCAGGACTGCAGGCAGGTCATTCGTCTCCGATACACCCTGCTCTGTGGGAGCGAGCATTGTCATTTCGAGGACAGAGTTTGGTCCCAGACTGTGGAGATGTGGGATTGCCACTGGTAGCAGAATCTCATCTCCATGCATTGAGATTTCCTCCAATGATGACAAGTTGTTTTTCCAGTGAGGGAGATGCTGCCCCACACCATCACACTGCCTCCACCAAAAGCTGCTACCCTGTCAGTGCAGCAGTCAGCATAGCATTTGCCATATCCTCTCCATACTTTAACCGTACAAACCAACTCCTGTAGGCAGAATCTGGACTCATCGCTGAACATAATGTTCCCTTACATGTTCAGGTTTCAGTGTACATGCTGCCGACACCAGCGTGAATGGGCCTGATGGTGAAGGGCAGTCATGGCAGGCATCCTGGCAGCTCTGTGAGACAACCCACATACTCAGCTCTGCTGCTCAACCTACAAATGCGTTCTCCTTACATTTAAAGGAAATAAACAGGTTTTCCATTGATATAAGATATATTGCAAAGACGTATCGTTGCAACAAAGAAAAATTTGACCAAGCATAAATTTCCTTGCTTTTTATCCTAAGTGTGCTGTGCTATGTGTACACACATATTGCTCGATTAATCAGACCTTTCTAGCAAACCCAAATTGGTCCTTCTGGAGTAATCCCAACAAAACCTGAATGAATCCATGTATCACCTTAGTTTAAATTTCCACCTGAAAATTCACATTCTGTGTTTTTTTTCTTCAGACAGAGCCCTATACCTACTGTCACAGGCAATTTGGAATGAATCAGACATTTTATTATGAAATTGAGTCCAGGTGTAGCATCTTCCACTTGGCTTGGCATTAATTTGCAGTTTTTCTTTTAAATAAAATTTATATCATAACATAATGACATTTATATTATAATGTCCGTCAATTTAACCACTTTTGCAGTAAAATAATATTATACATGAATCTTTTTCATCTGTTAAAGACCTTAAACAATGTGAAAAACACTCTTGTCCTTGGTTCTACCTCTGGTAGAGGTATTTCAGAATTCTGGGAGCAGTTCCCCTGTTTTTTTGCACCGTGATGTTTGCCACAATGTTAACATTCATTTTAAATCGAAGTGGTTCATGGGAGTCTACGGAGATTGTCTCGCTTTTGGATTCAGCCTCAAGTGGTCGTTAATGGAACTGCAGTTTTGGCACTTCATTGTGTGGATGCTTTAAGCATCCACACTATTGAGTTCCTCTTGGGACTTCCGTACACTTTTTGGCACTTAACTACTTCCACAATTTTCAGCCGATTTTCACCGTTCAAATTTTAAACTATTCTGTTATTTCTGCTAATGTGTGCTATGTCTTTTGGTATTTTTCACTATTATACTTTTTAAAATATTAAGCTTAATTTGCCCCATTGAAATGAATGGGAAACTTCTGCAATTCTGCTAAAATTTGCTTGTTTTTGAAACTTAACTACTTCCTCATATTTTCACGTAGAACAACCATTCAAACTTTAAAATGTTCTCAAATTATTGGGCTATTCAGGTATAAATCAGCTTTTTCAAATCTTTTACCGTTTTACTTTTATGCCTCTTAAAGTTGTGATAAAATTGTGATTTTTCACAAAATACATGCCTTGTTATGGTTGCTATGCACTTGGCTTCCAGTGTGCCACTGAAGGTTTTGCAGTCTTCTCTTCATGTCCGAACAACTTCTTGCTACTTGCTCAATTTTCACTCAACTTCCACAAATTATACATGAAAACGTAGGTATTTTTGCTGGCTTTCCGAAAATGTCACTATCATTGTTGTGGGATTTATAGAATTTTGGCAAATCTCCTCAGACCAACACAAAGTCGCAAAACTCTCCATAGAAAGTCAATGGAGAGCTTGTTCAAAATCACCGCTTGATTTCTGTAATGAGAGGCATATTCGAATCGTCATATCTCCTTAACGAAGCAAAGTTAAGACATAAGGCTTGTCCCAGTATATCTTCAGACACTCCTGACGCTCACAATTCAAGAATTATTTTCTCACCTATTACCGTTCTGAAATGAGTTAGACTTGTTTGAGGGTAGGAAATTCGTCCTTCGCTCAGATTTCTTCAGATTTCAAACTCTGGAAATGAACCACTTTTTTCTCTCGTTATATCTTTTTAATGGATTTCCACAGAGACCTGAAAATTTCCATGATTGTTCACCAAAGCCTGCTGTCTCTTACGGTGAAAGAATGATATTGATACTCCAAATAGATTTAGAGTTAGAAAGCGTTGTTTGAGGGCAAGTCAAGGCAGTTTTTGCTTTGCTCTACTCAGTTATGGTGCATTAGAAGTCAAATATCTTTAATAATTCATATTTTAATGATAAATTGTCAACACTTTAAGATTCCCCCATCTCTTCTGAACAAAACGGTGTAAGAATGACCGTTCTAGCCCCTACGGTTAGGAAATTATGGTCATTTGTTTGAGGGGAGTCGTCATTATGAGAAATAGACTGCAAAAATCCTGTGTCTCTCTGTGCTGCACCTGTTTTGGCGGGAAAAAGTGCACAGGCTCTCTGATTGGTGGATTCAAATTCAGCAGCTCCCAGGCTGCTTGACTGAGCTAGAAACGTACTTCTCTCTCCCTGTGTGTGTGTGTGTGTGTGTGTGTGTGTGTGTGTGACAGAGAGAGAGAGAGAGAGAGAGAAAGCCTTTTTATGGGATGATCTCATTGTAAGATTTAAATTCAATATATTTAGACTGGTTGACTGAATTGGATCTTGTGTGTGTGTGTGTGTGTGTGTGTGTGTGTGTGTGTGTGTGTGTGTGTGTGTGTGTGTGACAGAGAGAGAGAGAGAGAGAGAGAGAGAGAGAGAGAGAGAGAGAAAGCCTTTTTATGGGATGATCTCATTGTAAGATTCAAATTCAATATATTTAGACTGGTTGACTGAATTGGATCTTGTGTGTGTGTGTGTGTGCGTGAGAGAGAGAGAGAGAGAGAGAGAGACCCTCTTTAGGGCAGCATCTCATTGTTGGAAAAAAGTATAATATATTCAGACTGGTTGACTGGCATAGACCCTCCGTGTGTCTCTCTCTCTGTGCATTTGTGTATACATATTTGATTTTGTGTGTATCTGTTGGCTGTTCCTTCTTGTTTTTTAAATTTATTTTTATTTCTTTATTTTTTTTTCACAGGTGAACAACAATTAGTTTTGAGGGAACTTAACCATGTTCCGTTTTTTTTTTCAGCTTGTCATCTTACTTTTCCAGTATTTTCACTTAAGTTATTACTATTCTGCTCAATCATAGTATTTGTTCTAAATCATTGTTATTATGCTATATTGTAGTATTTCTGCTAAATCATACTATTTCTACTATATTATATTTTTCTTTCTAAATATAGCATTTCTGCTATATAATTGTATTTCTGCTATGTTATAATATTTGTGCTAAACCAGAGTATTTGTGCTGAAACATAGTATTTCTGCCAAATGATAGTATTTCTGTCAAATTATAGTATTTGTGCTAAAACATAGTATTAATTTAAAATTACAATATTCATAGTTCATCACAGTGTCTCTGGTAAATCACAGTATTTCTGCTCTGTTGTACTATTTTTCTAAATCATAGTGTTTCTGTAATGCTTAAGTATTTTTGGCTAAATATATTCTTTCTGTTATCTTATACTATTTCTCCTAAATTCTTGTATTTTTGAGAAGTTATCATGTTTCTGGTAAGTTACAATATTTCTGCTAAGTTCTGCTATGCTATTGTATTTCTGCCAAGTATTATGTTTCCTCTAAGATATTGCAGTTCTGCTAAGTTATTCCATTTTAGCAAAGTTCCTTTGCTTCTGCAAAGTTTTTACAATTTCTGCAACTTTTCAGCTTTTTCAGCTAGTTTTTGCATACAGCTTCAGCTTTAAAGCATCCACACTGCATTTTCGCAGAAAATGCAAATTTTTCTAGTTTGACTTGATTTTTCATCCGTTGGCTGCCATCGAGAGATATTCCTGCAGACATGTTTGGGCAGTTATTTTGAATCATTCAGTAGTCACTAGGATATAAAACCAACAACAATACACTTCCAGACATTGCTGACTTAGCCTTTTTTCCTCTGATTTTGAACTATTTTTGCTGCAGTGGATTAATGTCTATACTAATAATGATAGGCTTTTACATATCCAAAAGCTTGCAACTCTCCTGGTTGGTGAAGGCATACAGCCGCTGTGGTCCAGCTTGTTTCCTGCCACTCTGTACACACCAAAGCTATGCTGTTGCTCTTATTATGTCCAATATTCCCACGTTTAAGCCTCAGAAAGTCTCTTTAGTTGCTAATGCAGAGCTGTGTTCAAACAATGCCAATAACAGTGTTTGCTTTTGGTTTTGCATACTTAGCATACGCTAGTTTGTTTTCTTATGAACAAATATTGATTTGAACGTCTCTAAAGACCGCATACAAGAAAACATTTTCTTTTAGGTGACACTATAGCTCTGAACCCAGCACCCACCAATGTTAACCACTGCACCACCAAACTGCCTGCTTAGTAGACGTGCAGCACACTGAAGTCACGTGTGTGTCCACCTGATGAATCCAAGTCGAAACTCTCCTATCGATTTTTTTACTCTCCAGCAAGCGCCAGTTATTCTATGTGTCTGTCATATCAGGTGGTAAGTCTTTATGAATTTAGTGCTATTTCTGACGCCTACCGCATTAGATATAGTTGCACACATTACACAAATTGTTACTACACATGGCGCAGCTTTAAATTAATCAGCTTGTTGAAACAGCTGCATGTGTTAAATCGTGAAAAGAGAACCATGAAGCATTTATTACTCACAGAGAAACGCGCACTATTTACTCAGAAAAAGGAAGGCGCATCAGTTATGGCATCAATTTACCTTTCTCATCATGCTGCCTTTTTTTTTTTTGCTTTCTGCAGCCTTCCCACTCAGTCTGTTTTTTAGATATTGTTAAAGGGGATAAATGGAGGTGGATCTCAAGAACAGATAGCTTTAAAAAGCACAGCATAACCACAGGTGGCATGACAAAAATGGAGGACAGAATGTTTCAGTGTTAGATCTGGCTGTACAAGAAACCTTCAACCTACACTGCTACATCTGAATGTGTGATTTAGAGTTATTTTCTCCTCTGATTTTCTGGCTCACTGTGACCATAAAGCTTCAGCTCTATTTGGAATGGCGAGGATGCTGAGAAGTGCTGAGCAGAGGGAGGTGGGGGGGGGTCTGGCTGGGTCTGGCTTGGCAGGGTGCTACAGCAGTTAATTAAAGCTGCTGGGCAGGTATTTCGGGATTAGGAGTGGGTGTGTGGAAAGGGCCTCTGGTGGCCTTAGCATGAAGTCATCATCTCATGAGTAATAGTGGCTGTGAACATTTGAGTGTGCCGGTTGTTTCTTCAAATGCTTGTGGTTGTGTCAGTAGAATTTGCTTGATGTGGTGCGTCTCTTTGTTATGACTGGCGCTTGCTTTATGGCACTGATCGCTTTTACCAGTGAGACATCTCATTAATGTGGCGATAAAATGTCATTTTGCTGGACAGTCAACCATGGGCTTATTCAACTAGCAAGTAAACACTCTTATGTAATGGAGCGTGTGATTATTTTTCCTACTTTTATTTTCTTATCATCACAAATAATGTTGTCATTTAGACAACATTGGAATTATTATTATCGTTATATAAGATTTGCTTCATCATCGTGAGAAAATGGCCTGGAGGTATTCTGAAAACATCACAAGACTATAATTTGCTAAATCAAGATCACGATAACAAGAAAAATAAATAAATATTTGGGGATTTGTGATCTTTAAAGAACACATCCACAGGACGTTAGCTGACACGCTCAGTTAATAACTTTATTTATTTCAGACCTTCAGTCAAACTCTGGGTCACACCAGCTACAGAAATACTCTGACGATTCAGTTGAATGCTTACGTGATGGGCAGGAGGAGTACAGAGCACTACTGGATTATTCTGTGGAGCGGGGTGGGAAGAATTATTTTCTTTTGAATGTGAATCAGACCAGAGAGGTGGTGATCGACTTCAGAAGGAAGACGACGGCATCACGTCTCCTGTCTGTCCTGGGACAGGATGTTGATGTGACGGAGGAGCGCAAAGTACCCGGGCATCTACATCGATAGCAGGCTGAACTGGAATACAAACAGAGAAGCTGCGCACAAAAAAGGGGGATGAACAGGTTCTACTCCCAAAGGAAGCTGAGATCCTTCTGTGTGTGCAGGAAAACGATGGAGATTTTTTTTTTTACCAGTGAGTTGTGTTCAATGCAGTGTACTTTATTGCGGCATCAGAGAAAACTGTCTCTGTGACTGTGACTGGCTCCAAACTGGACACCTTTGAAACTTGTACAAAATGTTTCACATCATGTGACCACCGTCTGCACCACTCACTGGACAGGCAGTGGATCGCCTTCTATAACAGATGCATACCACAAGGACAGGAAATCTTTCATGCTACATGCACTTTATAATACAATATTTCTGTCTGTTACAGAATCATCTGCAAGATCTTATCTTTATATGTCCTGTAGTGTATAGTCCTGGGATTTTGCATCCTATCAGCCTGAGGGTGTGCTTGGCGTGCAACAACAGATCTCGGGGCTTGAGGTTTCCCAGCAGCATGGTGTTTTGTAACAAGTGGATCAATGAATTTCACTTGACCTTTCAGGGGTTTTAATGTTGCGGCTGATTGGTGTGTGATTGTTATACCTTCTTCCTCCAGGTGGCCGAAAAAATTGTCGTGACACTTTAAATCACAAGTACTTGATCTTTTGACCATGAATGAACTCTGTCCTCTGTTTTTATTAGGGGAGCTTCTCCGTCTTTCTCCTCCACCCCCGCACTTCTCCGCACATATATCCATCCAGTTATGTCACTGCAGCTCCCAAACATTCCCTCATTTACGCTCACATACGCTGACACACACACACGCACCATATGGTTGAATGTCAGACAGCTGCAAGACCTGAAGTGATGTGGCAGGGGATTGTGTTGCAGAAAATGATGATGATGAAGATAATGATGATAGCTTCTGCTCACAACAGAAAGAATGAACTGCCTCCATGTTTAGATGTATACGTCTGTACGAACTGTGTGTGCGTGTGTGTTTATGTGTGGGTGCTTTGTGTCAGCGTGTAAGCCGACTTGCTATTCTGTACGTGTGTCCGTGTGTCACTCAGCCTTGTGATAGATACCGAGTTGTCACATCTATCAAGCAGACAACAGTTCCACATGCATATTCATCATTATGGTAATTTCATCCGAAGCGCTTTAATGAGTTCACAACATTAACAGCTCCGATGAGGTGATGAACAAAAGCTTTGCAGCTTTTTTCCCCCTGTCCCTGTCACTGACTCATAATGAAACATTTATTTGGTACAGTTTTCCTGAGTGTGCTAAACAAATGTGTAGGGCATTGCTGTAAAGTAAAGCTGTCACTTTTATTTATTTATTCCTTGTGGTTTAGGAATAATGTGGGCAAGGGGATGTTTCAAGTATTCAAGTTACATTTAATAAGAGTGACCACCAGATGGCAATTACATTCATATGTGGAAACTGACTCTGCTGTTTATCCGCTGTTGTAAATATTCCCTGTGTTACAGTATAAACGACACATTTTAAGGGACTCGCACTCTTGCAGTCGAAGCAGGCTCTGGCAAACTAATGGGGCGAATCTGTCACCTAGTGGTTAAATTAAGAGGTGAGACAAAAGCAGCTCTCGTTTCATCAGCAGAGATCTAGGGTATTGTTTATGTAACAATGCAACAATGTGAGTTTGGTGACATGGAGTCTGGAGACACATTAAAGGAAAATCCTGAGTAAATCAGTGGAGAAACACAACGAATGCAGATGTTCATGAGTGGAACATTGATTCACCGAATGGCTTGATGAGCATGAAAATGATGTGATTCAGATGTTTAACCCAGTTGAACATCTATGGGAGATTTTGGACTCAAATGTTAGACACAGAAAAGATGTCTTTCAGCTGGCTTGGGATTGCTTTGATGTCCCACCAGAAGAGCTGGAGGAGGTGGTTGGGCAGAGTGAGGTTTTTTGCTTAAACTGCTGCCTCAATAACCTAGCCCCTGATGGATGGATGGATGGATAGATGGATGTTTGACCACCCTACAGCAAGTGTTTTGATCCTTCCATCTTGGCAAGTCCGTCACAAGATGCACTGAACCTTAAGTGAAGGTGAACGAATTTGCTAATCTGTGCCTCCTGTGACACCTCCATCTTCTCGGGTCTTTTCAAAATCCAATTTAATTTTAAGCAGTCACCTCAAGGCACTGGAAGTTAAGGACCATATAATAATAGAGCCCCAACAATCAAACGACCCCCTGTGAGCGAGCACTTGGTGACAGTGGGAAGGAAAAACTCTTATTTAACCAGGAAGAAACCTCCAGCAGAACCAAGCTCAAGGAAGGGCAGCTATCTGCCGCGACTGGATGGAGATGAGGGGAAAGAAGAGAGCAGAGGGAGGCAGGACAAAATACCCACTGTAGAAGAGAGCTAGAGTTTAAGAATAACTAATGATTAAATGTAATGTGTGTATAAACACATATAGAGTGAAAAGAGGTGAGTGAAGAAGAAACAGTATGGGAAGCCCCCATCAGTCTAGGCCTATTGCAGCATAAATAAGAAAGGGTTGAGGTTCAAGTTTATCACAGACCTCTTGCACCAATACCACAGGAGGTCTATTGATTGCCACCCATTTGCATGTAAACTTAGCAGAACAGCAGTGGGGACAGAGAATCTCCTTGGTAGATCCTGCACTTCATGGTGACCTATGCTATGGACTTGAAGGTGGCCTCTAGTGTTGTTTGCCACATCCCCACTGAGTTCCTGATGAAGGCTCTTAGGGTCCTGTTGATCTTGTATAGTTCTAGGCATTCCAGAATCCATGTGTGGGGCATTGAGTCATTGGCTTTCTTGTAGTCAATCTAGGTGGTGCTGTGGTAGGTCAGTCTGGTCTTGCAGTCTTGGGCAACTGGTCTGTCTACCAGGAGCTGGTGTTTTGCACGTCTAGTATTGTTGCGAATTCCTTTCTGTACCCCGCTTATGTGCCTGTTCATCTTAGCCGCTATGATACCTGAAAGGAGCTTCCATGTGGTACTGGTAGTTGGATGGGACTGGTCCCTTCTGGAGTTCCTTGAGGATCAGGACTATCCAGGCTTTAGTCAGGCATTCTGGGTGTCTCTTGTTGACTAGCAGCTGGTTCATTTGAGCTGCCAAACGCTCATAGAGTGCAGTCAGCTTCTTCAGCCAGTAGGCGTGAAACATGTTGGGGATGGTGCTGTCCAGAAGAAGAAGGTTAGAAGGTTCTGTGATGAAGTGCTGGTTTGTTCTTCTACCTTCTATCTCTCTGATGTACCTCTTCAATCATCTGGCCAAGGCTGTGAGTCTTTGCTTGGCAGTTTCCAAGGCTCAGGTATGGGCACCTTGCTGTATTTCTTAGGCACCTTCTTTATTGCGCCTTTCTGCAGCTCCAATTTTTGATTAAGTTTCCTCTGTGCTACCTTGACCTCAGCCTCTAATCTCCTTCTCCATGGAGGTTACTGCTCCTTGTGCCTGTTCATCTTGTAGCCAAGAATCTCAGTGACCACTACTGCCGTGGTCTAGATCAGCTGGTTGGTTTCAGTGATGGTTGGAGTAGGGATTGTCCGTAATGCTGCAGTCCCATCTTATAGTAGACTTTCAGAGGGTACTTCATGCAGTCTTGGTAACCAGTTACGGAGGATCCAGGTTTCCAGCTTTGCCATGATCCTATCTTTCAGGTCAGCTGCTCTCGCAATCAACACTCCTTCTTCCATCATACTTAGGGCTTGGTACGCCATCTCGGGTACACATTTATAACAGTTATCATCAATGCATTTTATGTTTACTATGAAACACGTACCTGAGAATTTTAATTTATTGGGCACACCTATAATATGTATCCTTCAGCATGAATTATGTATAAATTATTGCCTCTCAGATCACGGTCAGAGAAAATGGATGGATAGCTCTATTTTCTAAAAGGAAAAGAATAAATGAGCACACTCAGCAGAAAATAAATTTTCACTAACATTTGAAGGAGAAAAATGTATGTGCGTCTGTTTGTGCTAAAATTTAAAGATTCAGTAACTTGTGCAGCTCATCACATTTTAACTGTAACTCAATGCCAGTATCATTGTGAGAGTTGCCATGCTACCAGTGACCACCAACACTTGCACAACAGATTGTCTCGTATTTTAGCTTAATGTGGATTCAGTAATTAACATACTTGTTAAGTAACAAATGCTGGCAGCATCCTTAACTTGTAGTTACTGGACTGAAATTGCATTTTTTATGGTTAGGTTTATACACTGGCAACATCTGGCCAACTAGAGGGAAAGACAGTGGTTTGGTTTGATAAAGAAATTTCGAACACAATAAACTGTATTTCAGATCCACTTTAGACTCATTTTGTGTCTAAAGTGAGAGCAGTTCAGCAAATGATATGATACCATTGCCCACACATTGATAATTATATCACAATACAGCAATTCTATGTTACTGGACACACTGCAATACCATCATCTGGTAAGAGTAATAATGGCCATTAAAAGACAAAAAGCAGGAAACGTGTCATTTCAGGGATTCTGATAATAATTATTAAAAAGGGGTTAAATGAGCAAAGGTTTTATGTTTTTGCCATTAAAATCTTGTCTTTAGTACCCGAACATTTAGCATAGTACAATGCAGTGCATCTCCAAATCATATTTAGTGATTACCAAGAAGACATCTGAGCACAGTGTCATATAACTGCAAGTATTTACTCATAAACATCAGACATCATTTCTTCAAGGTTAACATGTTGCATGTAATATAGTTACACAAATGCAATTAAAGTAGTCTGAAAGAAAGAGAAAAATAAAGTTCCTGAAAACAACACAGATAAGTTGTGTATCTAGAATGTAGTCCAGAACATAATTCGCTACGACATACCGCCGCTTCACATGTTGCACACGTTAACAATTGTTTTGAGTAGCATTTAGTAATACTAAGTTGCAAAAAATGTAGCCAAAGTTCATCTTTCTGTGTCTACTCTCCAAACAGGCAACTCTGGTCAAATGCTTCACTTATATTACGGTTAGGTGAATATTAACTTCATTGAAGTTACAATGAAAAGAAAGGAAAGGAGTGTGAAACGCATGCAGAACCCTCATTCGTCCTTTGTTAAATCTGTGAGCAAACAAAAGAAAAGGCATCTCCACTGAACTCTGTACAAAACAGCTATTAAAAGAACAAAATGATCGATACATTATTATCTTCACAAAGGGAATATTTTAGACCATCGAGAATACCCATGTGGACTTTTTATACAGCCTTCTACAGTGAAGTTCATGACGTACGCTTGCTCATGAGTCTATCAATCTACATTGCTTTTAAAAACGTGGTATGTACAATGCAATAAGCAGTCAGCGATCCACCTGTACTATAGTTTCTTCTATAAACAAACTCTATAAAATAATAAAAATACCTTCTGTTTGCTACAGGGAAACTATATTATTTTGTTCTTGATGTTTCCCTTGCCATAGACTGGTAAATCAGACCACTTAGATAATATTACAAGCTGCAACACTTCCTCTGTAGTCATGATATGTATGAAAACAATGCAAACAAAATGCAATAAAGTGGATGCATATATTCAGAATCATTTCGCTCCGTTGAAGGAAGCCACTGCAAGTGCAAATAAAACCAAAAACGAACGGAAGCAGAAGAAAAACAGGGATGTAATGACCGCTGGACATCTCGAGTGCTGTTTTTGCAATGCATATAGCACCCTCTTGTGGTAATTTCTTGATACTGGATCTAAAGCATTTAAAGGTAAAAAAGGGGCTTTCAACCAGTTCCTCTGTACTCTACATCTGTGTAGCTTATAAAGAAAACATTATCAGATTTTCATTTTCACCTCTTATAGAAGTTTTGTGTCCATTGCCAAATTTGCAGTGGATAGAGATCACATTTGGTTACAAAGACATGCTAAACTACTCAGAAAATGGTGAACATTCAGTTACAAGGAGGCAAACAGCCTTTGTTCAGCAAAATATTTCTCGCTTGACCCTTTAAACTGCTCTCAAGTGACTTGTTAGCACTTTTGGCCCTGCCCCACCAAACTAAATTAAAATACTAAGATGAAACATAGCTGATATCAAAATTACAGACACGTGAGCCTCATCCTCAGGTGGGAAAAAAAGAAAAGAAAAAGGAAACACATTTTTCCAGGAGTGTGCAAAGTGTGTGGCATGTGTGACATATGTTCAGTCAGGATTCAAGGTTTTCCTCTAACACCAGCAGCCTTTGCGTTGGTCGCCAGCAGCACTGTCACAGAGTCCCTCCTCTTCCTCCAGAGCAGTGAGATTGAGCTCGTCGTTAACGGACATCCGGAGTAGATCCAGGTCCTTTTTGTTGGCTGCCAGCACCTGCTCAGCCAGTCGTGTAAAAGTCTTTGGAGGAGACACACAGACATGATGAGACACCAAGAAATTTCCCCCCGTGATGCAATTACAGGTACATGCATTTCTGTGCACGGCCTTGAGAGAAGTGTCTCCCCGTGTAACCTCACCTCTGTTATATTATGATTGGTGAAGGCACTTGTCTCAAAGAAATCCATTCCATAAGCCTTGGCCAGCTGGAAGACAGATTACGGTGAAAATGGGAGCAAATGGAAAAAAACTGAGCACGTTATGCTTCTTTAGTCCCTCTCTCCCGAATAATCACAGGTATCTAAACAGCAAAGCAGAGCCACAAAATCGAACTCAAGTTCTGCATAGCCATCGATGCCAGAGTGACCCACCTTGATGCCTTGCTCAGTGGCCACCTGCCTCTTGTCCACTTCATCTGACTTGTTCCCTACGAGGATCTTCTGGACCTTGTCAGGAGCGTACTGCAGGGGTTTGTGATGTGGACACGAAGAGATGTTTACAGACAAGGGAGAAGAGCAGAAAACAAAATGAAAGCGATAAGACAGCAGAGAGCTGTTTCAAATGCCAGGAGAATGCAGAGAGCGTGACAGTGTACAGGAAATGAGACCTAGATTAAAAGCAAGTGGGAAGCGTGCCAGCATCAATAGGTGATATATTTGGAGAGACCCATAGAGGAAATTACATTCATAATGACTAAATTAATAGCATAAGATCACCTGGGAAATGATAAAGGGGAGCGGAAGATGAGAGAGCTTTATGAAGAAAAAGTGAGCGCATGTGGAAAAACCGCGTTCTTTCCGATATTTATGACAAACGAAGACGAAACACCGTAAACGCAGAATAGCTGTCAGGTCAGTGTGTTTGGTTTCTATCACACCATGCCAGCCATATGTTCTTCGTCAAGCTGGAGCCTCTGCACACTCGGTACATTTGTTACTTCGGGCCTTTCGACAGTGTTGAAAAAAAATGTGCCTGATTTATTGAGTTCTTAAATCCCAAATCACACTGACTCACCTCGTCCACGTCGCTGGCCCACTTCATGATGTGCTGGAACGATCGCTCACTCGTGATGTCATATACCAGGAAGATCCCCTGAAAAGAGATGGTCAAAGATTTTAAAACAACAACAACATGCATATTTTTCAAGCACCTTTGAGATCCATGTTTACAAAATGTTCTCAGTTGCTTGAACCCTTTTTGGAGCATTTCATAACACGTTCCTATGATTCCCATAAACATATCAGACTAGCACTTGGAAAACTGGCTGCCTCTACTGGCAGTGTGTTCTGTGTTGTGAGCCACAGTCTGGAAGAGAAATCCACTCAACTGTTTTAGAGCACAAAACAGGATAAAGAAACTTTCCTTTCAATTTCATTACCAGTTTCTGGTAAATAGACAATTAGGTTTCAGCCAGTTTAACCTCTTTAGCAGCCCAAAACAAATTTCATGCTGCTGCGAAAGGGCTACACACTCCTTTGAGGAAAGGAAGAACATTTACGACACCACTAGTCTCAGATAAAATCCTTTTATTGTGAAAACCTCAGGGTAGCAGCTCCACTATGATTCCTTTAAGAGAAGTAACATAAGCAGCTGTAAGGATTAGGCAAGGGTTATTCTTGTAGCTGGAACAAATTGAATTTAAAACAGATTAGACTTAAATTTGTACTGTGTGTGTGCAGAAATAATATTGCATCAATTTATGGCAGAGTAACTGAAGGAGACTTAAGGTCCGCTACCTGCGCTCGTCTGTAGTACTGCTTAGTGATGGTCTGGTACCTTTCCTGGCCCGCAGTGTCCCTGCAAAACAAACATATATGAATATTCATTTTGTGATTATAATACAATGACATGGAGCGCAGGAGGCAGGTAATTAGAAGTGTTGAGGCTAAAGAGGACACTTAGCAAAATTTCGACCAGACACCTAAAATACCTTTTCAGCTTTTCAGACAATAACAAAAAAGGGCAAACTGTGGTCAGCGGAGCTTTTTTTTAGTGACTCTTGTGCAGCTTTTGCAATGTCAAAGTTAAGACTTCAGGTAGACAGATGTATGTGAAATGTGGTTTATAGGCTCTCTAGATAAAATGCAAAAAAAACAGCAGTTGATCTGTGATCTGGTTAAATTCATAAAATTATTTTCTAAAAAAAAAAAAGAAGTTGAGCGATTTAACTGCATTTTAACAATTTTTTGCATGAAAAGAAAATTCCCTCATGCATTTCAATTTCTACTTAATTCTACAACGTCAGTGTGACGCATCAGTGGTTAAGTTTGGGAAAATGTCATCACTCTAGTTGTGAGTTATGACAGGGCACAAACTCCAGGTTTGGTGCTACAAAAATAGTAAAATATACGTGACAAAAATATACGTGCTATCTTCTAGGTGAAGTCAATGCAGGTGGGCTTTAAACCTGGATGCTATCTGAAGGCCGCCAGATGAAGATAGCTGAGGTTGGAAAAAGAAATTTTATCCTAGGGCTGTGCGATATGACCAAAATCTCATATCCCGATATAAGAATTCTATCGTCCGATAACGATATAAATCACAAAAATGTAACATTTTCTGTAAATTCTGTGAATCTCGGGCAGCTCGACTTGCGTGAAGTGTTTCCAGCTGCGCGTCGTGTACCTGGAGTCCAGTGTTTTAACCAATGCATGAAACGATACACTTTTACACATAAGTTGTAACAGCCGCCGTTTTCTTTGTGAGTATTTATTACACAGCGTGCTGCGGGGAAAAGCCTGTTCTAATGTTTGAGTCTAAGGCCTATTTTTTAGCACCTGGCGGCTCTTTTTTACTTCTCATCCGTAAATAATCTGCTCTTTCACGTGATTCAGTTTATTTTGAAAAGTCTCAACAGGATCTTGAGCTTTATTGTGAAAGGTTTACGTGGAACATAAACAAGCGGACACGCGATGGTGTTACCATCGTTGTTGCTAACGATAAGACATAAAAACAGGCGCTTGTCTGTCCGTAGTGTGGTTATATTAAATATAAGAGAAAGAGAGAACTTTAAGAAATTAATATAGCCACTACAGTGACCATCAAAACGATGAAAAAATATTGCCATAAACAGTTTATTTTGCGACACCACAAAACAAACGATAGCGTAAAATGAAACGATAGACGTTTTTATATCGTCATCCGATATATATCGTTATATCGAACAGCCCTATTTTATCCTATAGAAGTCTCTGGGAAAATAGTTTTCTGTGTTGACCTCTGTAAACACCTTCCTGCTGAGTTTTTGGACTCAATCATTCATTTTTGATCTGGGACACTGTATTAAAAAAATATTTTGTAAATCTTGGTCATACTATGTCTTCAAATCGAGAAATATCTGTGGTTTGAAATCACTCTTTCATCTGCGGTTGTGCCTTTTGGGTCACCTTTGATATAATTATCTGACAAATAGCACGGCTTATTGTGCACTAAAGTTTCTTTCAGCTTTTCCTATTTAATTTTAAGAAACACAGATGACGTTCCCAACACAACCCTATCAGGATTTGTCTCTCCCGCTAACTGTAAACAAGGGAACTTGTGTAGGCCAAACGTGTTAACCACTATGCTGATTTTACTTTATTTTATCACTAATTAGCAATTATGCAATTTATGAATACACCTTGCTAACCAAGCTTGTTATCTCCACCCTTCAATCCAAATATGGTCCCTTTGTGCTCAAATAAACCCCCGAGATGGTGGCGGCCTTAATGCCTGACATGAGGTTTCAGAACAGTAGTCCACATATCAGTAGCTGGCATTATGGTTTACATAATACTTTTTTTATTTTTCACATGCAGTCTATGGCTAACCCTTCAAACAACATACAACACCTTATAATAAGATTTTGTCTCTTTCCAGTTTCTTACCATATCTGTATGCGGACTTTGATACCATCTATTAGTAGTGTCTTCATTTTAAAGTCGACCCCTGCAAGGGAGAAGATACGATTAGGAAACACAGCATCACATTCACAAAGTAGCTTTATTTGATATTTCTCCCAGAGACAGCCTAAATGCTCTGACTGTTGTCAGAATTGTATACACTCTCCTTTCGATAAGCGACCAACATTAATTAACCAAGCTTGTCCGACAGATGGACGTTTACCACTATCTGCTCCAGCTTTGCAACATCATAGGAAACATTAACACAAAGAGAGGCACATCATCCCTGTATAATCAGCCTGAGAGAAGGTCGAGCTAATGATCCAGTGAGCAGAGTGCTCGTTTAGTTCAGTCCTTTGTATTGACTGCGTGGGGGAGGGGTTGGGGAGGTGGAACAAGAAAAAAAGAGCTATATGATAACTGAGCACAACATAACAACAAACAGGAGGGATGGGAAGAAAGAAAAGAGAGCTGGGAAGGGGTTAAGTAAGCAGTCACTCGCGCTTCAGTGATCTGATCTATTTCAGACAGCCGAGTGCGATATTATTCACAGAAAGTCAGACAGAGGCAAGTTTATTTTCTATCATGAGGACTGTCCATTTTTGAACATATATGAGAGTTTTTAGTTTGTTTGGTGTTTTGGCAGTTATACTTTGTTTGTAAATGTGCAGCAATTTATGGAAACATGGACAAACATACATGGAAATACAGTATATAAAGCAAAAACTAGGTTTTGCACAAGTCTGTTGAGCTTGAAAGTCAGTATTTGGTATGACCATTTTAATTATTCAAGCCTCAGACAAGCTTTCTTGTAATTTCTTTATGCAGATTCAAAACTTTAAAGCTCTACTTTGGATGTTGGCTGCCTTTTGTTCTGTTCTCTGTCAAGATGATCCCATACTGCTTCAATAATATTGAGGTCTGGGCTCTGGGGAGGCCAATCCATGACTGATATTTGTGCACCGTGGCATTTTTTATTTACCGCGCATGCATGCTTTTACTAGGTTCGTTTTATAAAATGTTTGAAATCATTGTCAGGACAAAAAATGAAGCTTTTGCTGCTTTCCACATCTTACCCTGCTGACATATGCCAGGTTTTTCACTAGTTCTTTGTGAATCACATTCTTTGTGCAAAAACACTATTTCATACAATTTTTCCTTGCATTAATGAAAGAAATGCTTAAAATGCTAAGTTTTTGTTAAAAGCTTCTAAGACCAAAATGCAAAAAGACACAATTTAAAATTGGTTCTTCGCTTAGTTGGCTGTTATTTGTATACACAACACTGGTTCCCTTGAGTTAGGTGTCCTTTTTAATGCTCCAAAGACTCATAGGTAAGTCTTAAGTGGCTGAACAAATTAAAAGACTTTGCAACAGTGAGGTGCAAGGAGTGGACTTCAAATGAATGACAAAGCAACAAATCACCAAAGATAAACATTGAAAGAACTTCAGAAACTCTGGAAAACTCTTGTTCAATATAGCCTTAAAAATTATAAGAAATTCTGGCTCCTTAGAAAAAAACATATAAAGAAATGTGGGGAAATGAGGACTTTTTGACAGTAGTGTATATGTAATAAGACTGTAGAAGAAGAGCCTGAAGCCAGGATCTCAGAGAAACTGCAGTAAACTGAGTCCTGTTTTGCATGGCAATACCCCCAAACCCCCTGAATATCAATAATAACAAACAACTGCTATAGTAAGTCTTTAACGTTTGGATAAGATACAGTAAAATTCCTAAACAAAGCAATCAGATTTTACATTCAACTACAGTCATTGTTTTCCTCATCTCCTTTCTCTATCTATAATGCAGACTAATGCAGTTAAGTCAATACAAAGCACACCCACAGGCTTCTATAGACCGCACTAATCCCTGGGAAATCAATTAACTGTTCATCCCAATTAACCTGATACTCAACACCCCTGTGCCACAGCCAGCATCACGCGCACAGAAAGAGCTACCGGGTCCAATCGATTCACAGAAATGGAAAACGCCCTTCTTGTGTTTTTTATTATGAGGTTCATTTTCTAAGACACTGATAAGGAAAAGCTGGCATATCTACTACAGTTGGCCGAACTTGTTTTCAGATTATACTTAGGCTAAGAAGGAGTCCATTGAATGTTGCTGGAGGCTAGAGTGAACTGGCTTGACAATAAGGGGCCTCATTTAAAAGTTATACTCAACCTTTGCCTTTGACCAGAGAGATTTCAGACTAAATGAAAGGTCAGCATCACAATCAGCAGCTTGCCGTGCCCGAGGCTTGAGACAAGAGAGGAGACCATTAAAAAAAGATGCTGTCTTCCTGCATTGTATTAAGCAAGTCAGATAGTCATTCATGCAAATTGTAATGATTTGAGCAGAACATACGGATATAGACAGAAAGCCTAATGGGCTCTGCAGTTTAGCAGTGAATGTCTACAACTAAGATTCTGACCAAATCTGGAAAATCAAGAAAACTAAACTGACATATCATTAAAGTCTAAGTTCTATTTTGAGAAAAGCAAGTCATGCTTCAGCCTACACTGTCCTCTTTCAGCTGCCAAAAAAATCAACTTCAGTGGGCTTTTCATCCAGCCAGCCATCCTGCCAGCCATTTTACAAAACTTATCCTATTGACAGGAAGAAGGGGTTTTTCCATCAAGCTGGCATTGGACAAGCAGGAACCTCTAAAGCTGAAAAAGGCAAAAAAAACCCAACAAAAACTGCAGTTGCTAGAATGGCCACTTGAGGCTTCAAAAATGAGCCAGTCCCGATAGACTTTCATGTTAAATGAAAGCAGAAAAAAGTGTGTTTATAGCCTGTGTGCAAATTCCCTGCTGACTCGGCCTCAGGATGTCTAGAGGCAAGAACCAAGCGCACCCAAATGAGCGCATCAGTGATCATGTGCGCATCACGCAGAGGGAGAGTGAGAGACGGAAAGCAGCAGCAGAGCATGGCAGTTGTGTCGCAGTTTGTGTGATTCCGTGTGCGTTAATGAGACTGTAAGTGTTATTACCTTTGACAGGTTAACTGGTATGATAATAGTTATAGTTATTGTTTAGTTTAGCTGTTGTTAGCTTGCCACATGCTTGCCTTAGTACTAGCAACTGGGAAGATATGTGCTATTTAGCCAACTTCTGGTCTTACGGCGACCCCTTGTGGACATTGTAAAATATTGCTGTGTCTGAGTAGACGATATGTTCTGATTGTTGTTTAGTTATCTTTGACCCTGCTAATTATAGTATTACCTGTTTCTGTTTCCAGACAACCATGCTTATAGTCACCGATACTGCACCTGCCACAATTATAAGTGCATATCTGGCTGTATCATAGTTGGATTTATCCTGGCAAGCCCTGCTGTAACCAGTTCTTCTGTGAAGCTTCATTAAAGACGGTGAACTAAACTCCTGGACTGCTGCAGACTTTCTGACCGAAGACTTAGGCCAGACTTGTATACCCAGCACTTCCAGTATATATATATTCTACAGCCTGGTAGAAAAATGGTTTGAGCCTCTTCATAACAATTTAAAGTTGTTTTATTCATAACTTATTTCTCTGCACACTGGAGTTACGAGTGTGGTCACCTTAACTTTCAGTTCATCTCTGCTAAACGAAGTTGGCTCTCCAATGTGTTTGTGCCTTTTTGAGCATTTAATGGAATAATCAGATTAATATTGATGCAGACCACCAAAAAGGTTCGTACTTCAGCTTTGCATATCTATGCCTTTTCATTGCATGTATACAGTTCACTTTGCTAACCCAGCTTGCTAATATTAGCACCCCAGCCTGTGGGCATTTTTAGCTCTAAGATAAACCTGTCAGCGGCCAAATGATAACACTGAACCTTCGCTATGCAGAATTCAACACCCACGCGTGGCATCACAGTGGCGACATTCATCTTTTATATTGCTTTTGATTACTTTATAACAACTGTGCGATATGAGGCAAATTTAGTTGTAGTTGCAAAGCACCATATGGAAAAGATATATATAAATCTTATAAAGTTTGTATCTGTCTTGTGTGAAACTTGTATGAAAAGCATATAAGAGTGAAAACAGATATAAGATCCCTTGAAAAATTATATAATGAAACTTGTATGTTTTGGATACTTACTAAAACAATATATGAAAGTAATGAGAAAGTGGCCACTTTCATGAGTAATCACATATAAGTTTTTACTATTTCTTTTCCATATGGGCGTAGAAACAAAGACAGTCTTCAACATAAAAATGTCTGTTTTCTGAGCTTCTTTTCCCTACAGTTTTTCAGTCTGCATTAGAAAAAGTGTAGAACGCCCTGAATACTGCTGTTCAAGGACAGAATTTAAAAAAAAGCATGTGTAACTGTTGTTACAGCCATAAATGTTTTAATGTGTTGCAACTATCTGCAATCGGTTAAAAAAGCCTTAAAAGGAAAGACACAAGTACATTTGATTGACAGTCTGTTACTATTCGAAATGTTATTGCTTTTTGTTGGCAAAGTCTATTGTCCTGAGAGAATATATGATAGAAGAATAGAGCTGAATCGTGTCCGTGACTTGCACACATTTGAGTTAGCGATATGAATACTGCATACTAAATCCTGCGCTCAGCTTTTGTAGCTCTGTAAAAAAAACATTAATCTTGAGGAACACCTTGAAAAAAAACAAATGCTTCTTGTCAGCTTTGCTTCTTCCCTTCAGAGGCACAATGTGCACAGTATGAGAGACAGCAGTTAATTGAACACGGCAGCATTTCACAATCAGCAGTTTGAGAGCCATGTAAAAACAAATGGCTACACACCCAAAATTGACTTGACTAATTACTGGGATGACTATATTTGACTGTGCAAGACGGATTAGGCAGTAAAATATGTCAGCGTGCTGTAGGTAATGGTGACAGGCTCACTAACAGATGGATGGACGGATGGATGCTCTGGCACTGACACCCAGTCACTGGGGGATGGATCTGACATGCATGACTAGCATTACTAGCAGAGGACAGACAACAGCTGTCAACAGCTGTTGTCTTTGGGGAACACAAGGACAAGGGGCAATCCTTCTTTGGCAATAATAAACTTGTCATCAATCTGTATTGAAACACAATCTTATTAGGATTCTTTAGTACCAGGAACACATAGAGGAAAAAAGGTGGCAAAACTTTTTTTAAATTTAAGGCTGATAATAGCACATGAGGGATTAAAAGCAAGAGCGAGGATGTGAAAGCAAAACACGGGGTTTGAGGAATGTCAAGGGAGAAAACCAGTGGAACGTGTCTTTTTAAGATGGGTAAAATATCCGAGCCAGAGGAAAAATTCTACAGAATTTTAGAAAAGGTCCAAGAGAAAGGGTTGTCAAAGTGTTTTATGACTGAATACCAAGTTATGCAGCCAACATGTGACTGAGGACCAGAGAAGAAAAAGACACGTCATTAAGTTAGCATTTGTAATGTGTCTATTCATAGGAAAAGGGTTTATGCTAGTTTATAGTTAGTGAAGTAGCTTTTACATTCCTTGGCACCTGTTGTATTTGACAGCTGCAGGATGACACAGTCTGCTTTAATGGGTTGAAAAGAAGGTTATCCAGGAAAAATGTTGCTTTAACACAGTATAACAAAAACTGTGGATGATTAATACTGAACCCTTGGAGTGTTTTTATAATAAAGGGTCTTCTAACTACACTCAAGCCAAGTAGATGGCAGAAATGTACCTTACTAATAGATGTCAGCTGCTTCAAAGAAGAAGGAAACAAATAAGTATAGAAATGCTGAAGGCAAATGCTGATGAGTTTAAGGAATCTCCACTTAAAACCTTTTTTATCAGTACTAAAATGTCACATGTCTTAAAAAAAACTTATTTTAGAAAGATTTAATTAAAATGAAATCTGTTTAAGGATCTTGAGGTGTATGAGTGCATGTATGAAAAACTTCTGCAGAAAGAGTTGTGTAAAACATATTCAATTCATGGAGCTTACTTCAGTCAGCAGTGGTTGAGAGTTAAGACTAAAAGTTTGACAGAAGAAATATTTAGAGTTGCAAAAGTAGTAATCTCACAAACTTCTGTAGCCTGTACCTAATCTGTGCTTGAGGGTGGCAGCTCAGCCGTGTGATCTGAGCCACTTCTCGCTGAACTGTCTGCAGCTGAGCCACATTGTGGATGAAGGAGGAAGCTGTAATGGTGATAGAAAAAGGGGACCTTCTTCTGGTTTTGGTGCGTCAATCTTGGCTGTGCACTGTGAATCTTTTTGTGTCCGAGTAACCATTGAAAATGACTCTCAGTATGAAACGTTCAGGGTCAATTGGTCAAAAAGTTTATACTCTATGATTAAATGTTAGATAAAAATTATTGTGCACCTAATTTAGGAAAGAACCAATTCTAAATGGTATCTTTGGGGAACTGGATAACTGGAGAGAAAAAAGTGGCAGGCCTAAAAAAAACTAATCTACAGCAAATGAACAGCATCTGAAAGTCATTCAGAAAGAAGGAAATCATTGTCAATGTGTATGAAGGAGGTCAGCAGAGAGGAATATCACTGAATCTCTCCAGTTGTACATCTGTAAAACAGAGTGCAGGCTCTGTCATGGTTTGGGGCTGAATTATAGCCAGTGGTGTTGGGAATCTTTTCAAAACTGATTAATTTATGAACACAAAGTACCACCGGATTTTGTAATACTTGTAATACTTGTAATAATTTTGTAATACATGGAAAAATGAAACAACAGGTCAATTTTTCAGCATCACAATATTCCCAAATACTTCAAATGCAAGCATACGTAGATAGTAACACTATCAGTCGTGGATTGGCCTCCCCAGAGCCTGGACCTCAAAGTTACTGAAGCAGTGTGGAATCATCTTGACAGTGATCAGAACAAAATCCAAATTAGAGCTTTGAATGTCCTTCAAGAAGCCTAGCAAACTAAAAGACGACTATAGTAGTAGAAATGAGGGTTGATTCAAGACAAAACGCTGTATACTGTGTGTATTTATATCTTTTTCCTGTCTTTTTTAAGACACATTAGAGACGTGACAGGAACTGCAGTAAGAGAAACATGCAGTAAAGTCGCCAGCCATCTGAAACTTCCTGACAAATACAACCTCAACTATAGCCACCTCAGCTGACATAATATACTCGTAAGATTACGCTATCTGTGCTATGGAAAGGCGCAGAAAAGCCAAGTCTATGACAACACCTCTGTTTCCCTGATAACCTCCAACAATAGGATAGCCATCTGTGCTGGCTGTAATCCATTTCTGACCCTTTAGAGTACTGAGCTTATCAAGCAGCAGCGAGCTACGTGTATAACCATAACACCACCGGGATCAGTACAATGTGGACAGCTGCTTATTGAGCTATGATATAGAGCAGCACAGGGCTGATATTTTATTGGTGTTTTGACAGCCAGGAGGTCCAATGAGGCCAGTGACAAGACTGGCAAGGTAACAGTGAGGAAGATTAAACTCAGCAGTGTGACTGAATACCATTACTAAATCATCTCTGCAGCTGCTCTTTGTCAGACAAGTGTGCACGCTCCAGCCCCCGAACACAGCTATCTGTGAAAATAAAATGAAATACCTCAACAAGAGAGGAAGTATTACTCATTCAGGTGCGATCAGAACTCTTGCTCCAATTACCGTGGCCTTGTTTGACTCTTAATATTCAATCTTTCCATTTTTAGTCAGCTGAAACTAGAAAGCTAAGTCATAGTTTCTCGTTTCATACATGCAGTGGCAGTTTTAATGACTATAGCACTGATTTTATTTCATGGTAAAGAGACCAAGTGACTCACACTAACTGCCTATTGAACACCTCTTTCAGAAGGTGATGAATCTAAATATGCTGGAAGAAAGTATTGTAAAAGATATAGGAATTTTTTAAGGTAAGTAAGGTGCAGTATTTTGTGAATAGTTCAAATGCTTGTGTTAAATCTAATAGAAAATAATAATAAAGGCAAGTTTCTGTGGAGTCTAATGATTTAAAAGCATATTAGAGATGACCCACTACTTCAATTAGTGCATAACATACAGAAATTTAAAAAATAAACTGGACCCAGGCCAGACATGGCTAATTAAGGAAGTGTAAATATTAAGTTCATATTTAAAAGTAATGTGGTGTTATTTTGTACCTAGTGCTTAGATTTTGATTGCTGTGGATGTGTTAAGTGGTTTCCAGTGTTTTGCAAAGAACAAATAAGGTTTAACATGGCAACGGTGAATGCTAATGAAAAAAGGGATCTTGTCTCAGTGCAAGAAAGACAACAAACTTAACTCAGGAGACGCAAATATGGACACGGATTAAAGCTTGATTTAGTCTTCTGTGGGAAATCTACGTCCAAACTTACAACGGAACTGCAAACGTCTACGCCATTCAAGTCATTGCAGGTTGCATTGACCGTACGTATAGTTACACTTCTCACAAGGTGCACATCAGGTTACGTGGAAGGTTACGCCATAAGCTTAAAAGAGGTTCCTGACTATGTCATAAGTTATAAAGTAGATTTCTGGCAGAAGATTTGTAAGTCACACATGACGGTCTGCACTGCGTGAGTATTTTGCCTTCAGAAGTGCTTTAATTCTGCATGATACAAACTTAACAAGTTGCTGGAAACATTCCTTAGAGATTTTGGACCACACCGACATGATAGCATCACATAGTACCCGCAGATTTGTCAGCTGCACGTCCAATCATGATCAAATCTCCTGTTCCATCACATCCCAAAGGTGCTTTACTGGATTAAGATCTGATGAGCATGGAGGCCATCTACGTGCAGGATATTCAATGGTATGTTCCAGAAAGATGATTGAGCTTTGTGACATGCAGTCTTGCTGGAAATAAAAATAGAAGATGGCTAATCGGCCATAAAGGGATTGAGATGGTCAGCAGCAGTACACGGGTAGGCTGTTGTGTTGGTGCTAAGGGGCTCAAAAATGATGCCAAGAAAATATCCCCCACACCATTACACCACCACCACCAGTCTGAACTGTTTATTCAAGGCAGGATCAATCTGTGCTTTCATGTTGCGTATGCCAAATTCTGACACTATGATCCAAATGTTACAGCAGAAATCAAGACTCATCAGGTCAGGCAACCTTTTTTCAGTCATCTGTTGTCAAATTTTGGTGAGTCCACTGAGAGGTAGGCTCAGTTTCTTAGCTGACATGAGTGCCACCTGGTGTCCTCTTCTGTTGCTGTAGCCCATGTGAGGCTCAACGTGTTTTCACAGATGCTTTTCTGCGTACATTGATTGCACCGAGTGCTTATTTCAGTTACCTTTTCCTTTCTATCAGCTCAAGGCAGCCTGGCAATTCTTCTCTGTTCTCTGACTGTAAACTCTGGAGATGGCTATGCATGAAAATCACAGCACTTCAATAGTTTCTGAAATACTCAGACCAGCCCATCTGGCACCAACAACCATGCAATGTTCAAAGTCCTTAAATCACCTTTCTTCTTCTTACTGATGCCCTGTTTCAAATTCATGTCCATTGTCTTGATCGTGTCCACATGCCTAAATGCACTGATTTGCTTCCTTGTGATTGGCAGATAGATATTTGTATAAACGAGCAGTTGAACTGGGTTTTGTAATCAAGTGAGTGTATATATAGATTTACAGCACGCAAAATTAATCTTCCAATGGTAATTAAAGTATCGGCGTTAAAATTACATTAAATAACAGGCTGACAATATTACAGTGTATAGCCAATATTTTACACAGCACAGTATTGTGATGTTTTTATAGAAGGAAACTTGATCTAAATTACAGTAATTTCAATGTAAAAATAACTGTTTAATGCTAGAAAACCTGTCTGCATGTACTTTACAGTAAATGAATGCAATTTGACAGTTTTATATTTATGTATAACTTAAAATTGCTTCCTGCAGAATTGGCAGGGACTGACCTGTCATCAAATGCCAAAAAGCATTTACAGGTCACGTGACAACAAAATGCTGTAAAAACACAGGAAAATGTAGTTCTAGAAACAGTGGACGTGTTTTCCCAGCTATGTTTTTATAGTTTTGGTCTGAACCAAGCCTGTTAGTTCAACAACATGTCAACATGACAATATCCTCCACGCAATGCCAGCTAAACAACAACAGCTAGTTGAAATCCATCAAAACAGCTAGTTTTCAAAACAGCTAGTTTTGATGGATTTCAGGTGTGGAAACACTTAAAATGCCCTGGACCAAAACCCTTCCCCCACAAGTCACAGCTGACAACCTTAATTCATGCTCTTGTGGCTATATGGGAGAAAATTCACTGTCTGTAAATGCCTTGCAGCAGATTAATGCCTATGGTATAACAACAGCAATCAAAATTCATATATATGTTTTCGGGTATCCACATACTTATAAATATCTATTTATTATCATACTGTTTAGGAGCTGTTAATGTCTGCATGTTGTGATTGTAGCATTCTGAGTAACAGCAGGAGCATCAGCTTAATGAGAGACTCAGGTTTTTATAGTGTTTTATGAAGGAAAAAATGAGAAGCCATGGGAGCAGCAGTTTTTGGGATAATTAGGAGCGGGAAAATGAATGAGTGGACCGTAAAGGGATGTGATAAATAATGGAGTAACCAATGAGGGGGACAGGGGAGAGAATTTATATCCCTCTGTCAGTGTGAAGGTTGGGAAATGATTCATTGAACCGCTGAAGGAAAGCACTGATGGTGGTCACTCTTGAGCTCCTGCTCTCTCTTTCCCTTTGGAGTTTGTGGGCCCTGTTTATCAGAAGAATTAACTTTTAATTATTTCATGAAAGACCTCTCAGTGTGGCTTATAGGCACCACCTGCTGCCAACAGCTCCTCTGGCCCGTATGAGTCTGGATTTCACTGCCTGCCAGACGGCAGATTCTTACCACATCCAGCTGTGCTTGTGAACACTGGGTATGGTCTAACAAAAGCACAAAAAGATCGATATATTCATCATTTTCAACATACACAAACAGCTGGGATTTTCCTTGTAGGAGACAAGAGAAAGGCTTGCTGCATAGGCTGTAAGCATCACTCTCTCCAGGGTGGAAGTTTCCTGTGGAGTGCTATAGGTCTAGGACTTAAAATAGCATACTGCAGCCTTTGCAGCTGTATGCATGTGGGCATATATCACATCTGGCTGGCAAAAACATGAGGGAAGACAAGCCTTTAAATGAATTTGAGCTTAATAGAATGTGGATTATTTACAGGAGCATTATTCAAACTAACACAAAGGCATTTATTTAACTACTAAAGGAGTCCAAAAATAAAAAGGAAGAAACAAATAGAGACACAGTCGTGTTCTTATTCCCTTTTTATATTGGATCTTGTGAAGTAATATCCGCCTGTAAATACATGGCTTAGCACCGGATTCATGATTCACTGCCTCGACCTTATCTGGACAACATGTTCTGTGTGTCTTTTCACTACAAGAGTCAGTTATCACTCACAACCAGCAGGAGCATTTCCTGACTTTTTCTTCACCCACCAGCCACGGCAATGTTTGTATGCTCCCTTCTTCATTTCTGGCAAATTGCAGATCTCTCTATTAACTAAACACACACAGAGAACACAGCCTGCAGACTCTGCAGCAGCATGTGAGTAAAGCCCACTGCTTACTGTATATCCTTATTTCCCTCACCTCAAAGGAAAACACGGTAATGCGCCTGTCGTGACTCTGAATCCAAACTATGAAGCGCACAGCCCATATTAACTATGAGAATGAAGGCTGGCTCGGCTTTGCTGAGTCAATAGTCATCAACGGGGAAGTGGCAAATCTACGAGTTTGTTCTGCAAACAGAGAAGGAGCTGAACATGTCAGAGTCAGCCCTGTCAGTCACAGAGAGAACATCTGATTAGTGCATACCTGGATTGTGTAACTGATATTTAGTCAGTGATGTTTGCAGTTTTAATCATTTGACAAACTTTCATTTTACAAGATTTAACATTTTATTTAAAGACCTCACAGAATGGGTCACTAAATTTGTGCCAGGCATTGAGTTGAGAAGGAACTTTGATCAGAAACCACTTGCAGCCAATTAATGCACACCTGCTGACTCCAGGGCCCCAGTTTAACCGGTAACAAGGATGCTGATGCAAAACGTCCACTTCTCATTCATATATATATGTATATATATATATATATATATATATATATATATATATATATATATATATATATATAAAATATTATATTATATATATATAAAATTGTTCTTTTTTTTGAATGGCACTCGTTTGCATAGTCAGTGCCAAGTGCTGGTAGTTGGTGAACTCATCTGCATGGCTGCCAAGTGTTGGCTCTTCCCCTCTCAGGGCTTCTCCAAACAATCCAATCACGCTTTTCTATTTCTGCTGTATGAATTCACTGCTATGGTTAAATAATAACGCAGCACTTTCCCGTTCAACCTTATTGGATCTAATTGGTAAAAAATTATTGGCCACAAAAAAGGGACACACACACACACATAAAACGATGAAAGGGGGTTAGGATAAATCAGGAAGCTGATCAACATGAAGTGCAGAAAACAGGTAACAAACGAGTCCTGCTGGCAGTGCAGCGTCTTACCGATGGTGGAGATGTGAGATGGGTGAAATTCGTTGTCCGTGAATCTGCATAACAAACATGTTTTCCCAACCCCAGAATCTCCGAGAAGCAGGAGTCGGAAGAGCACATCGTACTGCTTAGCCATAGTGTTGCACGTATTGTTGAAATATAAAAGCCGGAGTCAGCTAACTCAGCGATGGACGAGCGACCCCTCCCCACCTGCATCCCATATCTGCTCAGAAGCTCAGCATAAACGGCTTTGACTTCGGGTTTTTTTTTATTTTTCTTTTTTTTTTTTTGCTCACTGGTGTTGGGTCGGTGGTTAACAAAACAAGGATGCCCCAGCTCCACAGTCAGCCTCCAGCTTCCACTGGGCGCGGTGGACCGCTGTCAGGTGAGACTCGATGATAAAAACACACTTCCGGTGATGTTTTTCAACATAAAAGTGGCCCTTTCGCGCTACTAGTTTTGAATCTTAACATGTTCTGTACACGCTGTTGGCTTTAAAAGTTCTGATAGTGACAACAAATAATACACCAGGCCAAAATTTCCCAGACTTTAGCTGTTTCAATCTGCCAAAACAAAATCTAAAAATGTTTATGAATTACAAAACATAAATTGGTTGTTTAAAAACGTGTTTCTAAAGCTAGGAAAAGACATAAAGCTTGTCTTTTTTTTCTTTAGTAAGGTATGGTGCTATTTGGTGTCTTGCAGCACATTTCTGGGATGTAATAATAATAATAATAATAATAACAAGCAAGTCCAAACAATCATATAAGCTACTGCTACTTTGAGTAGATTATTATTTGTAGCATCTACAGGGCTAGTGGCCACAGAGATGGGTTGGATATACAGCCTGTATCTGTCCCGAGACAGGATCTACAACAGACTGTTCCAGCTATACTCCTACAAGTTCAGACGTAGGAAATCTTTCATACCACATGCAATAATTCTCAGCACTTAATATATAACAATGTATATGTCTGACAGAGAGTCATCTCTATAATACTAACAACAACATTAACATTAATTAATTTAATGTTTAATTAAGCCTCTTAACATATGCACATAACATCAAAAAACAAATGTGCAATTAATTACAGTCCTATTATATTGTATATATCATAGTCCCAGGAACAGCAAGATACTGCGCAGGACCCTCAACCTCCCAGTCGTCTGGTAGAGGACACGAGTTTGAACGATAGACCGCCTGCAGGGGTGAGAGGGGAATTTGTTATATGTAACCGTGAAACCCTTTCTTAAAGGTGGTCGATTTTTACCTTAAATAACTTTCTGTTTTAATTTGGAAGGCAAAACGGAACTATTTCCGGTATCCCCCCCCCCCCCCCCCCCCCCACCCCCACCCCACCGGGTAGTTTACCATACATACCATAGGTCAACAGCAGAAATATTACCTGCGGTTACATTGACTCTCAGAATGCCAGTTAATGAAATGAAATTAAAATGGTCACAATACACACGCTCATAAACACTTAAAATGTATGTTTACCACTTTTCCAAGCGGCACTGCTCGTTTCTTTACATTCTCGCGTTCAGTGAATAAAACGCCACTAAAGAAGTTTGTTCCTTTGGAGACACCGTAACAGTTATCCACGCAGTTTCCGCCCAACAGGAAGTGAGCGGAGTCCAGCGAAAGTGTGAGTGAACTGTCAAAACAAACCAATAGCGACAAAATTATATCTTCACTCAGAGCGTCCGCACATCTAAAGAGGTCCCTTCACCACCATGGACAACATGCCTAACCCTCTGTGGTGTTTCCGTGAGCAGCAATCGGCAGAAATGTTCTTGGATGACGGGGTAGAGACGGTGACTTCTGTGGAGCAGGTAAGCACACGAGCGTTAGCTTTTCTTTTTTTATAAGGCAGTGTGGCTAATGCTAACGTGCGGCTCTCCAGTCTGGGTGTAGAAAAGTGCACAGAAACTAAGCTGCCATACACACAATGCGTTATATTGCTAAAATGTCGGCACTTTGATTGAAAAAGTAATCAGAAACTTGTTTGCGGGCATTAGTTCGCCGTGCTTTATCCATTTAGCCCATGGGTGGCTAGCTTTGTTCCTTAATGAGATTAAGTTTGAATGTAGCTAGCTGCTAGCCAACTAATTAAAATAGTTAAGCCTGGGCATGACATAAAGTCTAACTTTGTCTTTAGTTTCTTCCCAATTAAAACAAGATAGCAGGAGAGGGCTTTTATTTTGAAAAAACCTTATAACACGTCAATTTCTGACAGCGTCTGAACATCTCTGCATCCTGGGCACTGTTCTTGAAAGTTACTCCACTGCAATCATTTTAGATCAGATCCAGTAACAGTTATCACTTCAGTCAAGGCACAAGTTAGAACTGCATTAATAAAAAAGGAAACTAGGATTCAGACTGCCGTTTTTGCTCATTTCTAAAAAGTTCATCTTTCATTTTTTTTCCGGGGGGGAGCAAACATTGTTATGTACGTTTTTGCTATTTGCAATCCAGAAGAGATCTTTCTCTCGAGTCTGTGTGGGAATGTGCGACAGCTGCTGCAGCATGCACACACATCTTAATCCAGGGTGTCAAATTTAATGTTTGTCTCTTACAGTGGGTATGCACAATTCAGTGATTTATCCATATTTTAGTACCTGAATTTGTTCATACTTTAGGAAAACATTTAAAAGTGCCAAGTAAACAAATGAAGACCTGGCGGTCTTAGGAAATGAGGGAAGTGAGAGCAGTGATGGCGGATCAGGCAGATGAAGAAGAGGAGGAGAAAGATGCAATGAGAAAAAGATAATGAAAATATACAGGTTACAGGTACACTGTTAAATGGTCATATATAGTTTAAAAGAACTATTATGATAGTTATGTTAGAGTTATGATGTAACTTATAAGATGTACTATTTATGTTTCTGGTCTCTGCAAACATACATAAAACTCAATCAGGTGGAATGACAGTGTCCATCTAGGTGCCTTGTTGCTTTTGCTAATTTTGCTGATTTTTACCCCTTTTGATGACACCATACACTTAAAAAAACAGTACAATCAGAAATGTATGCATATTGTAGCATATCCCCATAGCAGGAAGAGTAGTGACTATTGGTGATGTCACAAGAAATTTCACACGTTGCAAAGCCCTCAAGAGGGTCAAATTGGACCCTTTGGCGGGCTTTTTTCACCCACTTGTCATATGTTTTACATCCCTGGTCTAAATTAAGCTATATATGAACAAATAATGTCAAAAGTTACCCATTTGATTATGATAGAAGTTTTAAATATTCCTGGCTGCTAACGTTGATAAAGTAGCTCACACTCTTTCAGTCACTTTCCATAATATAGGTCATGTGTAAGGCACAAATATGAGGTTATATGTTTTGAATTGATTGAGTTGACAGTTTTGACCACGAAACACACATGAGCTATTAATGTTCAGGGGTTTACACATCAATCGCACCTTTTCTGGATTTTGTGGCTGATGCTAGTCCAGATTTTTAAATAGGAAATAATTCTGTTTTCTGAAATGCCTAAAATACGTTTTTTTTCCCCTCAAAATAAGCTTCATAACAACCAATCACATGCTGCTTTTTTTCTCTTTTATTAGAAAAAGGTGGAGAAATCCATTCAAGAAGTCATGAGTGTTTACAAGCAAATACACAGCTTACCACAGTAAGTATCCGCTGTGTGTTGTAGAATACAATGGAGCAGAGTCTGTGAGCTTTTTCAGGCAGACAGCTCAGCCCACTACAGCCTGTGATGTGCCTCGTTCTCCTCACTTCATATATCAAACACCACCTTCAGATTTGAATATTTAATTAAACTGCAAATCCCCATCTCTCCCTCTGACATGTTAATGCTGATGCTGCCATGTGTTGCTGCCAACATTTTCAATCCCTAAACTGCACCAACATCTACCTGTAGGCTCCAGAATTTTAATCATCTCCCACTAATTTCTATGTTTATCCTGTTTGCGGGGAGTGATGAGCTCTCATTATAGATTATAGAGATTTTGGATATCCGCCAAAGGAGGAGGGGGGTTGTTTCTCCTTTTGTCCAAGGGGAACAATTAACAATTTGAAGTCCTCCTTCACACTGCAGTACATTTTTAGAATTACACATTCCATCATACAAAATGAGGAAAGTAGATCACAGATGTAAGGATGTAGGTGATAAACACTGCCATCATTGATTGGCAATTTATTTGCCAATGGGCCGATAGCAGACAGTAAGGAAAATGTCGACCAATACCAATTTTCAGTGCATCCCAAAGTATTTTCACTATATGTGGGATTGAGTCATTTATGGGTAATGTTGATGTTTGAAAAAGAAGGAGACGGGATGGGTTCAGGTGACTCTTCTGAAACAGAAAAGTAGAATTGCCTTGTCTCTTTATAAAAATCTCAAAATCTTACTTTGTTGTTTTTTTTTTAAAGACTCAGACCTGGCTTCCTACATTGTTAAAGTCATTACCTGAAACCAAGAAACTAAATTGGCCTGGTTATGACAGAAAAGTGTGCATTTTCAGACTCTTGCTGACAAGTAGGCCAGACGTTGTGTAGCCATAGCAATAATAATTACCTATTCATCAGTCACTCATAAAGGTGACTACATGAACAGCCTATATGAGGCATTTACAGAAACACCATTATTGGCCGTAGCTGTTATTATGTTTTTTTTACTCACAAACACCTGCTGTTTGTTTGCTATTAGAGAAGGCTGCACTGTGATGCACGATGGCTGTTATCTTAGCGGCGAGTAGATCTGCCCACGTAGTTTGCTTCTGCTATCAGCTGCCGTCGCTTCTCAATGAGGTGACTCATCTCATTTCTATGACAACTGCTAGATGTGAATGTCAGCGGTACTGCAACCAATGGAGAAATGCATTTTAGTACTACTAAAGAATCTGTGATATTCATCAGCTAAGGTCCTGCTTTTAGTGGTGATAATTGTTTTTTCAGCCTTGGCCGGGACTTGACCTCGAACAGGTGGGAGGCAAGATTTAAAGTTTTTAGATACGCTTTTTAAAACATAGTTGCAAAGTGCTTTATAGGACATAATAAATGGATCATATGAAATATAAAAACAGTGAGTGATTTACAGGATGGGTAAAATAAAGTATTTAAGAATAAATAAAGGAGGAATGAGAACATTTTTATTATTAAAAATTACTTTCTGTAAGAATAAGTTTTGAGGAGGGATTTGAAAGTAGGGTCTTAACCCTCAGCGCCTCTGGTTAAGGGATCCACAGCTACAAGCTCTAACAGAAATGTCCTGATGGGGGTACGACAAAGCAAGTTTGGCAAGTTCTTTGAGTTAGCTGGGTCGACAAAAACCTATAATCAATGTCAGCAATCTGTAAAAATATCTTTTTGTTGTGCCTTCATTTTTTGTTCCACTGTTTGTTTTTCTTTCCTTCATTAGTTTATTTCTTTAGATAATTTGCCTGTAATATTTTTTCTTTCTTTATGTGCTTTCTTTCTCTTCTTTCTCTTTTAGTTCTTCTATTCTTTCTATCTAGTCTTTCTCTCCTTCCATGGTCTTTTCCATAGCTTTTATTCTTTCATTAATTTCTTTTTCCTTCCGGTCATTTGGTCATTCGTTTTCTTTTTCTTTTGCTCTATTTATTTATTTGTTTGGTCATTCATTTATTTCTTTAATTTGTTCTTTCCCCCTATCTTTTTTAGTTGTATTTTTGTTTGTTCATTTTGTATTTTTTGTTTTCTTTCTTTCTTTCACTAATTTTTGGTTTCGTTGTGTACACTTGCGTGTAGCCTGTCGAGCTCTCAGCATTTAAAAGGGTGGGTTGAACATATATTTGGTGTGGTGGGCAGACGAGGTTTTAGATGTGGAGCTCTGCTTCTGTCATGTAGTGATCTGTGACTCATTCTGTGTTGGTAGAAAGCGCATATTATAACAGGTGTAGCGAACACTGTGTGGAAAGGTCAAGCAGAGAATCAGAGTGGGTGGGTATCAGTTGTCATTGATGTAGATATATAGTCAGACTTATGTTTATGAAGAGCTGCAGACTGAATTTTCATTCAAACATTTAAAGATTAACTATGCAGCTCCTTAGTTTCTGTCATTCTGTTATAGTGTTTTAAGGCATTCTTTCATTCATATGTTTATTTTTATTAGTTTTTGCCTTAATTTCCTATATATTATAATATGTGTGATTGTCTACCTCAATTTAATTTGATGTTTATTCGGGACAAGAATACGATATGGACCAGTATCACATACCACAGCATTAATGGGTGGTTTGTGGTGCTGCTTCCTAGATAGATTTTTATGCATAAAACTCTTAAAACTATCGACAACAAATTAAAAAAACAGTGCAGAAAAATATGATAAACATGATGACTTTCTTTTCTTTTCTTTTTTTTTTTTAGTTTCGTTGAGAAATACTTTAAAACTTGAAAGGCTAAGCTGATGTTTTGTTTTGCCTGGCTTTGGTTTCTTTTTTCTTTTTGTTCTTAATGAGGACAGGCCTCAGAGCTCTCCTAATAGAAAGTGAATAAAAAAATAAGGAAGAAAATAAACAGAAGTCGCTAATTAGACTGCTGAGGATCTGAATATCTGAAACGAGTGAATAAATAATGCAGAGTTTGATCACAAACCCTTGCGTAGACGATCATTTTATTTGTGTTTCTCAGATTTTGGGCTACCTGGTGAATAATTAATTTTTGACACATAAATCAGTTCTTCTTTTTTTAAAATTTAAACTTACAAATGTTAGAAAAACAAGTGACTTGTGTGTCTAAGTTTTTAAATTATGAGTACTGACACTTTTCTGATTTTTTTTATTTATTTTTAAAAAAAATTTCCAAGTTGTCTGACATTTAACTTTTTGTCCCGCGTTTGTTTTTCAGGCCAACGTTGTTGCGGGAACAACACTACCAGTATCTCAAGAAGGGCTTACGTCATTTATCAGATGCTTATGAGGTAAAGTAAATTACTAATAAATAAAAGAAAACACACACAAATTATGTGTTGTAGATATATAGATGTAGCCAAGTTTTCGGGTGAACTCATTGTGAGACCTTGCCCCACCCTAAAATGTGACTTACTGTGGTCAAATGGCCCAAAGTGTGAGTGGGCGTTAAGGCGCCTGGGAAGGGATCTTGACACTGGATTTTAGATGGCAGACAGTTGGTGTCGTAAGCCACAACTTCTGCTCAAAGATGGTCATTCACAGTGGACATAGATGGCCTGTTTCACTCCTCTTTCAAACCATCTGTCCTCTCTGTCCAAAATGTGAACAGGTGCTCAGGTGGTATTAATTGGATCCCAGTGTGCCTACGCCTCCACTACCAGCCCAAAGTGTTGATGCAATGCAGGATGGAAATGTCTCAGCAGAAGTTGAGACTCATCAGGCAATGTTTTAGTAATCTTCTGTTGTCCAGTTTTGGCAAGCCTTTTGGCGAGTGAATTGGAGCCTCATTTTTGGCAACCACTGTGGTCTTCTCCTGCTGTAGCCCATCTACTTCAAGAACCAGCTTGTTGTGTATTCAGAGATGCACTTCTGCTTACCTGCTATCAGCTCGAAGTAGTCTGGCCATTCTCCTCTGACATCAACAAGGCATTTCCACACAGAGAACTAGTACCGACTGGATATTTTTTATGTTTGCGACCATTCCCGGTAAACTGTAGAGAAGATTGTGTGTGAAAATTCCAGTCGATCAGCAGTTTGTCAGATACTCAGATCAGCTGGTCTGGCACAACCATTCCATATTCATTGTTTGAACGATTAGCTATTTGCATTAGCAAGCCGATAAGTGTGTAACTAACAAAGTGGCTGGTGAGTGTATGCTTAATATCGTGTGCTGAACAGTAGGACACCAACTCTCACTGCCTCTGGAAAAATGCCGAATTGTTATCCTCTGCTTTAAATAGAAATGCTGCAATTTTCAATTGGCCAAAAAAATATAGTTGTCTGCTTCTGGCAAAGTCACTGCTTTTTTTTTATCTTTTACTTTTTTAATGTGTGTGCTTTTTGTTACTCTAGCCAGAAGAGAGAAAAGCATTTGTGTTTCTCCTTTTCTTCAGCTCAGTAACTTCATTATTTCAGTGGAGTTTCCTTTGATCACACAAAAGCAGGCAGACAGCCAATTTATGTAGTTAAGTGTACGCAGTGCTAAAGAGAACAAACTGAGTTTGAATTATATGTAATAAAATCAGCACAAAAAGCATCACACAACTAATATTTGCATCATAAATGGCAGACATAATCATAAAGTCCATTTACCAACTGCAGAAAATGAGTTTGTATGATGTTTCTGTGTGGCTCACTCCCATCATTTTCCTCCTCCTGCCTCTTCTGTGTCTGGCAGAGTTGTTTTTCTCTCATCTGTGCCTCTGACTGGCTGATCTCACAATCTCATTTATAGTTGTAATCGGTCATGTGATGCCCATTTGATTTTGCGTGTGTGTGTGTGTCTGTGCGAGTAGTGTCTGGATGCTAGCCGACCGTGGCTTTGCTTCTGGATTCTTCACAGTCTGGAGTTACTACAGGAGCCCATTCCTGCTGCCGTCGCCTCAGAGTGAGTCACACACGACAACAGAGTGGAGCCAAATAATACCCGTGCACTGCCAACGAATTTTGTTATTTATTGCTTTTTGCATAGTTCTCATAATTATTGCAGTAAAGCAGGTTTGTTGAAGATGCCACCCACCAATACCCCACCGCCCTTTCTTTATAAATATCCATAAATAGTAAATGTAGAAATATGGTATAGTTGTGATGTGCTAGCTTTACTTAACAGAGTTTTTTAGTGGATTTCATTTTGGTTTATTTTTTTAAAGACACAATATCCTTGATGACTGCATTTTTTTTTGCTTTGTAGTTTTCTCTTTTGTATAGCAAAATCTAATATAACCACACACAACTTTCAGGTCCACCTCCTGGTAGCTAGGCAAGTGGTGTTTTTCTGTTATGGTTGATCATTGGTAGTTTGCAGATGGCTTGTAGACACATTACCGCCCCCTTCTGGTAGTAGTAGCAAACTCTTACGTTAAAATAGGCCCTAAAAAGGAGACAATTTACAGTTTTGAGCAGGATAATCTTCCTTTCTGGCTCCAATAATGAACATAATGTAGTTTATCTTATTCCATATGATCTGAAATTACCGACCACCCTATAAGTTCAGTGGTAAATGTCACAGAGTTAGGAACCTGAGGCTGTTTTCCCTCAGACTTCCTATAGAGGCCATTGAAAAAGAATGCAGGTTTAGTGCATCTGCTTCAGTTCTCAGACCCAGGGGTGATGCACATTTGTATAATTGTGCATATGAATAAACCCAAAATTTCAACATATTTTTCTAAAATGGTCCAGATGTGTTGAAACGTGTTATATTGCTTAAAACAAGTTAGAAGATCAGACCACATCTGTATAGAATACAGTTATACTAGCTCTTCCTATGTCTCAGGTTATACACAATAAAAAGAGATTAAAATGTCCTTTATACTTTATTCCTTATGCTACAGTCACACTGTGGCAAACAGCAGTTGGATACTGAGGCACAAACAAAATGAGTGTAAACTTGTGATTTCGTTGCCTTTGAAACGGTTGCTTTGAAAATGGGGACCAGGTCTGTGACCACTTGCTGTTATTTTTCTTCTTCAAAGCATCATTGGTGTATCAAGATGGTGATGAAACAGCAATAAGACTGAGTTGGTCTGCTGTCAGTTTGTGATTGAAGTTGGCAGATACTTAAAATTCATTTGTAACTGTGACATATTGTAAACACTGCAATTCTGTTGCCATCTACCTACTGAAAAATTCATATTAACTACTTGATTTACAGTCTAGCTGCAACCTCATAGATCTGGACCCAAAATTTCCCCCAAAATAGTGATGTAGTTCCTGCAAGATGGCAGTTTAAGTGCTCAGCAACCTTATTTTTATATAACCAGAATGCAACCAGTTGGCAGCCAGTTCAGTCGAATCCCCGATTGCAAAGAGCCATGTCACACATGGGATACACTCATTGGTGCAGACTGACTCTGACTGACTGCAGCGTGTCAGGAATCTGACTGTTATGAATTGAAAGGGATCATGTGCCAGCAGTGCGAGTCAGACTGCAATTGTTTGTAGACAGGTTTCTCCCACCGGGTGACCTATTCAAGAGCCTCGCGATCACAAGTGGCCCACCACAGGTTCAGGGTGTTGCACGCAGACATTATACTACATTACATGTACCAATGTTACTGTAAACTCCTCCTATCCTCTGGCTCCCTTCCTAAAACACAAGTCACCATTTTATAAAACAGAACCAGAAGTGGTAAGAGATGAAAGATGTTGATTAAATTACCATATAATGACCAATAAAATGCTTATTTTTTTCCTGTCCAGCTGCAGCATTGGCCAGGGCTTTGCTGTTAAATCATTCCTTGTCCTTGCTTCCATGGCTAACTTCAAGAAGTTTAATTTATTCTCTGTAATAGAAAACTCGCAGTAATAAAAAGTTGGGGTGTTGATGTTTGAAGCAGTGAAATGAAGGTTTTTCCAAGAGTTATTATGCCTGATAAGTGTGATTAAAAGTGATGACAACATTGTGCACGACTGGCAGGTGTACTTTTAAACATGTTTATGCTGACACGGCTTCAAACACTGTTGCTCTCACTGCCACCAAAATGTCATTTGATTAAATTACTGCCAGTCAAAAGTAGCACTCTGCAAACCACGTAGCGAGTCGCCGTTACAGGCTGCCAGCCCACGCTCTCATTATAACCGTGAGGCGTGCCAGCACACCGGCTGGCACTGCCCGGGCACCAACGTGATGGCTTTGTGCTCACACACACAAAAACACTGGCCCTGTTCAACGATCTATAACAATGCAACCTACAAGAGATTGCTTTCTCTGGTTTATGAAGTGTACACTGTTCTCAGGTCAGTGTTGGCACCAGACTGGTTGGCCAAAGTTAAAGTGGGCTTCCCTTCCAACTCACTTGGCTCAAAGCACTCTTACAGTTTTATTATTTTTCTCCATGGCGGAGGATGAAGAGGACATTTGTGAGAGAAACAGCGTGGTGCATGGAGGCTGGAAAGAAAGGGACCTGTGGTAGAGTTGGTCTATGCGGTATGACATGTCAGCTAAAGTGAATAGCCCAGTGGAGCGTGTTTTATAGCCCTCCAACTTTCTGCCGGCCTGAGATAGAAAATAGGAGCTGTGATTATTTAGTAAACGGAAACTGTGTAGCGTGTAGAAAAAGTGGTTTGTTCAAGTCAGGTGAAATAATTAGTGTCAAACTTTTAAACAGAAAGAAAAGCTGTTGTACGTACATACTTATACAGACTGGAATCTGTATTGTACAGGATTACTTAACCCTCAGATGACCAAGTGGAGTAATTTATGACGCTATTGTGTATTTTTGTGCTTATCAGCCTCTTACCACATCCTTTATCTATGAAAGATATTCTAAAAATGTGCTAATGCAAGTAATTATGGTTTCTAATCATTTCTATGCAAAAGCAACTTGATCATCACCTTCATATCATTTTCATTGTCACATTGGGTATTAGATATCTGCTGCTGCTAACAGACCTTTCTACTGAAGGTCTGTTAGCCTTGGTTTACGGCAAAACATTGCAATGCAGTGATTAGAAGCAGAAAACTGCAATAAGATTGAAGACTATAATGTTTCAAAAATACACTATCCACGCCACAGTAATGGGCCAATTACTGTTTTTAAAAAAAGCTAAAAAACATGTAGGAGAACTACACTGACAAATTACTGGTAGTAAATGTTTTTATGATTAAAGATGTGTAACTGCAACATACGACATGGCCCCATTTCTTGACACCTCCTTGAATATTTGGTTCTAAAAATAGTATTTAGATATCAGCATTATTTTTATTTTTTTTTTAGAAATTGTGTCAATATCTTGTGTAACTCAAGGAAGTGAGCATCAAAACTCATTATCTGTGCAAATATACATTTCTGCAGATTGCCTAAACATGCCAAAAATTGCGAACCCTTTGGGTGTTGACACAGATCTGGGGTAAATGGAAACTGTAACTTGCCGTCTTAATCAAACGAATAAATAAATAAATTATGTGTTTTACAAAAAAGCTGAAAAAATAGTAAAACAGTGAATTTGAAAATTGATTAAAAACAGTAATTATATTTTAGCATTATTGCTGCTGGATTAGCCTTTACAAACATTAATGTGATTTTTGGCAATTACTGTTAATTGAGGGCAGTTGTGGGGTAAACCTTTGGGTGGTGGGCTAATACATTTGTTCAAACTATCAATACAATTAATGAGTGTTTTGTTGCTGCTGTGCAATTTCAGCAATCCTGCATGTAAGAGAGTATGCTGGTGTTTATAGTACATTCATGTAGTACCATTTGGCTGCTCTTTGTGGTTGTCAGTTTGTATATCAAATAAATAATGAAATCATAACCTCTGCATCTTTGCTCTCCAGTGTGTGTCAGTTTCTGGCACGCTGTCAAAGCCCAACAGGGGGTTTCGCCGGGGGACCGGGGCAACACGCCCACCTTGCACCCACCTACGCTGCCGTCAACGCCCTCTGCATCATCGGCACAGATGAGGCCTATAATGTTATAGACAGGTATGATCACACAGTGTGCTGCTAGGGTGGTAAAACTACAACATGACAAACACAAAATAGCTTCTGTTAAAGCAGCTCAGTTTGTTTGAAATTAATATGTCAAACAACCGCTAATTTATGTGATGATATTTATTGGATTTCTTTTAGACTTGCATAGTTTATTACAGTGCTCTTATTGTATCTTGGATATTTATTTGTGTTTTATAGGCTATTTAATATTGTGTCCACATGCCTGTGGGCTTTAGATTGGAATTAGCTTGCAGTTATCCTATGAGATGAATCTTTTTGTGCAGTTTGTTCTCTGACAAATAAAGATGAAACTAAACTGTGGCTGTGTAATTGATATTCATAATTTATGCCTTTAAATTTGTTTGTGTAACTGAATTTCCCTCCTATGCTATAACCACTATAACACATTTTCTTACAGTTGGAGGGGGTTGTCGCAGCTACGGATCATGTTAATGTTATTTAACCAGCAGCTCATTATAAGAGCATTTCGAAACACTGTTTACATGAGTTGTTTTTCTCCTAATTGACTCTGCGTGACGGAGAAAAGGTGAAGTTTTGCGTGTTTACAGTCAAGCAGCGATTCCTGTTTCTTCGCAGCAACGCAGATTTAGACAGCGGGTGTTGACTTTGCATTAGTGCTTTATTAAATTTGCAGCAGTTACTCTTCCATCCCCTGCCCTCTCTCTCCTCTGCTTATTCGTCACTCCATCTACAGCTCCTCCTCCTCCTCTTTACACCATGAACTCTTCCTTGTTTCTAATCGACCCTTCTCCCCCTTCTGTTTTGACTTCCTCCAGGGAGAAGCTGCTAGATTTCTTGTGGTCAGTGAAGCAGCCAGATGGCTCCTTTGTGATGCACGTCGGTGGAGAGGTGGATGTCAGGTGAGGCCCCAGAAGATAAATTTTGATTCCTCTATTTATTTTTTAGAATTTGCTTTTCACCACATAAGAAATTGTATGTCGTTAACTACATCTTTGATGACTGCTTGGTGTCATCTTTGGTGTCCATACTGTGTTGATCACAGTAAGGGGGTCATTTTTGAAGGCTAATTTCCCCTTAAGCACACTCTGCTTTGTATTTATATTCTCCTGTGTTTTCTTTTAGTGTTTATAACAGGGGAAATAATGAGAAATGCCCACATCTCTTTTACATAATAGTGGATTTATCTCATTTTGGATGTGTGTGTGTTTTTTCCTCTTTGAGGCTGTTATGTGGGGCTTTTTGTTATGTTTTTGTTTTGTTCTTTGAGGTTCAGTTTCCTTTGAACAAAGAACTTCAGAAGGCACTTTTTCATTCTCAGAGGAGCCTGATATCTGTTTCCAACCAATTAGCATCGAGGTGCCATTATGTATTACTGAAACTGTCTTTCTCTTAGGCAGGTTTTGCTATTCAGTTTTTGATAAACCATTTTGTGTCACATTTTTCTAAACTGTCAACAAAGTTATCCTTATTTTGAAAGTTTTTTTAGGGGTTTTAATTACAGGATTTTCTGATTGATGTTAGTGTAAGTGTGGTGATATACAGTGTTATGCAAAGATTTAATTGCCTTATTCATGTAATCACTGTTTTCTGCTAGAAGTCTGATATAGCTTAGCTTTTTAAAAAAACACACATTCAATTTAATTACCATGAACAAGTCTGGCTGCTGTCACTGTTCACGAGCAGCACTAAATGTATTTTCCAGATGAAAGTACTCCAACAAGAAGTGGCTTATACATTCAAGGGAAACTTTTTATTAGGTACAGCTTGCCAGTTCCAGGTTGGATCCTGTTTTGCCTTTTTTGTTTCATAGATTCAACAAGACGCTGGAAACATTTTCCATAGATTCTGGTCCATATTAACATGATAACATCACATAGTTGCTCCAGATTTGTGTTTTGTTTTGACATCTTAACAGGAAAAACAGTAACTTGTCTTTCTACAAACCTGGTTTAAGGTTTTTCCCAGCACAAATAAGCACATTGGTTCATGCACACTAAAAGCAGCAAGCCTGTGTTATCATATTTGAAAGAAATTGAAATCAAATAAACCCCAATTATTAAAACAGTCTTTCTTTCATTGCTGGTGATTATTGTTTGTTTTCGGCTTGAACCTCTCAGTAGTTATTTAGTTAACATAGTTTTTGTGAACCCACATGAACTATAGCCATGGTGTTCATCATAAAGATAGAAGATTATTATATGACACTTTTCGAGTTTTTGGACGATCTCTGCAACCAAATAAGGAGTTTTATGCACGTCCGATACCTGAGCTTTTCAAGTGATTTATTGACAATATCAAAGATTAAAAAAAACACATTTCTTGAATTCTAGTTTAGTTATGATTCCTTGCAGTCTCAACGTTGCAGGAAAACAAAATATTTAACAGTCAAAATGACTGACTGAACAGCAGGGGAACATAAATGGCAAATTGGATGTTTATGTTTGGTCTGCTGGCAGCCTAAAACTACAGTATGATGATGTTTAGCGAGAGCAGACTTCCTGCTCCCCCTCAACTTTATCGCGATCTTTATCAGCCTGATTTGTTTTTTCTGCTTTTTTAGGAGTGCATACTGTGCAGCTTCGGTAGCATCGCTCACAAACATCCTCACACCTAAACTGTTTGAAAACACAACCAACTGGATTCTCAGGTACAACAACCGACCACAGCACTCTGAGTAAATTATTAAAGAGCATTTTTGTCCTGCTTTTTTTACATAATAGAGTGTATGGGTTTTTTTGTTTTTGTTTTTGTTTTTTAACTACATGGTTTACTGATTTCTAGCTGTCAGAACTGGGAGGGTGGTTTAAGTGGAGTACCGGGTTTGGAGGCACACGGCGGTTACACGTTCTGTGGTACAGCCGCCCTTGTCATCCTGGGCAAAGAACACATGCTGGATCTGAAAGCCTTGCTGGTGAGCACATCCTCCCTCTCCACCTTTTCCTCTCTATTGTAACCTCAAATGCTCAGTCTGTGTCCCAACAGCAGAAAAAGATGCTATCATTGTCAGTCACAACAGGGGCTTTGTGCTAAAGTTTTATCGCTTTCAAAGTTGGGTGCTCAGTTCTGTGACGAAGCAAGCAGAAAATGTCATTAAAAATCAAATACAATGTTGCAACTCACAACAAAATTTCATCTTCTGAAAAATTTGGAGAAATCTCTCTATGTCAGTCTTTCCTTCCCCTATTTGACAAACATTAATCTGATCCACTTATTGTTAAGCTGTTCTCATACTTACTATCTTTGTGATGATATTTACTGACTTTAATGCATCCACAGGCCTCTAATTCCCAAGTTAAACATTCACAAAAAGTGCCAAACATCAGGTGCTGGTTTAGCTCAGTAGTTGAGCAGGCAAGCAGATAATGCAAGCCCAAATGCAGCAGCCTGGGTTTGATTCTGACCAAAGGCCTTTTGTTGGGCATCTTTCCTGTTTCCTCTTTACTGAAAACTATCTAATAAAGGTGAGAAAAACACAAAATTTGTCACTCAGGAACTGTCCTTGCATACATCTTTACACTACATGTTACTTTTATTGTGCACAATCACACGTCGCAGTAATGCAAACCTCATCATGAAGTACTAAAAGGAAATAAGTATTCAGTGACTTCAAGCAACAAAATAACCACAGATTACATGAAGTGAGCAGGTCCCAAGTTAAAGAGTGAATGTTACTGCTGTTTGATAAAAGAGGAGGCCTGAATTTATTGATGTCACCTAGGTTAGCATAGTGACTGTAGTTTCCACTGGTTTACATGCGTACAGGGCTTCAGTTAGGGGGGAAAAAAAAAAAAAAAAGCTGCCTGGAAATGTTCAGCTTTTAAAAAATTCCTTATTCTGATAGTTTGATGTTTGGTTTCTGTGATAAATTACTCATAATTTGTTTGAAGCAGCTTCCAGGAAAACTGCAACCTGCTCTTTCTTCACAGACTCGTTTAAACTGGCACAATTACACAAACGCATTCGGCGAGTCCTTGTAGCTGTCCTCTTTACACAGGAGTAACTTAATAATGACCTGCATGTGAGCCGTTTAGGAGACATCTGTAAACTGGAGCTATAAAAAACATGGGTTACACTCTTCCTGAATCTACTAAAACTGCCGATGTTCCTTTTATGACTTCTTTACGTTGTTTTCCTGCACCGTAATGTGCTTCCGTGTATTCAATCACTCTTTCTGTACTGTAGAATAAACATCTGTGCATGTAGTTACTCTCAGAGCGCTCTGGAGGACAAGGTTTACATTAGTTTTTGTTTTGCAACTGTTGGGATGCTTTGTTTCTCCCCTCAGGGAAATCTCATTTCCCTTCTTCCTTAGTAGTAAAAGGTTGGGAGCAGCTTCCCTTTAGCTTTGATGCAGGTCGAGCTTTTGAGTCATGCTCAGGGAAGCTGCAGTGGGGCAGATGCTCGCTGACACAAAGCTTGAGGTCATCCTGAGAAGATAAAATGATAAGGCTGTCACCAGAAGGCCAGTCTGCAGCAGTTTTTTATATTTTATTGAGCTCATAAAACACTTGATGTCATCATCCCTTAGCTTTTATTCAAATACTGTGTGATCACATTTGCATGTAACTGTTAAGTAAACCTGTTTCCACACCTGCTTGCACACTCCTATAAAGTCCCTCCACCTTTAAACAACGTTACAGTTATTTTCACCCAACACCCAGCTCAAGTGGCAGGTCAACAGAGCGCGGTCTCTAAGGTGTTGTGTGTCACTGTCCATCCCTCAGAGACGCCCGGCATATGGCTCTGACTGAAGGCGGCGGGTTAGCAAAGGTTGTAAGTTGAAACCAGGTAGAGAATATCAAAAGCAGCAAGACTCGCTCGCTGCACAACTCGAGTCATAACCTAGAAATTGTATGTGAGAGAATGCATAAATCATTCATGTTGAGATACATAGATAATTCACAATGAACAACTTTCATATTTACGTGGTGTCATTGTTTATTTTCATGGGGATCTATTAATGTTCTTGTGATGATCATAGTCCAGATTCTCATTAGGAATTCATTAAATCCGTGAACAACCAGGCAAAAATACTCATTTTACCGCAAGCCGCATTGTTTCTTTGCCTTGCATTTTTCTTTCTTTGGTAAAGGCGGCCACTTCTCACATGATTAAGACATTTAAAACCTTTTGAAGGTGCACTAATTAAAATTTGCCTCTGTGGCACGCAAACACCCATTAGTTCCCTCATCCAAATTTGGATGACTACATATGTGGCCAGTCTCTAACCTTTAAAAGAGAGAGGTGGGGAGCTTGTTCATTCAGGTGACTCTCCTCCAGTATCTCTTGGGTGACTCTGAGGTGAGGTGTTCCAACATGTCCTAAGGGGGGGAGGGGGCAGAGCAGACCCAGGACATGCTGGGGAGATTACATCTCTCAGCTGGAATGCCTTGGTGTCCATGCAGAAGAACTGGTGCAGTGGGTTGTCTGGAAGACTTTGTTTAGGCTGCTCCCCCAATAACCTAGCCATTGATCAGCAGCTTTTGTGTTACATGGCCTGCGTATTGTCACATTATTAACTCTTTCGCCCTCGGACACTCACTAGGACTAACCCTTGTTGCTCTTTTCTTAACTGAGCAGTTTCTATTATATTTCAGGCCTGCTACCAGAACAAAATGACAGTTTTTTTTTTGTGTGTGTGTGCACCAAGTTGAGAGCAAATCTGGTCCAAAGAGCACTTCAAATAAAAATGTGTTGCAGTTTACAGTTTCATCTGGTGTAGAAACATGTAGAGGTACAAATGGAGGCTGGAAATGTTACAAGCATCACTGCTTCTGTTACCTCTTGAAGGCTCTGGCTGCTGGGCTGGGTTCAGGACACACTCACGCTGCGAGCTTTGTAAGCACCTGCAAAGCCAGCGTGCTAACACAAAGTTCAATTTTGCGTTAGCTAGAGTGGATCGTTTTCTGGCATGGGTGTACTTTGTGCTTCACTGTTACGTTCTTGTCCTTTTGTGCAATAAAAATGACAGTTATGTAATCTCCACTCCTCAAAAAAGTGCAGGCTGCTCAACTATTATTTTCTGCTCCATCAACATGAACGCCAGCTGCTTGTAGCACAAGTGCACAGAAAAGGGGACGCATCATGATGTTCTTTTTCTTAGTCTGCTCTTGCTGGTTATTAAAGAACACAAATTATATTCCTACAAATTCCTTAACTTATGCAATGCACATCATAAATCAAATACATTGTGATAATTTGATGCTCTATTTAAACAGCAGAATTTTCAGAGCCGTTTTAACGCTCTCCACCACTGCAGCAAATCAAAGTTCAATATTTGTAGCCAACCAAAAGCCTTTTTTTCCATCTCAGCCCCCAGATGCAGTGAAATTAAAGCTAAAGCAGCAGCATGTTTGAAGCATCTATGATACCCTGTGACTTAATGAGGAATTATGTGAAAAATAAATAACAGAAAATCTGAATTGAAGGAAATTTGCATTGGAAAAAAAAAAATTAGGCTAAAATTAGCTGTTTTCGCCATGTTTAAATACTGATTGGGATGACTCTTACAGTGTATACCGTTTTGTCAACTGAAACACTCGCTCTTTGTTGTCTAATGTGGCCAAAAATTGGGCTTGTGCACAAAACACACATACTCACTATCAGCAGTTTTCTAAATCGTTCCTATTCTGAAAAATATCAGGTCCCGTCTGGTCTGCTCCTGTCTCCTGTCTCGTCTTACCCTGTGAGGTTTTCAGCTGTTGGTATACATGCGATTCCACTCAGAGCTAAAGGGACACAAACACATTATAACATGCAGTACATGCTTTGTTTGTTAATTCAGTGTATTTAAATGTGTGTTTGTCACCTTTCCTCCTCAGCGTTGGGTGGTCAGCAGGCAGATGCGATTTGAAGGAGGTTTCCAAGGCCGCTGCAATAAACTAGTGGACGGCTGCTACTCTTTCTGGCAAGCTGGACTCCTGCCTTTACTCCACAGAGCCTTATACAAAGAAGGTGCCTTTACATTTTGACCCTAAACTCTTAAAACAGTTCGAAATGGAAAGGTCTCATCACCGTAGCATCAAGTGGCACGAGGAAAACAAATTTAACAAAGTGTGATTTTTGGTCAGAATTATTTGAAATGATAATATCAGCAAGTCTCCACTGACTTCAGCTGATCTGAATGAATGTCAGTGCAACAAAGATAGACTATTTTTCCAGTTTTAGTAGTTTTTCACCCAAAACTCTTTGACTAGTGAGTGATAGATTTATCAGTGTCAAAATCATAAGGTTTGTCGTGAAGCAGTCCTTCGTTCTAAAATGTAAATCAGAAAAGTAGAGAATATGTGGTTAGGAGGTCATTTTTCTTTAGATTTTGACTATAATTTGTATTGTTATTCTGTGGGTTTTTTTTAAAATGTTAAAACTGGAAATAGCCAGCGTGTTCACATTTTCATGTTGAAAATGAGGTCTGAATTTTCTGTGGGATCATCCTTTTTTTGTTGGTTTTTTTCCCCTCTTGTGACTGACCTGTGTGTTTGCTCAGGAGAGTCAGAGCTGAGTCAGCAGCGGTGGATGTTTGAGCAGCAGGCCTTGCAGGAGTACATCCTCCTGTGCTGTCAGAACCCAACAGGAGGCCTTCTGGATAAGCCTGGCAAGTCAGTACCACACCATCTGAGCGCACACACACACACACACACACACACACATACACACACACACACACACACACACACACACACACACACACACACACACACACACACACACACACACACACTACATATTTGTACAGCTTTACTCATGCGTAGCGTTTTTACATCACTGCCCTGTTTTATTGTCTTGGTATGTCCAGGTCCAGAGATTTTTACCACACGTGTTACTGCCTCAGCGGCCTCTCCATAGCACAGCACTTTGGGAACATGGACAACCATTATGAGGTGATCCTCGGCAAGGAGGAGAATAGATTGGTGAGAATGAAAGATATACATTATATGAAACTTTGACAAATGTTGGGTGTAACAAATATTTTACATAGAGAACATGTTACTTGTTGGGGAGTGGAATCAGAAGCTGGTCTTTACATTCAGTTAAAACATGTCATCCTAAATGAGCTGTTCTACAGTTGTGTATATACTCTACCTTCCTGTTTCGCTCAGTTAGATTAGATAATCAGTGCACACTCATATCTGTCTGACCCACCTTGGCTTTCTGAATAACTCTGTGAGGTCTCAGTCATCATTAGTGAAGACCCTGAAGGGCATGGTTGAGAAACACACGGATGTACGTTGCTTTTGCTAAGAGCTTTGCATCCATCGTTATTTGGCGGTCATCCTAGAACAAGACTTACACGAATGCCATCCCTTCCCCTGTTCCTTGACTTGTAAGCACCGACCGCATATATGAGAGCAGGTAAACGTATAGCAAATCAGTCTGCAAGAGTGGGAGCTACACTCTTGGATACTGTCCAGGATTGGAAGATGCAGGTTGACTTGGATCAGAAGCTCAGTTTTCCACCAGAGATCACAGCACCTGCTCGTAGGCCGGGCCAAATCTCGTGGAACAAACGGTACCATTAAAGAATGCAGTGGGTGAAACGCACGAACAGAAAAAGCTGAAATAGCAGCTGAAGCTGAACAGAGCAACGAATGTACAAGCTGCTCCCTTTAGAGTTGGGATGCAGGGGATTTGTAGTGACATCAACAACAAGGCTCCCAAAGAGCACAGAGGTTTGAGAACAGGCTTTCTGATAAGTCATCAATTCACTGTCAGTTTGGAAAACGGACTCAAGTGGGACCGCAGGATGTCCAGCATAAGTGGTAAAAGCAGAGCAGCCATGAGAAACCGCATGTGGAGCTAGTGCATAATAATGCCTCAGCAGATGAGTCCGTGCGATCATAATAAACCGCTGGGCTCGCAGGCGTCTGCACAAACCCTCCTGGTCACCGTTTGATCTCAAGTTTTCTGTTATTCAGACTGTAGCAGACCCACTGACAGGACACTGTGGAACATGTTTGACAGAAACACATATTAAAGCATTCACAGGTTTTACAAAAAAGGTGCTTTTCCAAAGGCTGTTATGTTAGGGCGAAGTCCTCACCGAGTTACACTAATTAACTCCTGAGCAGTTTAAAGAGATTAACATTACTGTTAATTTTTTCAAGTCTGAAATGGTAGCTAACGACATATGTAGATTTTTGATGGCATTATTTATTCCTAAAGGTCTGTGTCAGTCTCGGCTGAAAACTCTGCATTAAATCAGGTGGTTTGATTTAAAATAAAACAATGTTTTAGGACCTTTTTGCATCAAAAACTGAAATACCAACAATAGAGCTCAAATATTATGTATGTATACAGGTTTTTATATCATGTCACGCTGTTGCAAACACAAGCTGCTCTTCACGAGTAGATGAGAACTAACTGTGCACAGTGACATGGCTGCTTGCAGAGATAATCGTTCATACGTGAAACTGCTTAAGAAGGTTGGCAATTTTTATTTTTTTATAACCAGGACATGATTTCTGCACTACATTTTATATGTATTTTATTTTATTTTATTTTATTTTTCTTTTTGGGCAGTTTTTGGTTTATAATCCCATTATTTTCAAGAGAAGTTGCACATTTTTTCTGCAGCCAGTATCTCTAAAACTGGGAAACTTGCACTAGAATATTTGCGCAAGAATACTTAAGTTTAACAGTTTAACTGTCTCTTTAAGGGTAACTGCTGCTTCTTTTTTTTTTCTTGTTTTTTTTGCATCCTTTCATTTCATCACCATGCAGTAAATAATTAAAGTACTGGTTTTCTTTTATCAGCCATTGTTTAATCTGCACACATCTGCAAGAAGAGCCAAAAACGCCTCAACGCTGTTCCTGTGCTGACTATTGAGTGCAGTGCAGTCAGGTTTAATATGAGCGAGCTATAAAATGAGAAGCTCTGAAAGATGCTCTACAATAAGTGGGGTTTATATAAAAAAAATAAATAAATAAAAATTGAAGCTACTGAAATGACACGTGTGGTTGCACGTAAAGGCCGCGGCAGTTGGTTTTGGTTTTGTTTTCCTGTTTGCTGTTGCATTACTGGCACTGACAGCTGTTTACAGTAAGTCTTCCCCCTGCACATGCATATGCATATCGGCTCGTAGGTTAAAACAGCAGCCGGGTTCAAACTGTATCCCTAAAGTGCCTGAGCTATGGTGTTTTCAGCTAAGAGTGTAGTGGGTTTCTTTGTGGTGTGCAATTCTCAGATAAATCAATAAAACAGTCTCCGTGGATGGTGGCAGCTTCCTGTGATGAAAATGTTAAAACTGCATCATAATAGTGAAACTGCAGTTCCACCCACATCAGTGTTGCAGCTAATGGGATATAATAAGAAAAAATATACATACTGCGACAAACGAAATATCTCGCAAATCTTATTTTTTCTTCTTCTCCTGACTTTTTAGGCACCAACTCATCCAGTTTACAACATCTGTCCAGAGAAGGTGGCTCAGGCCCTGCAGCACTTTCTCCGGATGCCCGTTCTCGAGGTCAGCAGGCAGCCGGGAGGCTCCGGTGAAGACAGACAGTCAGACGCTGCTGCTGCCTCCTCATCAGCTGACCTTCAGTCCTAGTTGGTCCTCAGCAGTAACATCACTGTGCGTTTTTAAAAAAACAAAACAAAATAACAAAAATCAGCCAGCTCTGGGGATCGCCCCTGAGCCGGGAAGCTGTTGTCAGGTTTTTTGTGGACAAGCGGGATAGTCGACCCTCACTGCAGACCAGTGCTGAATTTTGCCCCAAATAAAGGTCAACGGTTTTGCAAGGGCAGCCTCACATTCAGTTGAAAATCTGGTTTTTGTTTTTTGTTTTTTTTTTCTTGTTTTCTTTTGCTTGCATTGTCTGTTTTCATTCTCTGAAATAAAGGTGGAACTTTATAAGGTTTCAGTAGGTTAATAAAACTTGTTAGAGCTTTTCTCATGATGGTGTTAGGGTGCTGAGGGTTGGTCAGGTGTTTTTTCTGGGTTTGTATGTTATATACATATTATATTCACTGGCCAGTTCATTAGGTACACCAGTTCCACTGCTTTTGTAAAGCAACCAACAATAGGGCGGCAACTTGGTGTATTTACACACACAGGCATGGTCAAAACAACCTCCTGAAATTCAAACTTTGCTTCTTCTTTTTTTTTATGCCACATACTATTCTGTCTATCCCTTTGTGACCACACTTGTATGGTGTATCTACTGTGTCACACAGCCGAAATCATCCCGAACTGGTTTCGTGAATGTAACGAGTTCACTGTACTCAAATGGCGTCCGCAGATCTCAATCCAGCAGAGCACCTTTGGGATGTTTTTGAACAAGCGATTTGCATCGTAGATGTGCGGCCAACCAATGTGCAGCACCTGTTTGATGCTATCATGTCAACATGTGCAAGAGTCACATGTCAGATGTTTCCAGCAGCTTGTTAGCAGAGGATCTAACTTGGTACTAGTGTACTTAACAAAGTGGCTGGCGAGTGTATAATCACACTCGGTGTAATTTCCCTTTAACTTGAAGCTCAGCAAAACAGGATGCAGTAGATCTTCACCAGGTGTTTGTGTTGCCAAATTAAAAGGTAGCAAACTGTGTCAAGTCCATGATTACCTATGATTACAGGACAAATGGGGACAAAGTATTAAGACAGCTACTTAACTCTTTCCCCCATAAAGATCACATTTTATGACCTCCTTTGTACCCTTAACGATGACTTGACACCTCAGTGTGTAACAATAAAGATGCGGTTTGATGACCATTAGGATATTTTCCAGGTTTTCAGATGACAGCTAGATGATGCAGACCCAGTCATTTTGTCCTATAAGCAGGCCTGAAGTATGAAAGACGCTCAGTTCAGGGAAGAGCATCAAGGGTTACTGCTATAGGCTTTCAAAAGGGTAAAGTGTTAATGTAGATCTTAAAAGGTTTACGTTTGAGGTCATTTTAGACTTTACAAAAGACAGAATAAATCTATACATAATCAGATTTAGTTTTTCTCATCTCAGTAGTTGCACCCTCCCATTTTAGAAACTGGAGCTTTTGGACATTTGCCAAATGATTTATTGCATCAGCTTTATAAAGGCAGCGTGTCTAGGCTCACTCCATGCAAACATGTTATTTACAGTAACTGGGGAATGGCAGTTACAGGTGGATACTGGAGAAGGGCGAGTCGGCGCTTGAATAGGTCATCAAATTGGTACATGTGTGCAACTCAGGGCAAAGAACATAACGTATTAAAGCAATTAAAATATTTCAGATGCTTGTAGACTTTTCTAAAATCCAGGGAGTGGTTAAACCGGAGAGCAGGAAACACACAAAAGTATCCTCTAAATAAGAAGGGAATGACCGTGAACAGACAGAGTAGGCTGGGGTTGGCCGCTGCTCAGCCACCTGGTTAAAAAACTATGGGAAATTATAACACATCAGGTAGACAAACAAAACCAGAAAAACCTGATTTCACTACACCTGCACAATAAATCAGTTAAATTCAGTTTGAGTGTTTAATGTTCCCAAGTACAGCTGTTAACGGTGAAATGCATTTTAAAATTTGAAAAACAAAACATGGAAACCATAAAGATGACGACACAGGTCATTAATGACCAAATAAGATTTCATCTATGATGGGTATTTCCATTTCGGTCTTAAATTTGATTTAGATGCATAGCTTTGGACCAACAAGTGATTCCCAAAGAGCTGGAAATGTGCCGTATATGTGTGCAGTGAGTCCTTAAAAAAATTTGAGGAAATTGAACAGGTAGAGGAGGAAAGAAGTTCCAAGGCTCTTTCTTTTCAGATGAAATATGTTTTTATTCTTATGGCACTGTCATGTTTAACTTAAAAAACAAAAACCTTCCAACATATTTTGGCACACAAGCCTTCATCAGGGGAGTCAGTCATACACGGGGACCAATTCTGGGTCCCCGTGTATGAATTATTGTATATTTCTTTAACATTTTATGCACATTTTTTTGAAAAGAAAAGCCTTTGAGTTTTTTCAATGTTTAGTGCCTCAAATAGCAGCTAAACAGTTGAAATTTAGCATTTCAGTTGATCAATCTGTTTGATAAGGTCTCGTCATAAATGGTCTCATTGGAAAGGCAGCTGTCAAGAAGCTATTCTTAAAAAAAAGAAAAAAGAAATTGAGTAGAGTCCAATATTTTAGCACTTTCACACGCCGAAGGAAATGCTGATCAGTGACCACAGACAGACAGCTAAAGGATAAAATAGTTTATTTTATAGTCTCATAGTAAAGGTAGGCCTCAACTTGCAAGACAATTGTTGGCAGTATGTACAACATACTTGTAATTTCCATGGAATGGAACTGGACAAAGACCTACTACACTAATAATATCCTTCTAAATAGAAATTAAATGGAAACAATATACATACACACACACATTTCCTAGACACGAAAATGCTTCCTTTTTTTTTTCCTTGGAGGGGGGGGGGATTCAGCAACATTGATTTTTACTGTGTAAAGCACAACACACCGACATGGACTTCTTTTGCTTCCCTGTACTGCAGGAGACGGGGGCTACTTTTTCAGATTCAAAACCTAGTTCATAACCTTGAAGAAAACTACATGTGACAAAATCAGCATCATCTCATGACTCATGTGATCACTAAAGAAATGCATAACATACTGTTTGAACTTGAAAACATCCAATTAATGCTTTTTTGAAATATATAAAATGAGATGCCTAATGTATTCAGCCACCTAAAGTCATCCACTACTTCAAGCTAAAGGACAAAATACGATATAAGTTCAGGAATATTCTCCTTCAAAACATCAATTTCAACAGAACAGGTTTCTCTCTCTCTTTTCTTTTTTTAATCATCTTGTGTTGACAAGCGTGTACTGCAGAAAACGTCTGCAATCCAGTGGGGCTGAGGTGGGTTATCACTTTTAACATTTGCTCCGAGCATCTTCACATTCTTTACTGGAAAAAACAGAAAGCTACAAATGTTTTATTCATTTTTAAAAAGGTAAATCTTTCCAGAACATTTTTTATCTAGGTGTGTGTGTAAATTCTAAACAACAAAAAACAAAACAAAAATACATAACATAGCAGTGCTTGAAAGAGTACACCTGGCTCATCCTTCCTCCCAAAGAAAAAAGATAACTTGGGGGAGGAGGAGGAGCTTTACTGAGGGTACACACACACACAAAAGAGCATCGAGTCCTTACGTAGCCAAGCTGCCTCTTTTTAGGATTTGGATTGATGTTGCTAAAGAAGGGGAGGATACCAATGACGGAGAACAAAAATCAACAGAGAAAGAGGGGTGGTGGAGGAGGGGAACCTGAAGCTCTCTAGGTGGATTGAAGCAGTTGTCTTTCACCCTGCTTACAACCTCTCTCCCGTGGGTGGAGACTGGCTGGAGAGAGACGATTGTGGCGGCTGTTGTGAGGAGATTTGATGGCGACGAGTCTCCAGTGAGAGCCCACCCAGAGACGGAGGAGAGAGGATGACGAGGGAGGCCGAGGTGGTCGTTGGCATGAAGGTAGGAGAGGTCGGTGAGCCTCGAGAGCTTTGAAGGCCGTCTCCCCTCTCGCCCTCCGCTGTGCTCCGCTGCCTCGACCGCACCTATTTTTTTTTCCTTTTTTTTCTTTTTTCGTTTTAAGACGCTCGGCTCTCTAGCTGGCCTCCACGCGCACCTTCTTCCTGGTGGGCGGCTCTTCTGCCTCCGACTCCGAGCTGGAGTCGGAGCCGCCGTCGAAAGCCGACACGGCGCTGCCTTTGGGGTTGGTGTACAGGCTGCTGTCAGACGAGGAATAGTTGGCCTGGAGCTGAGCTGAGCCCTTCACTTTCTCCAGAGCGCGGACTGCGTGGACACAAAGGAACAGAGAACTCAAATTTACTGAAGAAACGATTGGTCTGAGGAAACACTGCTGATCATAATTCTCTGCTTTTATAAGCTGGACAGAAACCTGATTAGGATGCATTCAAAGCACTAACAGATTACTTTCAGCGCGAGATCTTGAAGTAATTAAACAGATTTCAAACAGTCAAACTTAAGAGCGAATCTGAATCCTGAGGCCAGAATCGCCCCAGCAAAGATACCAATCTGGATGGCATTAGAAATTGTGAAGGAGGGCATTTACTTTGGACTTTTACCTGCAGTTTCATGAGTTTAACAACTTCTTATTGGCAAATAGCTCAATCAAATCAAATCAACTATTAGATGACAAAAAAGTTACAGCACAAAATTCTGTAGTTAAACTTCTTTAGACTGACAGAAAGGGCAGCTTCTTTGGGCCGGCCCACTCAACATTAAATTGGGTTGTTTGTGGCCCACAATGTCACATGAGCTCAATCAAACTGCTTTAAAGCCTGAAACTGGACTGTTTATTGAGCCTTCTAACAAACAAACAAACAAAAAAACCCTTAATTTTACATATATTATCTTATTTCTATCAGTTTTGCTACAGCTGGCATTTTTGTGCAATCTAATGCTTAAAAGGGGGGAAGGGAAAAAAAATCAGAGTGATGACGCAGAGGTCTCACAAAATTTTAACCTCCTGAGACCTTGCATCCTTATGTGGGAACACTGCACTCAGGATTTTCTGTATCTTACACTTAACTCTGCTCAATGAAGCGTATTATACTTTGTTAAAAGATGGTGACTTATTGTATTATAGTGTAAAATAAAGCCGATGCAACCACACACAAAGACGCATTTTCGGCTCAGTTATCAGGAGGGTTTAAGACTTTAAGAAACAAACATGATCCATATACGTATGGACAACATCCTCATTTTGCACAAGAGTGTATTAATGCACCATGTCTAAGCTACACCTTTCATTGAGTTTTGGAGGATTTTAGGTACATCAGAGACCAGAACATGATGGTCCAAATTTGCTCAAGGTCTAAACAATGACAACATTTAGACCTTTGTCTCTCCAAAGTCTCTGAGAAAGCTTCCTGTGCTCAACAGTTAAAACCATTTTTGTCTCTTGGATTCTCCAGTAATGCTTGGTACAAAATGCACATTTGTAGGTCCTTTTGCTTTTTATGTTGAAAATCAATCTTGTTTCCATCATTCTGAGCTTTGTCAGGTTTGTCTAATCCTTCACTCTGGTTTTAGTAACCACCATCTTCGTTTACATGACTGTTAAGAATGAGCTTACTGGAGAAAGACGATTGTAACCTGGTTACTGAGGAGCATGGAAATATTAGCCTTAGAGCAACCTCGGCCCTGGACGTAAAAATAGACAAGCACATCTCATACATAAACTTTAGAAACATGAGGGAGAGACGTTAGAGGGGCCATTCTCTTTTAGGTGATTACATGGAGGTACAAGGAGGCATGTTATTAAACGCTCAAACATAATGATAAAATGCTGTATTTCCCCCATGTAGTTGCAGATGATCCTATAGTAAATTTAGAACAGAAAAGGGGGCAGACTTGTGCTTTTTCTAAAAAAAAAAAAAAAATCTGTTTATGCGTAAAGAGCAGTGTGTTTTAAAACTATTCTCTCACACACACACACACACACACACACCTTTATCGCCAAAACATTCAAACAAACATTTATTGTTCGGCCGTCCACACTTGCACATATCAGGTGGAAAACCTCACAGCCGACCGAAACTAGCATTAATCAGCCCGCCTCTCCCCGATAAGAAGTGTTACCTTGTTGCTCAAGCAGTGCGTTCTGCCTCTTCAGGTCGTCGATGTCCTGCTGGTGTGTGTGGTTTTTCCGCCTCATGTACTGAATGTACTCTGTGGCTTTGTCTAGGATTTGAGCTCGAGACGCCTGTTTGGTAGACTGCTGTTAGTGACACATGCAAAAATTGAAGCAATGACGCAAGTATACAGAGTCTTTATCACATTTCTAACACAGTAACTCTAAACCCTGCCATGATGCTACGCAGACTGGCCCCAGAGAGCAGCACACTGCAGACTCAAACCACTGCAGGACACTACAGGGTATCTGAGACAGCAGTGCATTTCTCTACCTAGCTTGCCTTCTTTTAACCCCCTGAAATCTGCTAGCACTTCAGTCTGACATGCATAAGCTTTGTCATACCCCTGACAAGTTACGGTCAGAGGCCTCTCCTCGATTACAGCAGACAACAAACACTGCAGCAGCAACCAGCTCAGATTACAGCTTTGCCATCATGCCTACCTGGTGTCTGTCAGCTACTTGACCTGTACAAATTATGGCTGGGTATCACTGATTAAAAAAAAAATCATTTAAAGGCTCCAACTTACCTTCTGTTTAAGAAAAACAAGTCTAATTTAAATTAAAGTGACAGTGACAGCGAGAGGTGTCCACCATAGAGAATGTGATACGATCCCCCGTTGCTAGGGAAAAGTGAAAAGTGCCAGATGTGTATGAGTGTCAAAGAAAATGCCAAACCAAAGTTGCCTGCAGGTTTTTCTTGTGCAAACACTCGCTAACCAGTAGCTCAGCACAACTGGAGAAAGTGCAACACTCACTGGAAATGAGAACGCTTCCCTTAAAAGTAAAAGCTGTGCTGCAGAACTGAAGCAAAGGTGTTTTTCACTGAATGCCAATGATCTGTTTCCTGCTTGTGTCACAACAGCTCGGAGAGTAGCTGGACCATATCTGTAGACAACTCCATCACTTCCATTCAAACAACCGCAGCAATATGCTAGCGATCAAAGCAATCACAAGGCCAAATGGTCAGGGAACAACCTAGCAACAGGTGAGTCTCAAAGAAGTCCTGCCATTAATTAATTCTTCGATCTTAAATATGATCAACCTATCTCTAATAATCGGCTATGTACCACAGGCCTTCAAGCTGGCTGTAGTTAAACCTTTACTCAAAAAGCCATCTCTAGACCCAGCAGTCTTAGCTAATTATAGGCCAATCTCCAACCTTCCTTTCATATCAAAAATCCTTGAAAGAGTAGTTGTCAAACAGCTAACAAATCATCTGCAGAGGAATGGTTTATTTGAAGAGTTTCAGTCAGGTTTCAGAGCTCATCACAGCACAGAAACAGCTTTAGTGAAGGTTACAAATGATCTTCTTATGGCCTCTGACAGTGGACTCATCTCTGTGCTTGTCCTGCTAGACCTCAGTGCAGCGTTCGATACTGTTGACCATAATATCCTATTAGAGCGATTAGAACATGCTGTAGGTATTACAGGTACTGCACTGCAGTGGTTTGTATCATATCAATCTAATAGACTCCAATTTGTGCATGTAAATGGAGAGTCCTCTTCACACACTGAGGTCAATTATGGAGTTCAGTGCTAGGACCAATTCTGTTTACATTATACATGCTTCCCTTAGGCAGCATCATTAGAAGACATAGCATACATTTTCACTGCTATGCCGATGACACCCAGCTCTATCTGTCCATGAAGCCAGATAACACACACCAATTAGTTAAACTGCAGGAATGTCTTAAAGACATAAAGACCTGGATGGCCGCCAACTTTCTGCTTCTTAATTCAGATAAAACTGAGGTTATTGTACTCGGCCCCTAAAATCTTAGAAATATGGTATCTAACCAGATTCATACTCTGGATGGCATTACCTTGGCCTCCAGTAACGCTGTGAGGAACCTTGGAGTCATTTTTGACCAGGACATGTCCTTCAACGCACATATTAAACAAATATGTAAGACTGCTTTCTTCCATTTGCGCAACATCTCTAAAATTAGAAATATCCTGTCTCAGAGTGACGCTGAAAAACTAGTTCATGCATTTATTACTTCCAGGCTGGACTACTGTAATTCGTTATTATCAGGATGTCCAAAAAACTCACTGAAAAGCCTTCAGCTAATCCAAAATGCTGCAGCAAGAGTACTGACAGGGACTAGAAGGAGAGAGCATATTTCTCCTGTTTTGGCTTCCCTTCATTGGCTTCCTGTTAAGTCCAGAATTGAATTCAAAATCCTGCTCCTCACATACAAGGTCTTAAATAATCAGGCCCCATCTTATCTTAATGACCTTGTAGTACCATATCACCCTATTAGAGCACTTCGCTCTCGCTCTGCAGGCCTACTTATTGTTCCTAGAGTATTTAAAAGTAGAATGGGAGGCAGAGCCTTCAGTTTTCAGGCCCCTCTTCTGTGGAACCAGCTTCCAGTTTGGATTCGGGAGACAGAAACTATCTCTACTTTTAAGATTAGGCTTAAAACTTTCCTTTTTGCTAAAGCATATAGTTAGGGCTGGACCAGGTGACCCTGAATCCTCCCTTAGTTATGCTGCAATAGACGTAGGCTGCCGGGGGATTCCCATGATGCATTGAGTTTTTCCTTTCCAGTCACCTTTCTCACTCACTATGTATTAATAGACCTCTCTGCATTGAATCATATCTGTTATTAACCTCTGTCTCTCTTCCACAGCATGTCTTTTATCCTGTCTTCCTTCTCTCACCCCAACCGGTCGCAGCAGATGGCCGCCCCTCCCTGAGCCTGGTTCTGCCGGAGGTTTCTTCCTGTTAAAAGGGAGTTTTTCCCTTCCCACTGTCGCCAAAGTGCTTGCTCATAGGGGGTCATATGATTGTTGGGTTTTTCTCTGTATCTATGAAGCGCCTTGAGGCGACTTTTGTTGTGATTTGGCGCTATATAAATAAAATTGAATTGAATTGAGTCACTGGCCGGTCTGTAGGCCTGCGTGCCTGGGTCTTTAGCAATTATTTTCCTAGCAACTGCAATCAAACCTCCAGCAACCAGTTGGGGAATATGTATCCTTCACAACAGGCAGTTACCCGGTGGTCACTGACCACTCTAAGCCCAAGGCCTTATTCAGTTGATCTTTTATTGCCACACATCCAAAATTGGCAATAAGTTAATTTCACGTGGCTAGCAATGGCACGTTTACAAAACTTCAATTAAGGTCATGCGTTGCAAAGAACACGCCACTGGAAATAAATGTAGGTATATTTGGGATTTAAGCTTTATTTAACCGTCTATACTGAGGCCACTATGTAGTTTATTCGAGTTGGCGTATCTGCACTGCAATTTTGCCACTCGAATAGCACTTGTGAGTGGAACTTCTCTCTTCAAGTTGAGCTGCTCTCTTCGCGTCAGTTTGGCAGATAGAGGCACAAGAAGTGCTCGTCAGAAATGCACAGATGGAAACAGCACCAATCGCAGTCATTGCGCAATGCAATGAAATGCAGTTACCTTTGTAGGGCGATGCATGTCTGGTCATGAGGTTTCATAGGATTTTGCAGTTACAACGAACCCACAGAGATAAATTTAATGCAAACATTTAAACTCTACATTACTCTCATTGATAAAGGTAAGCCACGTAGTATGGATAAATATATGTGGACATTTTCCTCTGCCTCAGAAGGTTAACACTCCTAACTGGACCTTCACCCCATCCACAGATGTGTTGCTGCCAGCTGGGCAAAACATGTCCATGAGATATATCCTACAGATGATATGGATGTCCCTAACTACTAATTTCATAACCGCTTTAATGCCTTTGCAGGTGAAACACTGCGTTAAAGGGGATATGAGTTGATTTCAGCTCCTTACCCTGCAACAAAACACATTTGGGCAGACACACAACCCAAATATCTCCAAGTCTGATGGCAGTAAAGCTGCTCTTGGTTAGCGCTTTAGCAGCTCTACTGCTGAATTACAGCTCACCCCAAGAAACTCAGAAGGCTTCAAACCTTACTTCAACTCAAAGGCAGAAGCGGACTGACATTTAAGGGACAGACGTGTTTCTTCTTTCCCAAAAAGCAGTTAATCAATGGAAAATTAGAATTTAGACTGAGGATCAAGTCTAACAGTCAGGAAACAATAAGAGTGTGGCACCACCAGCCTTCCTTCCTTCTAGATTATAGGCTCAACATGCTTGCACTGAATGCACTTTCCAACGCTCAACTATTTAACACGTCCACATATTCTAAAGCAGCCAACATACTAGTGTTCATTATCTTGATCAAAACACTGCTTGAAAGAATTTTCCAAGATGCAATCTATCACATTTTTTTACTCTGCTTGTTTACGACATACATTATGGCCATTAGTGCAGGGGAAGGGGAGCTGTTGGGTAAGAAAAAAACCAACCACTACTCGAGCCAAAATACCAACAACAACAAAAAAAGATCAGAATTACAGTCAAAACACTGCAATCTTCTGTTTAACACTAGAAGGCCAGAACCACTAGGAAGGTGAAAAAGATGCTTAATCATTAAAAGGGTTTGTTTATTTTGTAATTCGTTCCATATTTAAAGAGTTAAGCCTTCTGGTTAATCTGCCTGTTTATGATCAGCACATTGGTGCAAGTGATATGCCATAAACAGCCTCATAACCATTTATGCTAGTGATCGAGCCACACTCATCTCAAAGAAGGTTCACAACTCCCAATCCGTAACTGAACAGGGGAAGTCCATATTCCTATTTTTTACGTTAATGCAAGTTTAAGGTCTAAAAATTGGCCAAATGTTTATTATTGGGAACTGTGACCAAAGACTGTGAACCTGCCCAAACCACAACAGACTGCCACTTGGTAATCTTTGAAACACAGACTCAGAACCACAAAAGTACACTGATTTGATACCCAGCCATAACTTGTTTTGTTGTTTTAATCGACAGCTAAACAGCCATATCCATGTGGTGATTCGGACTGAGATAAATATAGCCGAGCATCTTATCAGGCCATTTTGCACTGTGTTTCCTGAACTGAAATAAAACCCTTGTGCAGCCAATTGCTGAACCCACTCTAAAAATTCTCAACGTCAATGATGTCAAAACAGGAAGAGAGCAACAAAATGTCCTCATAATAACTTCCCAATGCTGCTCCAAGTACTTAGACTGCATCACTGCCTTCCTGTTGCCAGTCTGCACCCTTCTACCATTTACCCTCCACTAATCAGCTGCCCAATCAATGCCCTCCACATGAAGCAACAAGACATCTGCATCTCTGAACATCTACATGCTGTTTTCTAAACATCATAAACAGTAAAATTCACATTTTAGCATAGACATGACACAATAACAATTCATTCAAATTCAAATATTTTTCATACATGAGTGTGTAGTTGGCATTTGTGTGGTAGGCAGACTTACAGGCTGAGTGTTACCAACCTTTTCTCCCTGCAGGGAGGGTACCGAGTCCCGGAGGCTGTGAAAGCTGTCTTTGATGTGGTCCCTACGCTTGCGCTCCAGCGCATTGTGGTGTGCCCGTTTGTCTGCCTGCAATGACAAGAGTCACAGGGCCTTGAGCCAGGCAGCAGAGCAGCGTGGGTAGAGGGACAGCGGGTGTCCAGCCGTCCCAGTCAAACGTTCACAAGCCGCTCTGCTGCCAAGTCGCACTCTGCAGTAAAACACTGCTTTGTGCTTTTAATTCAGTGCAGCCATCATTATTATTAACCAACCATTACAGAGGAGGACTCCTCATTTAAGATGTAGTTAATATCCCCAGTAAGGCATCAAAATTCGTTTGTCTTCAATCTATAATAAAACACTGAGAATGCTAGTCACACATTTTTAAGGCCATCTTCAAACTGCTCAACAGCCTCAACCTGTAAAAATTCATTTTACTATTAAAGATGTAAATCTTTTCCTTTTCACTAACTTCAAAATTTGTGAAACATAACCCTCATTTCTTCTTTTTTAATATCAACACACTTATCTTGTCATTTTAAAGAAATTCATATTAAAACAGGGACTGCAGTTCACTGAAACTCATGCAAATATTATCGCTCTGTAATCCACAAGATAAAAGGTTTAACCTCACAGTCCTCAACGGATTTCAATATCAGCAGCCGATATGACAGATTGTACATAGAAGGCCAGATCTTAGTGTAGACCGTCATTACTCTGATATTTTACCCAAATTTAAATATGACCAAAGGTGAGAAAACTTTTCTTTTTAACTAAACATAAGGAAGATATAACATATTTAAAACACAAAATGCTTAAATTTATTAGACCAATAGTCATAAAAACAATCAAGCTAATATTTTAGAAATAATCCAAAACTTGTTTAAATCTAAAAAATTATATTGGTATTTATTAGACAAATTGCATTTGTGTTTTTTAATACCTGCATTTATGCCGGCACACTGTACTCATCTGAGAAGTCCGAAAATAAGAACATCAGTCAACCATAGAAATCTAAATAAATAACTTTAAATTTTGCAAATTAAAGAGCATAAAGTGCATATTGGTGGATTAACAATCACAGAAACGTGAAAAATTATTTTGGTAATCACCAATAGTGTTAATCTAGTGTGGCATAAACCTTACATTGGATAGTGGTCTAATAAATTTGCCAAGCACTGTAGATGCATTATTACATCTTAACATGCTAACAATGAAATGCTACTTCCAGCTCCCTCTTCATCCGCTGCAAAACTCTATTGTCTAAAATAGACCAAAATACGGAGAAATCTCTAAATTTGAACATGAAAACTAGTCACTGCAAACATGATGACAAATAATAGTGTCAGCTAACTCCCTGATGAGAAAGTAAACAGTTCAGCCGTCATGAACAGAAGTTGTTTTGCTCTCCAACCTTTATGGGGTTCGGCTTTTCACCGTAAATTTGAGGTTAATTTTAGGCTGCTGTATGAACTAAAATACAACATTTTTCATATCTTTTATCAAATCAAATAACTAGCTGAACTATAACAACCCAACACTATTAACAAACACCAACTAAAAACAGGCACATAACTAGCTGTTAATTCAAAACCACACATCAGAACTCCAATTAAACTTGAGGCATAAGACAGCTGCCATTAGCACATGACCAGAGCACTAATCAGCATGTAGTTCGGCCTGTTTTTAGGCCAAACAATTACAGCCTCCAATCAAATCTGACTCCTGACTAATCCATGCTGTCACCAGGCTGAGCCCAACACCCAATAAGAGCCTCCAAAATCATCTGTACATCCACCATCACACAGCTTCAGCAGAACACGAGATGTGACTAAAATATTAGCAATGAAAACAGAACAATATTTGTGGTCACGCCACAGTTTCAGGCAAAGAGAAGAGGAGACAGAAGTCAGGTGACCTTGTGTCATCTGACTTGTTTTGTCCATGGATTACAACAAAAGCCAGAGTGAGACGAAAGAGCAGGTTAAGACAAGCCTTTTGCTGTGATCTCGGTGGGTGTAAAGCGTGACTCAAGTAATACTTTAAAGCAAGTAAACATCCTGCTGAAGGTCTTAGCAAGAAGATAAATGCTGCAGAGCATGAACACATCCTAGACACCCTGAGTGTCACTGAAACTGAAACTTTAATTAAAAAAAACCAAACAAAAACCCACATATATACCCTTAAAGCTACCCACAATGCATATCATGTGACTCAGTGGCAGCTGCTCCTACAGTGTGTTGCATAAAACAGAGACCAACCAGAAAGGAGAAAAAACCACCAGGACCATGTGCCTCATTGTGCCAAGCACTCCCTCCATTAATCCTTGCATGAACAAACACATGACTGCTATTGATGGCATGTGCAATTACCAGTCTGGTGGCTGTATCTACGGATGCTTCAGCGACGAGACAATAGATACAGAAAGTACACGTGGTTGACTTTCTCGTTCAACGGCAATGAGGGGAAGACTATGTTCAGTATATTAACAGGAGTAAAGCCCAGAGTATGTTAGCATTCATTTCTTATAGAATTCCTGCTTGTTAAAAGCAAGCGGTGACTTACAGACAAGCTATTTAAAACACTGGAACCGCTTTAAATACAGTTACCAATCAATGTTGGCCATTAGGTTTACTTTCCCTTTTGTAAATGTACAGTTTATTTGGCTAAACTCAGAGCTGGACGATAAAAACGACAAAAGAAATGCCCATGAATAAAGTTTTGCTCAATATAAATACAAGATATGGTCAACACAAAGCTGACAACCCTCATTCAAGCAAGTTTTGACAGATAAGACAAAAGACCAATGATAATGAGAACACAGAGCCACGTCAGCATAGGCTGACATAGGAGGTGTAGCCAGTAGCACCACATATGCTAGTGTTTGGGCTACAGCCGTACACGTGAGTGTGACTGAGATAAAACAAAATAAAAAGTTTAACGAAGACTCGCGGCACAAGACTCAAGCTACGAGGACTTTGCTGAATGGAAGCGTCCGATAACAAGACACGATGCCAGATAATGTTGAATTACAGTAACTGACCATTAACATTTCTCGTACTTTTAAAGCTGTACATCAGGGGTGCCCAATCCCAGTCCTCGAGAGCTACCGTCCTGCAGCTTTTAGATGCATCCTTGGTCCAACAAACCTGAATCAAATGAATGGCTTGTTATCAGGCCTTTGCCAAACTTGATGGCATGCTGAAGAGGTAATCAAACTATTTGATTCAGCTGTGTTGGAGTAGGGATGCATCTAAAAGCTGCAGGACGGTAGCTCTCGAGGACTGGGATTGGGCACCCCTGCTGTACATGGACTGTAGAGCGACGGCTGGACAGCTGTGTCATTCTTCGCCACCACACTGGCTTTGTGGTCAAGTTGCACATCTGATCCATATGAGCGTCACTGCCCACTTTGTTGAGACGGCACTTTACTTCTTATTCCATACAACCCCTTCCTCTGCTTCAGGGAACAGACGTTATAGACATAACTGTTCGCTTGTGCCTTGGAGCACAAGTGGCCCTAAACTATCTGAATGTTCTCCTTTGCCTGCATTTGAAAGGTTCTTGAATTTGTACAGACAGTCTGAATCTATAAAAAAAATACACTTAGTTTTTTTTAATATCGGATTAATATCTAGGTTATATTTATTTGGAACGGACCAAAGATTTCAGTTTTCCATTTGTGTTTTTGTTCTTGGTTGTATATCTTGGTATGAAAAAGAACCTCTAAGCTTGACCGAAATTGTGAGTCCATTTATAGCATGATTTATATTTCAGACTGATAAGAAAGAAATTATTGTTTTATGACTTTCTTTCCCATATCACCCAGCCCTAGTTAAACCTCACAATAAACTCCAATCCAATAATCCCATAAAGCTGCTTTTGTTTCCTCATTTCTTTCCATTCTTTTAAAATTAGCAAAAATAAGCTTCACAGGCGGATTTTGACAGGCCTGTCACGCTTCTTCAAAGTCTTCGTTCAGTATTTAGGGCTGATTTGAACAAAGTTCCACCACATATATATTTTGGTGCCTTTAAGTTACTCTTTGGCAATGTAAGTCGCACTCTCAGGAGGATGTTGAATATTTACAAAAACCATCAGAATTTGAATTTATAATAAATGTTTTAAAAACATAAATGTTAAATGTTCATGCAAAGTTTCATTGCACCAGTTAAAGAGGAGACAGGGTACATAAAGACATTTAAAACCACTGCAGTTTAAAACAGTTTCAAGGTCTGCAGTTGTGACTTATAATAAGTGTAAAATGTTTTTTTACTTTTTGTTTTTTAAGAGAAAAGTGGTTCTGTTTTAGACAGTAAATATCACATTAGTAAGGATAAGGTTAGTCATTTCGTGAAAAATTTGTTCATTGATTTATTAATACCACCCACCTCATGACCTCAGAGGTAAATGATTTTTAGTGGTACACCAACTTCAGTCTGTTTAATTGAGGCAAGATTTTACCTTCAGCCTATGAATATTTTATATAATTTAATATTTTTACAAACCCCAAAGCAAAAAAACAAAACAACCGTATCTGAGAAGGTCCAGAGGAAACGCAATTATTTAGATTTATATGAAATGACCCAGCTGTCTGCACTATACATGCTCTAACCTACATAATTATAATTTATATTGAACACTAATCTAATAACGATTAGCGGTTAATATGAAACTGCTTTTTTACATTACAAAATTTTATTAATCTGAGTACCAGTGAGGGTACTTTTTACTACTGTTAAATGTGTCTTTGGGAAAAGAAAAGAAAAAAAAACATCTCAAATTCTGTTTGTTCTTGTTGTTTCTTTTGAAGGCAAAAAAGAGTGAAAATAAGCTGACAGAAAAGCTTGTTTTGGGAAAATTAAACAATATAATTGCCCCCAAATATCAAGATGTGACCCCACAGTACCGACAGAAAAATAAGGAATCATGCCTCTTTCTGGGAGCAGATTAAAGGACAGACACCACACCCTTTACATAAAATATCCACAAGATCTCCACGTATGTACTGTCACGTAACCTGACATACCTTTCAACAAGTCTGTTCCTTCAGAGAGCCAGGACTGCAGCAATGTTTCCTTTATTTCTGACTTGTGTAGGAAATTTTAATTCCAAGTGAATCCACTTTAAAGGTTACATCATGCACATAATTACATTTAACTAGGTCGCCAACACTAAACAGCTGCTATAAACACAGCAGTATCTGCATGGTCAAGCTACCTTGTTGAGCACATCAGGCTCCACAAAAAGCAGGTGTCCTATTACCTGCTTGCAACCATTATCACTTCACTGTAAAGCTGATACGTTCTGCTGGCGGCCTACGCCAGCTGAGCTTCTCCTCCGTTCTATTCATACCTGATCATGAGACATTACATAACACCACCAGGTGCCTAGCTGCTGCTTCCTGGCCATTCCTTGACCAACTCACCTTCCCCGCACGAAAGCCTACGCTGCTGTCAAAACTCTTTGCACTAGTAACCATGGAAACGCCACTAAAACAGATTCGCCAGCAGGTGAAGCAAAGTTGACGATTTAAAAAAATGTCCTCATTAGGACATATTTAAGATGTTACAATGACTGGTTTCACTGTTCATTAGTTTATACATTTCTGTTGTTGGAGCTACAAAACAAATCACATTTTGCCCCTCGTACATTTTCTAACCATTACACACTGCATACCATACATACATTAAGTGCTTAGCAGCCCCTTTGCTCCATGACTAGACAGCGTTCAGTCTCTTATCTCACCTTCCAAGACATATCTACAGACAACAGGCCCACTTTCCACATCACTATTCAAGTTTTGAGAGCTATTCAACGTCTGCCACCCCGAAACCATCATTACATTTTATTCCTATCTCTGTTTGCACAGCTAAAGAGGTGAATTTAGCTTTTTGGAAACAGAAATTGCAATCTGGGAAGTGCAATCCTGAGAAAATACGAGCCACAATCTAATTAAAAAATAAATAAATAAATAAATAACTGAGAGCATCTGAACAAGCTGACAAAAGTATTCTTGGTGGTAAATTTACTTTCCTGTAGATAATTAAACCACGAAGAGAGACACCATTCTGTTCTATTACTGCTGTTTGGCAAAACAAGAAGAGGGAAACTTCTTTTTATCCTTCATAAAATAATGATATTTCTCCACACATCTGTGAGCACATCTGCCAATGTTGCAACATTTTTTATACACTTGAGACCACTTTTTTTTAAGCCATCTGACAAACATCTAAAATTATGACTAAGGTAACACTTCAATAATTGTTCAAAGCACTGGTGATTTTTTTCTAAAAGCAACTTGCCAGGTTTTGCTCTAAAGCTAGCTTTTCTCTAACTGTCTGAAGCAGTAAGTCGGGGTTTTCCTGCAAATAAAATTGACTGTGTTAAATATATTTACTCTTTTTTTTTTTTAAATGGGGTTTAACCTAGTTTAAATTCACCCCCCAGAAACAGAAAAATGCATAAACTTCTTGTAAGTAAGGCAACCATAAGCAGACCAATGGGACTTGCTTGCATAATCAACCAAGAAAGGCACATTTTAAGCAAGAAGAAAAATACTCCTACTGTTCAGCAGAAAACCAAATATTTTCGGTATGCATGTATAAACTAGACAACACAAGCAGAACATTAAAGTCAGTATTGATCAAAAAATAAATAGAGAACTGCCTCAGGTCTGTTGGGGGGAACCAGCAAAAAGGCTATTTTCTAATCTTTATATCACTTCATGTTAACATTAATATTTCCTAAACAGCTCTTCCGCATTTTAATTCTAGTTATTTGACAGACGGGGAAACATGGTGTTTTTGTGTGCACCAACCAAATCGTGCAGGGTGTTTTTTTCCCCCTAGCTTGTATGCATGCAGCTATACGTCATTCATTTAGGCTGCCAGCCTTTTCGTTGCCTGTAGAGAGAAGATGGCTCTAATCACCGTCTGCAATACAGGAAAACATCCCGCTGCACCCTTTCCTGACACCAAGCCCTGTCCGAGGAGATGCAGCAGCCTCTCTACCCGTTACGCCCCCCCTCTGCATCTGCATCATGGATGCAGAACAAAATGTAAACGCGCTCTCTTTACTAAGATGACCTACATGTGTGATATGCAAACCTGATTGTGAGCGGAATCCCCGCGGAGGGGAGCAAAAAAGCCTGGGGTGGAAGAGGGGGGGGGGGGGGGGGGGGGCACTAACCTGCTGCTACGGAGCACATAAGGCTTTGTGTTAACCGGAAA